>NC_090982.1:30755645-31077778 GCF_040807025.1 Struthio camelus | reverse complement strand
GACATTTAATTTCGGAAATCAGAAGGATTTTCATTTTACGTCATCTGTGGATGCGAACGCCAGTTTTCAGTTGAAGTTGGAGTAGAGTCATGGTTTTTGAATATCACACATCTGCTTGTTAGTATGTTTTGTAGAGTGTTTGTATGTCTGTAGGCTGTGATGGCACTATAGCTATGAGCAGATGCACAAATTGTCATGAACAGACAGCTGTGGCTTGAATTTAGGTAGGGAAAAGAAATGTTTTATAACTTTCTTAGATACCTCTTGATCAATTTTCATGATATTCAGCCTTGTGGCTTACCAATAGTATGACACAGGAGGCTAATTTTAGAATTACGTTGGACTAATACGCTCCTATGATTTTGGAAGATTAGGATAAAGTCTACCAGAAGAGGTAATGAAAAGATATTTTTCCTTAGGTGCACCTTATTTGAAATGCTGTGCCTCCAGCCCAGAGAGCTTATTAATCACTTCCTGTGAAAGTTTTCTCAAAAAATATCTGAAGGTTTTCATGTGAATATTGAAATAAGTTGAGAAACGGCTAGTTGTGAAAGCACATCAGATTATATAAAACGTCAAAGTTTTATATTTAAATTAAAGATTAACTTTGAATGTCTGTATATGGTTCAGTTACGGGTTTCTCTCCTGTTCGTAGATGCAGAATCCTGACACGTTGTCGGCTATGTCAAACCCTAGAGCAATGCAGGCTTTGCTACAGATTCAGCAGGGCTTGCAGACGCTAGCAACAGAAGCACCAGGACTTATACCAGCGTAAGAATTTGTCATACATGTTTAGACACTAACTTTTCTCTTGCGTTGTGCTGTTCTTTCAGCTTTTTTCCTTTTCTTTTTAGATGTAGAGGTTTATCTGGTTTTACAGACCTTTCCTCATGCATTTTCTAGTTTCACTAAACTTGTTCTAGTTTCTGTCTTGTTTTTTTGTTTGCAAAGCACTTTTAAAAAGTGGTGCGTGATCTTTGTCTTCCACTCCTGTGTTTATTTGACAGAATTTTTACTCTAATTAAAGATATGGTGGGAAGAGACGTTACAATTAAGTTTTCTTATTATTAAAGTGACGTATTTCTCTTTCTGTCATTTGTGCAGCTTTAATCCTGGTTTAGGTGGATTGGGAAGCACTGGAGCTCCTACAGGGTCCACTGTGCCTAGTTCTGTTCCTAGTGAAAATGCAAGTCCAGCATCAGGAACTGCTGAATCTGGTCACCAGCAGTTTGTCCAGCAAATGTTGCAGGCACTTGCTGGTGCAAATGCTCAGGTAAAGTAAATCACTATATTTTAGGGCTCTTTTCTTTTTGGATTTTTTGATGCAGACCACGAGAGAGGAGGGTATACTGGGGAGAGCTGAAGAGAGAGCTTGTTGAATGCTTCTGACCAAAGGAGAGCAGAGGAGGCTCAAAAGCGTTGTAGTTGTGCAAATAAATGCTGGAACATCAAACTCGAGTAGAAGTGTCCTCTGAACAGTTGATTGTTATACACCCTTAACAGCTTCAGTGTACTAAATACCTTCATCTGTGTTTCGTGTCTGCACTGCTGGCTCTTATTCTGTAGCTTTGACTAAGCCTCTGTCCCACGCTTCAGGATAGCCACGTTCAGGTTATTTGGGGACAGAATTTGCAGGATGTTACTGCCTCTTACCTACCGCAGTACATTATGTTAACTTCCTGAGTGGAGTTCAGGCTTTCCAGAGGGCTGCAGATGTCCAGCAGAGGTGGCAGCTTTGCAAGTGGTTGTAGAGTGGTGAGCAAGAGCAGATTTAAAGGAAGTGCACTCCTTACAGTGGAGAGGTATCTCCAGGAGGCTGTGTGAAACAGCACCCTTGCGCTGTGGTACGCAGCCAATGTCATAATAGACTGCGGGTCTATTATGCAGGTGCAGTCCTGCTCTTACCTCTTCTGTTGCCACAGGGTAAGTCAGTTCAGTTTGCTGATCTGAGACGAAAATAATTTTATTACTATTTTATTTTAGCTAACCACAAAACAGTGGTGGTCAGTGTAGCTGTGGGAAGCCATATTCCCTTAGATTTTCCACCGTTGATCTTGCTGAATCTTACAGTGCAAATTCAGTATTCTGCCTAGTTTTGCTTAGGGGAAGAAGATGGTGAGGGAGAAGTGTTTTAATTTCACATTGCATTGATTTGGAAGGATATGCAGATTTTAAATACTAGTAGGAATTTCTCAATGTATGCAATTGTCGAAGTCAAACAAAAGGAAAATTAGTAGGAACTGCAGAAGTCTTGTGTTGATATGTAAATTGTCTCACTGATTTTCAAAAAGTGACTTCTTACTCCAGCCTTATTTATCTTAAATGTATTATTTTCATGTAATTGTCCTGTTTCAAAAATCCCTGTGAACTGAAGTTCATACTACTGAAATAATTGAGAATTTTGCCATCAGTTTATGTATGAGCAGGGTCAACCCATAAAGCACAGCTGTCTGTTTGCCTTAGGCTGAAGTTTTCTAACGACGAGAATTCTGGTAAATTTAGGTCAACAAATACTTGGCTCACTATAAAAGAGGTAATTTTTATGCCAAGAAAAAAATAGCCTGCCACGTTCACTGTTGCCAACAGTGAGGTCATCATAATCCTTGCTGTCCCATATTACTAGAGTAAACTGTTTCATTTTCAAAAATGAACTAGATGCACATCTTTAAGAAGCTGTTCTCAGGACACAAACTTACCTCATTTAATTGTGTTTTTCTTCCTTTGTCAAGCAAGCAACGCTTCCTGTAGTTCCAAAAAATGTCACATAAGCGTAGATACTCTTAAAATTTGAGGCTAGTCTGACTTACTCAGAAATTCAGTTGTGAAATGAATTTATGTCAGAGTCGAGTTTTAGGAAACAAAAATGATGTATTCAGAAATTAGTAAAGGCAAGGAGTGGTGCAGAACTAAATATGTGTAAATCCTGTACTTTGCCAAATGTGTATTGTGCCTTCATAGCTTGACGTTTTTCTTCTTAGCAGTTACAAAATCCAGAAGTTAGATTTCAGCAACAACTGGAGCAGCTGAGTGCAATGGGCTTTTTGAACCGTGAAGCAAACTTACAAGCTCTAATAGCAACAGGAGGAGATATCAATGCAGCTATTGAAAGGCTGCTTGGCTCTCAGCCTTCATAGCAGTGTTTCTTTAACTTGAAAAAATGTAATTTATTTTTGATAACAGCTCTTAAATCTTTAAAATACTTGCTTTATTTCATTCTGACTCTTGGGATTGTCTTGTTATAACTAAAATCAGTCCGATGCATTTTAAGGTGGAGTGCAGTAGTTTTCTTCAAGCAGTGGGAATCAATGCATTTTCACTCCGTTGTTGCATGCATCACACTTCTTTGTTCTGCATTATTTGTGATTTTTTGAAACAATATCCGCTTTCACAGTTGGGTGAGCAGGTTTTGTCTGACCTACAACTGTCCAATTTATTTACGACTTACACATTAGCCTTCAGTAGTAATTTATGTAGAATACAAATTAAAAAGGAAACAAAATTAATTGAAGCTATAATTTGTGGGTACCGATACTGCTTATTGTGACTTCGGCATGTATTTTTTGCTAGCAAAATGCTGTAAGATTTATACCACTTGAGTAATCTACCATTTTTGCTTTTATTTGTATAAAGTATAAACACAATATATACAATGGAAACAGCTCATTTCTAGAAATTTACACATTGCAATAGAATGAAATTATAAGTAACCAAAAAAAGCCAGGAAAAAAAAAAAAAACAAGTTGTAAGACATTTTTCGGTGTAGAATCTTCCAGCATCTTTGGTAAACATCTCAGCAGAAATGCTTAGGCAAGTTCATTTAAAATATACTAGAATTGCTCTTCTGGTTATCTCTTTACATCTAACTGTACAGAAACTTGCATTGTAACATTGTCTCAATATTCACAAAGATTAACTGTAAATTACCTTAATCTTTGTGCAAATTAAAGGAGCACTGCCTCGTGCTCTGAACCTGCTTCTAAGGCTTTTTGGCTTGTTCCATTGAGATTCTAACACGTATTATGATTTGTAATTGGAAGCATTACTTTTCACTCATTGTCATGTGATATTCTAATTCCTTTTAACCACCATGTAAAAAATACTGTATATCTTTTGAGTTTTTATTGGTAGTTACTTCTCTTGTGCACAGGTAATAAATGAATTAAAAAATCTTTAAGCATCTTGTCTCAGTGTGTTTGCAGTTAATGATTACCTGGCATTCAAGATGACTGACCAGCTTTATGGTTGGCCTCTCCCTGTAACTTCTGGGCATATTTACTGACTTGGGGCTAGGATTAGTAAGCAATACTTGAATTATCAATTGGAAGGGAGAGAGGAAGGGGCATGTAATATTGGAGACCATGGATTTAAATAAAGTGGAGGCAGTGAAATGAAGCATTCTGCTGTGTGTATTAGTGAATAGCCTCTGCCTTGTTTGGTCTTTGGTGTCAGTGTAGTTGTATGAATGTTCTGATTTAATTGCTGTATTGCATTAAACAGTTAACGTGAACAATCTTCTTTCGATGGTACAAAGATAAATTCAGTTTACTCTAAAAAACATTGCTTACAAATGGTTTAATTTACCAGTCCTGACTCAAAGCTGTTAATTGGTTAAAGCAAATTATATTGGGATATAAAGGAGGATGCAGAGCATGTATTGTCTTTTACATACTGTGCAATTGTTAGAACTCCTGACAAAGCCAAGCATGCAGCTTTTTCGGAGAGTACCTGTGTTGTATTCTTCTCACTGAAGTGTTTACTGTTCAGTAACCTTGTTACCTACTTTGGCAGTAACTAAATTGCTCAAATATTGCTGATGCACAGTACTGGGAAAAGTTCAAGAGAGTCTCTTGTTTGGCAGGCCTCTGCCTCTGGATCAAAGTCTCATAGATGCAGCAGCACAGTATTAAACAAGCAAACAAAAATCGAAAGAGAATCTCCTGATAGGTTAAGTTTTATATGATCAAAGCCTTTTAAAATACCTATAGTTTGGGTGGGAAATTATTATTACTTTTGTTTCTTGACCGAAGCTAGTACACCTGCAAGGGATCATACCTTCACAGTGAATTCTGTTTCGGTAGGTGGCATTTGTTGCACTGAGTACAAGGTTGTGTTAGGGAAGTGACAGCAAGTAGTTTCTGTAGTAGAACTTTTCACAGTTATTTTCACAATTACTCTTAGGCTCTTCAAAGTAACTAACCTGACTTGACATTTTGTAGGGAAGTTGTTTTAAAAAGTGAGATCTCCGGTCATTCAGAAGGCAGGTCCTTTTACGAATAAAACTCATAATTTCTAAAAAGGCTGCTGTCAAATGAAAGACCCAAGGGTGAGGTGGGGAAAAAGGAGTGATTTTTAAATGATGATTTTAATGGTGATTTTAAAAATCACCAGGCTGTACCAAGATAGGAAAACACTGAATCTAGCCTAAGTGAACATCCTTTTGAGACAACATCCAATTCGCCTATGTAAGTACTTAAGTTGCACGCCAGCCAAGAAGCACTGTATTTGAAGTCAGTCTGTTGAAATTTAATAAAAGATGAAGATTGACCTAAATTCTGCAATGAATCTTGAGCTAAGTTTACTTATAAAGGTATAATCAGTATTTAATTTATCAGTAACTATTGTCAACTTGCTTTCTCATAAGACATGATAAAACACTGAGACATCTTTCGCCTAGGAAGAACTTTAATTTTTGTCAGAAAGCACCATAATGTTAAAAGTGGTAGTAGGTGGAACAAGGTCTGTAGGTAGTGATAAGCTTTTATTGCCTCTTTAGTAATAGAAGATAGATGACACTTGTTGATTTAATGGCATATCAGAACCTTCCTGTTGTTTGCTCGCTCGCGCTCTCTGAGCAGATACTCACTGTCCCTTCTGCTTTCCCTCTTTAAAATTCTCTCTTCTGGAAGTCTCATCTACCATTTCTTTCAGAAGCGATCTTATAGTTACCTCTGAGCAGTTAAATAACTTGTATTTGAAGTCTGCTGCTTGCATTTCGGACCAGAAGAAGAGCATGTGTACCTCAAACTTGTCTTTTTATTTCCTTGCTTCCCTCTTTTCCCCCCTACACTGGACTAAATGATCTCAAAGGATCTGCCTTGCCTGGATCTGAAGGTCATCACGCTACTGCTAAAGAAAGTAATAGTAACTGTTGCAAAAAGAAACCCCCTCCCCCCAATACCTAAAAGTTGAAAGTGAGGAAGAGTTAACTGTTCAGTGGGTTTTTTTTTTTTTTTTACCATTTTAAAGGGTTTATAATCTGTACATTCACATCAAACCCTGGTAAGTACCCTTGGGAATTTATCCGCAAGATGGCTAGTTTTGTAAATTGTTTGATCTGGCTAATTGTCTTGATGGTGCGTCTGCAAAATAAAATAGCCGTGTCAGTTTAGCGCTGAGATGGCAGGCAGCTGGGTTGGACCCTTTGCCTGTATAGATACTCGGTGCAGCTTGAGTTAAAGACTCAACCCTTCCCATGTTTAATCTGGGAATGGCTACCATTATTAGAAATTACCTTTCATTTTTAATTTCCTCAGTAAAGCGTTATGAAACGTTTACTCCTTTGTAAACATTTCTTGTAGTAGGTACAGTATTTACATAGCATATTACAGACTGTCCTCAGCACACATTCTTGAGGGGTATGGTGCATGTATCTTCTGTAGGTACTAATATTATGCTCATGGCAAGGTAGGAAACGCAATTTCTAACTCCAGACGTGTCCTCCTTAGTCTTTTCTGGTTTCACGGTATTTCAAAACGCAGAAAATTTGCATCAGAAGAACAAAATATAAATAACCTGCCTGCCTAACTGAATTGCAACAACATATTCCTAGTAGGATGCAAGGTCATTTAAAAAAGAAAAAAAAAAAGTAAACTAAATGTTGCAGGAACCTGCTTGGGTAGGGGAATGAAACTTACATATATAGCGTTCTGGGATCTTTTCCTTCCAATGTGCATATGCACGGTCCCATTACATTCAGCAGAGCTGTCTGTATGAAATTAGCATTTGGATGATTAGCGTCTTTTTTTGTTGTTCTTGATAAACGAGCAGGAAAAGTGATGCTGAAAGACAGCAGTCTTTCAGATTAGTGGGTAACAGACTTTTTTGAACAATCGTCTATATGTAGTCTCTGGACTCTCTCAAATTGTAGGACTGGTGGGATCCACTGATGGCCCTGGGAAATGCAAGTTCATATATTCTTTCAAGCAATTTGTGCATTCCTGCAGCCTTACATGTGAGCAAGCCTGTGCCCATGCTGGCGAAAATAAATCAACCATCAGAGCCAATGGGAAGTTGTTTCCAAAGAGTCTTGCAAACTTCCTTTTCTAAATGAAAAGGAAGCAGGAGGAGGCTGGAGGGAAAGCACAGAGAGGATATATAACAGGTTAAAGTACTGAATTACAATAGCAAATCTGTACCTGACATTCATAATGTTTAAGGCATATTATTTAAATGGTTGATTTTTTTTGACTTTTCCTCTCATTATTTGAACTGGTAATGTTTTGTTTTGCTTTAAGTTCAAGCAAAAGGCATATACATTTAAGAGAAGGAAATATTCCTGTCATTGGAGAAGAGGCATATCAAAGCTGAACCTGAAGGAATAAAGTATGAAGAGTCTTTAAGAAGGTACTGTTTTGTTTAAAAAAAGAGAGACTTCCAAGCTAAGGTGCCTAAACAGACTTCCCCATGAGAGGAGTGATTTTTAAGTGGTGAGCATGATCTCCTGTTAATGCCAGCCAATTTGTGAGCATGATGTAAGTACACATGGATCTGAAAGTAAGGGCTCTGCTACGCAGGCAAAAAATTTAGCTTTTAAGATCCTCCTACTTAAAAAATATTGCCCAGTTTCTTTTAGTTATGAGGGACTGAAATTGCATCTTCTGCCTGATCCTCTGTTCTGCGACGGAATGCAGCTGCTTTCCCATCACTGTTAAGAAGTCCTGAATTCTTTAGTTTGTGTCTGAAAAAAAGTGAGCATAAATCTGCATTTAATAGTGGGCATAGTAGAAATGCTGTTTTCTTGTAAAATAGTATATTGGGAAAATATGAAGGCGTCATTAAAAATGATAGTACCACAAGGGGGTGCAATTTCTTTAATTTTCATAGTGACTAAACATTGTTACAGCTCCGATCAGTGAATTTGTCTGAATAGCTACAGTCTCTGAATTTTGAGGGTGTTAAGAAGTGCAGCCGCTTCACTTTATTGTACTGAACTTTGCCTCCGTCTCCCGCTTCACCCTGGCTGTTCCTCAGATCAACCACAAGCGTGCAGAAATCAACTCGGAATGAACTGAGGCTTTTCTTCCCAGTGCTGCCGTAATCTGCAACTACACATGGTAAAACTGCTAACTGCCTGATATTTTTCCTCCAGGTCAAACGAAAAGGGAAAGACCACTTCTCAGTGAGTGCGTTTACAATCCTGAATCTGAATCCAGCATGTTTGGTTTCAGTCAGATTACATTCACATATAATACAGGCCTAAGCACAGTGGGTAATACCTGGTAAATCACAAAACACTTATTACCACTACAAAATGAGAAACAAGATGACCATATTTCAACTAGTTATCTAAATAGAAACTACTCCAAAGATGCTTCAGAACACAAGTTTTGTTTGAAAAGGCACTAAGTGGTCCCCTTAAAAATCACAAATTTGCATGAGAACACTAAATAGTAATTCATGTGCAACTGCACACAGGGATGATTCTGTTCAGTCTAACTTGTGGTGGAATCTTTCCAACAGAAATTAACTTTATGGAAACTCTGCAGATAAGAGGCATCTCTTCTGTAACAGGGGAAAAAAGAATTTTTAAAAATTGGCAATAAAAAAAGAGGATTTAAACTTTCAATTCTGTGACTATATTCAGGCATTTCCTGATCAGAGAAAAAAAACTGAACAAGTATATTAGAAACAGTTTGATCTCAAATTTTAAAGTAGTTGTATGAAAACCTATCCATAAGCATATAACGGACTGGGCATATTATAGGCTTCGGTGGAAGAGTAAAGCATGCCAGAAGAGGGAAGTGAAAGAGAAAGTCCAGCTCTGAAAGAACGACAGTTAGGTTTTAAAAGGAGGATATATCCATCAGTCCTGTGATCACTATCTTACCTTAACTGGCTGACTCACTTTCCGCTTGCTTTTATCAATGGGTACGCTTTGCATATGATGAATGCTAATTCAAAGCCAGTATCATGCCCCTTTCATTTTATTTCCAAAACTTTCCAGAGAATTGTATTTTGTGTACCATTTTTCCACCACCACCTTTTCCCCCCTCCCTCTTTTTTCAGCTGCTGTGCAGATAATGAGCTCAGAGAGTCTCAGCACCTTTGTGGGGTTGCTAAGGACACAAATGTGGAAGCTACAACTTGTTCAAGATCGGACAGAACTTCATCATTCAAGTTCCTGCCTTTTATATTTGTAGAAAAATAAATACACAGCTTTTTTACAAAGCTGTTAATTATTTCATCACTCACTGGCAGATATGCTCTCCCCTTCCAGGTTTGACAAAGTAAAAATAGAAAAATGAGAATTTCAATTACTGTGTAACTCTATGGGATTTTCAAAAGCAGGCTGTGCTTCGGTGGCTCCACTTTCACCCGTACTAATGGGAATTTTAACTCCATATGGAAAAGATCTTAAACAATGTTGATGGATTGTGAAAGATCCATGTTATACAGCCTTTACAGAGCCATGATAAAAATATCGAAAGTAATAAATTAGCTTGGGATACCACCTCCATTTAAGTATTGGGAAAAGTAAGTTGTTCTGGTTAACTTAAAATAATTAAAATGCTGTTTCACAACTTTAATATGCTTGAGAGAGTCTCTGTATATATAATTTAGAAACAACTCCTGAAAAAGCCTCACCCTGAAAAAATTGCTTTCTCAATTTCCAGCACTATTTCAGGAAGAGATTTTTCTACACTGACAGTAATAAAGTTTTCTGGTGCTCTAGGAGGCTCCAGAGTATCAAATTGAGACTTAAGTAATTCAGGTGGCATAAAATGTCCTCTCCTCTTCTCCAGGCGAGGAGCAATGAGATCTATAGGCCCATCCAAATGAACAAAGAGGATCTTCAGTGCTGCATTTTCTCCTGGGTTCTCTGGCTGGTTGCTTTCAAGTGCTGATGCTCCACTAACTAATACACATCTGTACATTTTCTTCAGTGCAGAACAGGCCAGAACTGCATCTTGCTTAGACGATTCTTCTCTACCAAGAAGAAGAAAAAAAAAAACAAAACAAAACACATCCACACTTCGTGTATTAAAATAGCAGCTACTCCATGCTGTCTCTGTAGCAGACAACTCCTGGTTCCTTGCAGAGAATAGCTTCAGAGGTACTAGCATGTTTTGTTATTTTGACAGGATTTTGAAATCAAATTGATAAGGCAGGTAAGAACAAGATTTGAAAGTGAGATGAAACTAGCCACTCTCCCGCCAAAATTTTTATCTTAGGGTGCTCTATATTAGCCATCATTCTTTCATTCAAATTAGATTCTAATGTAGTATAAGGAAGTGCCCTGAATACGTCCGTAATTGCTGAGAAAAGCAGCAACTGAATATCCTTAGAAACTCCCATCCATCATCTAAAAAAAAAAAAAAAAAAAATGAAGATACGAACCTGTCTAGAGAGTAAGCAGCAGCTGAACAAAACAAAGCTCTGTTCTTGAATGTATATTCAGGTGTATTTTCAACTCCCATGTTCATTGTTTCAGATTTAACTTAATTGTTTGCTGTAACCGTAATTACTGGGAACAACGCAGATGTGTTCACTTCAAGCAATACAAGGGATTGCACAAAGTTTAATTAATACTCTGTGCACATTTTTTTTAATGACAAGGTTTCTTAAAATATAGACTTAAAAGCATTAAGTTGTGGGGGTGGTGTTTTGCACCAAAAAAGCAAATGTAGCATTAGTTTTGTCTTTACAAATCAGAGTGACTATAATGTCTGCACAAGAAAATACATTCTCTAATCAAATTAAAATTAGGTGTATTTAACAAACATGCCGCATTCCTCAACCAAAGAAAGGAGAACTTGTAATACCTATTGTTATCATCTAGGTGAGTCCATGCCAATCTCAGCTACTTACAAGTAGCTTGACACCAGGCACTGTTAAAGTATACTTGATATTGCAAAGTTCTTGGAGCTGCCTTGGGCAGGCATGTCACAGAAAGCAACAGATCACATCTGGACATAACAAGCCGGATAAATTCCTCAGTAAATTAACCAACACTTAAACAAGGTACAATTACCTGATGTGCATGTGCAAATAACAGCCATGTGAAGCCAGAGAAAGAAATTTGGGAAGCAGGAGATATAGGGGAAGCTGGGCTAGATGAGAAGTTTTGGCAGAATAACCTTTGAGATTACTTTTGCGGTACCATGGGAGGTAAGCAGCTGATGCCATAGGATGGCTAGCTTACTTCTCCTTCCTTCTCCTTTCATCTATCCCTAAATGGAGCCCAGGATCCAAGAAGTGACACAGCATACTTGGAACAAGCTAAAAGGAAAGGGTACTTACTGGCTGTGATCCTTCTCTTTCTGTTTGCAATACATGTACAAAGAGGTGAAATGAAGCATCACAGAAAAGCAGTTGTGACTAGAGAGCCATAATGGGATGAGTCATAGCTCTAATTAGCTGTGTCAGGTGTCCACTTCCATGGCATTTGGTAGGTATTTTGCCAGTCTGAACCTTCCCCCATCTCCGAGTTTCAGATCCTGGATGCTACTGAACAGGAATCGAATTCCCCCAAGGGTTAAGGCTGAGCAGTTCGGCAACCTCCCGCCATTTTTCAATGGCACAGATAGAAGAAGAGATTTTGTGAGTTTCATCTCCCAACCACTAGAAACATCAAGAGAAGGTCTGATATTGAAGATAACAGAAAAAGATGTGGCCAAGAACGCAGAACACAAATTCAGCATTTTGAGCATGCCTGAGCTCTTTGGAACTTGCTTCTTATTCCTCTTTACAAAGAGGGCATGCTGGGTATTAAGTATAACATACCAAATTAAAGCAGGTTGAAAACAAAAGTATTTGAGCTTAAAGCTACATGTTTTACTGTTCTCACTTACAAGTTTCCTAAAACTTCCTTTGAATTATCCTTACTTGTTTCTGAACATTTGAGGTAGGACTACGTAGGAAGTATGTATTAATTAATAACAAAGTTGAACGATGAGTTGGTCAGCCGATTTAAATCTCTGAAAACAAACATTTCTAAAGAGAGATTCAAAATGCCTAATAATTTTGGACTGTATTTCACTGAAACTAGTAACAGTTTAGAAAAATGCTATCCTAAATTCGTTACCAGTGTATTCTGTGGTTATGCCCTCTGGAAGTAGCTAATGTCACATTTATTATTGAACTAGATTTTTGAAATATTAAGTTCTTAACACAGACAGCAGAACAAAACTATCATTGCCATTAGCTTTCCCAGCATTATTATTCAGGAGTTAGCGCACCTTTGACAATTATTATGATACCTCAGATAAGTTAGAAAACAGAATGGCTTTACTAGCTGCAGAATACTTTTATACTACCACATACATTTCTGCATTGGAATGCAACGGGGAAAATACTTGGTTTTGTTTAGCTAGAACTCGTTAAAGACAGAGGTTGTCTTACCTCCTTAATATATCATGCAGTGCATAAAGCCACGGAATCCTGTCCTAAAAAACAATGCAGACAAAAAAAACCCCACAAGTTAGCTCAAAATTGTTTATGAAATTGATTTGAAACAAGCATTTCTAACACTAAGAACATCTGACTAGAGATGAAAGTTAGTATTATAATGCAGAGCAAGTTCAGTTTTGTATCTGCTACCATTGCTTTAAGGCTAAGAAGATGTGCTAGGCTTTTTATCAATAAGAGGTTTTTAGCGGAATAGTACTTTTTATATTACAAAGGCCTAGAACTATCTGATGGAAGTAACACGTACTCATGCATCGCACGTGCCTTGTAAATCTTTTGAAGAACAGTCAAATTATCTGTTGCCTCTTAACAACTCTCATGCTAAGTCTGTTCTAAGATAGCTGCTTACACAGGTTGAATTGTTATTTCTTTTTCCTTGCACCTTGGGATACTCAGGTAATGCTTTGGATCAAAGCTGAGGCTTTCAGGAACTACTCCAAGGTATCAAGATTGATTTGTTGCAGATAAGTACATTTGGATCTATCATAACACTTTTATATCAGTAACAATCGCAGATAAATGCAATCATAGCCACATTTTGCAACGACTTTGCTCAATAGAGTTTGAAAATGCAAGTGGTTGATCAGATTCTCAATATAATTTAATTTTAAGCTTTAAACTTTAGTATCTTTTTTCATACCCATGAGCATTAAACCATTGCTCCCATTTCATCTTTTAATGCAATTACTGGTGGAGGAATGGAACAAATAACAACGTGAACAAATAAATGCAATAATTTTTTGCTACTGTCATTATAGAACAACTTCCCAATGCCATTCAAGAAGGCCCTCACAATTTTGCATTGCTCATGTGTCAGAAGAGCTACTTCCTTCCTGCTTGGCATCATATGCCAATGAAGAATGGTTTAGTCATTCAATTCTGCAACGCTGCTTTAAAAGAGACGACGCTGCCTTATATGAACTTCCAACCATTAATGAAAGACAAAAATTTTTAATAGGCATCTAGAATATTTTTTTTCGGTCCATAGCTAGCACCCTAGTTTAACCTTACATTTGTAGGCATTTCCCAGAAAAAGTTCAAAAGGTGTTTTCTTGTAATTTTTGTAATTTACTTATGTCTGTAACTTTGTAAGTAGTACTATTTATAAACAAGTAAGCTTGATCAATCTGATCTGTTTGGGTTGAACAGCGGGCTAAAGGAAAGGAAGCTCATTTTAAGTGAGTTTGAATAAAATGGAAAATTATGGAGTAATTACTGTAGCAATTGAGAGTGGCGAAATGTACTTCCAGGAAAAAAGTTCGTCTCAGTGTATTTAATTCGAAGTAAAACATGTAATCTGAAGCTGCAGTTCTGTATGTTGACCCAGACAGATAGATTTCTGATAGATGCCAGTTCAGAATTTAACTGCTTGTGAACCACCAAGTATAATTTAATAGCCTTTACTCTTTCAATGCATACTTCTTTGTTATGTAAAAATCCTCCCTCTCTTCCCAGCTGCACTCCTACAAATTCAGTGTCTATTTACAGTCAGCCTACCTTAGATAAAGCACAACGTACCATAACGTGATTTGTCAGAGCTTATGAAGAAAAACATGTTGGTGGCTATTCTTTTGGGATTTATACAAGTTACCTCATCATTTAGTGGTATTCCTTCCGCCATCTTCTTTTTGTTCTCCGGAGAATGATAATCATCTGCATCGTAGAATTTCCATCCCAACTAAGGAGGGAAAAAAAACCAAAAGGATCATTCCCCCAAACCAGATTAGCTGATAAGAATCCCGGAGTTTATCAACACGTTTAAAGAATTACAGGTCTCTTGCACCACAGTATGAATCACCATTTATGCAACGATGCTTACCCTAACTACAAAGTAAGCTTAGTAAGAAACAGCAACAGTTCATGCATAATGGTTGTTAAGTCGATTTAGGCTACACTACATTGGTGATAGCCACCCAAGCCCAATTTAGTGGGAACGGACAGACTAACCTGATAAATTGCCATTCTTGTGCCGTATATTAGTACTAGCTATTTGTGAACTGCAGGCTGCCAGAAGCAGCAAGAAAAAAGAAGAAATCCTATTCAAAGAAGTGGTAATAAGCACCTAACACCCAGAATATAACACAACCATACCTTTGCTGCCAAGCGGGACCCAACTGTGGTTCTGTAAAAGAGCACAAAAGGTCTGTTAGATAAACACTGCTTTATGATCACTCTTCTCTCTGAGGGGTGAGCTGTTCTCTTGCCTTCTTGGGACACAACCTGCTAACTGCTAATACTCCTGAGGCCTCCTTCTTCCCATCCCTAACAGCAGCCACAGCGAGACATCGACGAAAACGTTCGGTCTTGACTAGGCCAATAACCCCAGCATTTCCCAAAAGACCCCAGTGATACCTCCTAATAATCCCAGCGTATTGTAATAATTACAGGCAGTACGCGGCAGCACCTGGCTTGACGCCGCGGAGAGGGCCACAGGCAAGCGCGTCCCCAAGGACTGCGCCGCGGCAAGGTGGCTGCAGAGGGCGGCCCGGCCCCGGCCCCGGCGCCACCCGCCCGCCCGCCCGCGGTACCTACTTCCCCGAGCCGCTCACGCCCATGACCACCACCAGCACCATGGCGGGTCACCCCGCCGCCGCCGCGGCTTCTCCTCCGGCGGCGCCACCTGCTCGGGCTCCTCCAGCCCGGCCCTTTCCTTTTCCACCGCCCCTTCCCTTCCCGGCCCGGCGCCGCCTCCCCGCCCGCCCCGTCTCCTCCCCGCCGGCCGCAGCCGCGAGGCGGGAAGGCGCCTCGCCGCCCTCAGCCCGGGCTGCGCCCTCGGCCCGGCGGGAGGTGCGCGGAGGGGGGAGAAGTCACGTACGTCCCAGGGCAAACGCCGGCCGGGCCGGGCCGGGGCTCCCCGCCGAGCCGGGGGGCGCCTGGGCCGACAGGGCTGGCCCTAAGATGGCGGGTGCCACGGCGGGGGAGTGCTGGGCCGTGGGGTGAGGAGGCGGGAAAAGGAGGCTTTGCTCTGTGAAATCCCTCTTGCGAGGGAATTAGCCCACAGCCCTGGCGTCCCCTGTATCTTTGCCGAGGCCGTGAGGACATGGGGCGGGCTGGTACCGGGTCGGATGCCGCCTTCGCCGCCCCGGGGAAGAGCGCGAGGGCAGGGCGAGCGTCGCAGGCCTTGCCGCGGCCAGGGGCCTCCCCAGCCAGAGCGGTGCTTTGTTGGGTAGCCAGCGGGGTTTTGTTGGTTCTCTCCATGCCTCTTTGGCTGCCTGAGCACCATAGCCCCATGGTCCAGGGCGCCGGCAGCGTCTGCCACGGCTCGCAGAAGTGCCTCCGCTTCGTCCATATTGCGGACCGCATGTCGCTCATTCGAGGTGTCCTTGCTGGAGGAGACAGCGGCCTTCCCCAGCTCCCCCCTGCCATCAGCCTCCTGTTACACTTAGGTCTTTCCTCCCTCCCGCTCATGTCTTCTCCAGGTGCAAGAATCTTAACTTTTAGTTGCTTCTTGTACTGAAATTATTTGATAGTCTCTCGTTAACCCTTTTTTTTCCCAGTAGCTTTTCTGTCTGGTTTGGTGTTTCTGGTTTTCTAGTAATTCCTAACATTGCATTTATTACTTGCAGCCTAAATAGCATACGTGAATTAAAAAGCCTGCGTATTTAAATAACCTTTTTTCTACTGTAGTGACATTATTGTTCTTTAAATGGAATGGTACTGTAGAGCATATCTGATTTATTTATTTCTGAATACAAAAGGCAGGATTTATTGGGAGTGTGAAAGCTGTTCTACCTTGTGGCTTAGGAAGAGCATACAGCCCATTATGTATGCCCTGCCCTAGTGTCAGACAAAAGACTGTGGTTCTCCTTAGACATTTGTTTTCAAATCTAACCAAGAGAGCTCTTGCTGTATGTCTGTGTTTTTAAAAGTTACTTTTTTGAGCGCAGTCTCTGGAGGCAGATGATGAGAAGTTTCCTATTTAGCTCATTTTCAGCTTCCTTTCTTAGAATTCATCTTTGCAGGATCACCTCATGCCCTAGCCAGAGAAACTGCTGTCTGCAGCTACTGCTGCAAAGGAATAACAGAATTTTGTGCATGTAAAAATTGGGTGACAGTTCCTTCACAGAAAAGGTTGCAGTTTAAATAGCGAATATGGATAACAAGAAGGTATGAACTGAGCAGTTGTTTTTTTTTTTTAAGCCTTTTTGCAAGTGTTGTGCTAGGTCTGTATCTTCAGTGTGGGACGGACTGCTCTGAGAGAATGGGTGGAGGGAGGCAGCAGCACAGACACACCTGATGGGTGTGGGATGTCCGAGACCTACAGCTCATGCTCCTCGCTGGTGGCCTTTGCATGCAGGGCAAGGTAGATACAGAACACACTGCTGCCCTTGCACAGGCCATTTTTGCAGTACAAAAATAACAGGGTTGCTCCGCGCTCGTACCGTGGGCATGGCAAGCGTTTTTAGACTTTGGCAGGTTGGTCTGGACTGTCACTCTGGCTAAACAACCAAATGTCCAGAAATTCCAAGCAAGGCTAAAGTCTGTATGTTCTACCTACACACAACTCCCGGTGGAAAGAGCGAATATGTTCAGTAGAGCTCTAATGTCTGTGATCCTAATGGAGGGAAGGGCTAGCTGACATCAGGGCACTGGGAAGGGGAGAAGTATCCAGGGAAAAAGTGAAATGCTGGTCAGACAGCAGTGGTGATTATACGATATTGAATGTTCTTTTGTAGCTATATGTGTCAGCTGCTAGTTTAAAAGACCCCACAGTTATCAACATGGAGCAGTGCGTAGTAAATACATTCTTTAGGTTACAGATACTGGTTTGCCATAACAGGCAGTAGTGCCAATTCCTAATATAGTTAAGTAGTGCTTCTCATACATTCATGATTATTTGACCTTATATGGTAGATTTCTCAATGTTTTAACGTAATTGGAACCATGTTTTATAGTAATACTTTCTCAAGTATGCTGTCCTTTGAATTTTGGAATAGTGTACTTTGCTTTCTTATCGTGAGTTTTGGGCTTCTGCCTGAGAAATAGTAGTTTGAAATAATAAAAGAGGTTTTAAATGGACACATTATTAATGACACTGATCCATCCACTTAGATTTGATTCTTTCCTTCCAAATTTCACATGCTGGTTTTTTGTGCTGTCATAGAAGCATACAGAAGAGTACTTTTATTTTTCTTTAATTAGCATAAGATTGTTTCATGGACATTACTGTAACAAAATACTTCCACTGAAATGTGAACACTTGATCTTGAGGGGGAATTTCTGCTTATTTTCATTATATACATTAGATTTCCTCTTTGTTTTTTTCCTGAAAGGAAAGGCTGTCTTGACTGCAAAATGCGTAAGTTCATGGCATTGGACAAACTGAAGAAGAGAAACTGTGTTTAGGTATGAGAACTGATAGTGCTTGCATTCTTAATGAAATGGAATACATATGCTTGTTCTTTAACATTATTGTAAATAAGTTCTTCCACTGAAGAAAGACACTTGCTAAATGTACATCAGTTAAATGAACTGTATCGCTCATTTCTCAAGAAGAAGCCTTTCTCCAAAATGAAGAAGAGGAGTCAATCCTAGTTTCGAAGATTAAAAAGGGTGGCATGACTTTATGTGAATCAAGCTTCGGAAGAAATTAGCAGGAAGCACGTTAAGTCTCCCACTGTGTATGAAGCTGTGTATGAAACTTTTATTTCCTTTGCAGAGCAGTTCAAATGATGTAATGAGTGATCGATGCCTTGCATTTTTGTACTGCTGTCCGTCTTTGACCGTGTAATTGAGATTGGAGCAGCCTATATTTCACTTACTTATTAAGAATTTCTTAACAAAGACCAGAAACTTGCAAGTTACTAGGCTGTCACCCAGACAGCCCTGTCTACAAATTTCTAGTAGACCGTGATGACTCCTTTAAGATATCCATTGGCTGAATACGAATTATGCTTTAGTAGCAGTAGGATTGTGCTAAAGTGAATTGAATTTTCCTGATATCTTACTTTTCTTGGCTGCTTAATTGTGAAGCAGTGGGAAAAGTTTCATTCGCTTGAGAATTCTTGGGAGAGCCTCGTGTCTCTCATCTCGCAAGCTGTTAACTTCTAATGCTGGTATGAACAAACTTAAAAAGTGACCTGTGGTCACTTACACCCTGGAAGCATTGTCAGACTGGCTAATTCCATTCCCAGAATTAAAATTTTAATTTAACTTGTTCTTTCACAACAGTCAGGGAGATTCTCTTGACACCAACAGCAGCTGACCACCCCACCTACCGTGCACATCTAATTCTCTTTTTGTAACCAAATTATCACAGTTTTATCTGACTTCATTATTACAAAACAGGTATTTTCTCTATTTGACAGCTTTTTTCATAATACGTTACTTTGCATTTCATGAAAAGCTCGAAGCAGAGCTGACATGACATCATCTAACAGCTATTTTCATGTCAGTGTGTTTGCAGAAAGTCTTGCCAGAAGTTCTTTTACTTAAGCTCAGGCTGAACTCCTGTGAGAGTGTGTGTTCACAGCACTATGTAAGGAGCAACGCACCGTGCAGATACTGGAGGGAGGGCAAGAGGAGTGGGAAAAAACTAACCAAATTGTAGAAACACAGAAGCCTGCAGGCAACCTGAAGGTGATACAAGAAGACAATTATATTCACACTTCCTGCTGATGTATTGCATTTGATTTGTGCAGATATAATTTTTATTCCTAGTCAACTAGATGGCCGACTGGATAAAACCTGGGTAAAAGCTCGAGTCTTAACATGATTACGTTATGTATGCTTCAATATCGGCTTTAAATGTTTTTAGTTAATGTATAGATCCTTTAAGATCTGTGAATCCCTTTGGTTTGAGTTGAATGAGGATTTCACTCCTAGTTCCAGACAAAATATGTTTTTTGTTACTTTTTATTTCTTTAAACATGCTACTGTGGAGGAGTGTGGTACCAGTTTTTGTTAATTAAGAATCATAGGAGATTTACTGTGATGTTATAGTTCCAGTGAAGATCATGTGCCGTAGTTGGAAAAGGTGCCTTCTCTCTAGTGTTGAAAATTCTTGTTATTTAACATGATGGCAGAGCGTATAGCTTCATTCTGAAGCTTTGATGTTGTTATACAAATAAGCTGTGTGTTTTCGTGAATTCCAAGGTACACTCACTTAATGAAGTAAGAGACAATGAAACGTAAATAACTTCCGATGTGTTATTTATTACATTCAATGTGTAATAATAGTAAAATTAAAATGTGGTGAAGGATGAGAAGTCAGGAACTAAAAAGCCAAAAGGTAAAGAATACCTGTCAGAAAATGCTTGTCTTGCTTGTGCTTCTAGTCCCTTAAGACTTTTTCAGATACTGGATTTTAAAATAGACACTAGATGTCATTAAAAAGGTGAATATTTTATGACATTTTGGAATGTCTCTTTCTGAGTCTCTCTGATTTGACTTGATAGTGAACCCATGGAATTCAGCAAAGCTTTATCATTAATTTGAATTAGTTACCTAATTTTAGGAAGGGGGAACACAAAATAGGAGTTTAGTAACTCTAACTTTCCTGGAAGTATTTCAGTTTACCTTTACTGTATCTACTTCCTTCCCAAAGATACCAGGAAAGGCCTGGAAACAGAATGAGCGTTCTTTTGTATTCAGAATGTAATCAAATCCAAAATGGAGAAAGAACATACCCTTCCTGCTGCTAATTCCTAACTGAAACTTATCACAACATAATGATGGAGAACTCCTATAAAAGTTTTAAGGTCTCTTAAAACATGTCAACAGTATCATCACAGCTACTTTTTTTTTTTTTTTTTAAATAAAAGTAAGGGCTCAGATGCTTTGGGTAGTCTCAACTTCCTGAATCACAAAGGGGAGAAAGGCTGTCTTTCAAAGAGCTAGAGGCTCAAATTGCTGAGACCTGTAGGGATTCAAGTGAAGTCCTCGATATGTAATGACGGTAAATAAAAATGAGAGATTCTAATATGATTTGTTCACTGTAAGAAGTGCCACTGTCATAGCATTCTGCTCTGTTCTGTACTAGCCACAATTAATCCTTATTATAAAGTGAATCAACTTCAAATTTTGGTTGTGTTAATTAAAACGATACTAAAAGTTTTCTAGGTCTGTTGTACATAATGCAAAGCCAGTCAATACAATGTCTAAAGTCCTTTCCCTTTTCCTTTGGTCATGCAGTAGATACATGGGAGGCTGGGGAGAATTCAATACTACTGAAGTGTCTTTCTGTTCCAAAGAGGATTTTGGAGTACTGAGAAAAAAAATTGTCCGTCTGATGAACTTGCCAAGCTTTCAGCAATTTGGGATCGGTATATCAAACTAAAGCTGCTGTAGGTTTTTTAAAATCCCATTAAGTATTTGTGCATGTTACCCCATGCCTTTTTTTTCGTAATGAAGTGCAGTGCTTTAGGGTACACTGCACGTGAAATAAACAATGAGTTGTAAATATTTTTTCTTTCACTTCCAGTTCGCAATACAAAAGGGAAAAAAAAAAAGAACATGGGAAAGATTTTACTTCATTTCTCCTAAGTGACAAAAGTATGTTTTCAGGTTTACTCTGAAGCTGAAGGAATAACTAAGTAACTGCATCCAACTGTAATTAAGAAGAATGAAGTACTCTAGTAAAACCTGTGCATATCCCAATTAACTAAGTTCTGTATAGAGAAGCTTAAGAAAACATAGATCTAAGAGTTGAATATACTTAGTTCTAAACCCAGAAGCTATTGTTAATTCCTTTTTAATTTGCCAGCAACAACAGAGGAAATATACTCTCCTTACGTGATGGTTAGTGGATTCGCTTTTAAGAAAATTAATGGAACATAAGCAGTGGAAAGTTGTCTTTCTGAACATGGTAGTTCCTTAGGTTTTGAAAACAACTTTATGGGCTATACTGTATTAGTGTAATCCGGAGTGGATCCAGTTGATTGGAACTCCAGGCCTTGCACAAGAATCTTACTAAACTTAGTTGAATGTAAGTAGTCAAAGTCTCTATTCCTGCATAAAAATTCCTCCCGGTGACCTGACTGAAGTGAATGCATTAATGTAATCACAGCGCCACAGAATGGTTGAGGTTGGAAAAGGACCTGTAGGGACTATCTAGTCCAATGAGTAAGAGTCCTCACAAATGTTCCACAAATGAAAATCTGTCTAAAAGCCTGAAGTTATATAATAATATGTTATTTCCTGACTACGCTGGAAATGTAAAAAAAAAATCGGAAATTGGAAAACTGGCTTGTTGTTTCAGTCCAGAGTAGCAACTAGTGCTGCAGCAGTGTAGTTCAAAGGTGACTGAAAGTCATAGATTTCTGTTCTAGGCTTCTGTCCGATGCTTTTGTGCTCCTCTGGAGCAGAGTCAGGAAAATAGCTGGATCTTTCTACCTGGGTGTAGAAGTCTGTCTGGGTTTGGAGTGTTGCTGGTGAGCGCACAGCTACTCTTTGCAGGGCACAGTCACGTATAGGTTAGAGTAATCTCAGTGTTACTATAGAGGTAGCCTGGGAATAAAGGAGGCCACAGAGTCAGGGGAACAAAAGCAATTTCCTGTAGTCTCTTCAAAAGGAGATCTGGCATAGCTAAAGAGGACCCCAGCAGAGCTATGTTGGTTTTATTCCAGTTCAAATGAGATTAGAATCAGCTTCTACAAGATTGCCTTCTCACTCTAAAAGCTTCTGGTCTCCATTGGCAGTACAGGCTCTACAAGAGATTTATTATTTTATCTTCTCATCTGTCACTTGCCTCCTAACACTCAGGGTGTAAAACTTATATGCTCTGTATTTCAACATTACTTAGGATAACAACAACAATGTATACTGATGTAGCACTATTAATTTTGAAAGCACTCAAAGCAATAGTAAAATGTAGCCACCTGCAGAGTTTGGAAGGTGGCAAGGCATTTTAAAATGCTGCTTCTAAAAGTAAGATGACTGCTGCTGAGCAGTTAACAGTGAATGCTTTTGAATTGTGCTTTCTTAGTGTGTCTAAAGGTTTTTGCATTTGGTTTTTCCATCTCATTCCTAAATAGTCAAATATTCATTATACAGTCACTTAAAAACATACTTGACTGTTACGCAATATAGCCTTTCACAGGCAAGGAAGACGAACAACAAAGATAATTGCAGTTTAGGGTCCTACTCTTGTTAGCTTTTACGTAATTAAAAGATCTAGATAAATAAAGAGCAAATAATCCTTGAAGTAATTTAGAAAGGAATTAATAACGAAAATCAGAAGCTACAAAGAGAAACTGTATCAGAAACTGAATATTGTTGCATGAGAGCATTTAAAAGTCAAGGCGCTAATTATTTTAATAGCAGATTCTGAATAGAAATTAGATGCTGGCAAGATGAACAGACCTGAAATACCTGTATGATACACGTTCTTCTTGTACTCCCTAATTTGTTGGCAAAATCTACTAGGAAGCTGGCATTGCTTATGTGCAAAGCAGAAGTTTTATTTTGTGGACTCTAGCTCGACTTAGGCTGATAAGAGCCAGGTGTAAAATTTGATTTTCCATAGAAGCCCTGACTTAGAAGAGCATTCCTACTTGGAAAAGTGCTTTAAACATATCTAAAGTTAAAGAATACCAATGTAGACAAAGGATGCAAAATTCAAATTGTATGACAGAGGTACTAGAAATCAGAATAACCCAAATGAGGAAAAGGAACTGTAAAACACGCAAAACCGGTCTAAGCACTTCATCTGTTTCAAAGTGCTTGTAAAGCAGCAACGGAAACAGGACATTATTACAAACAAGTTCTGCTCAGCAGTGGCCAAATATCCCCAGTAAGAAGAACAGTACAGTGCCAAATTTTTGTGTATGGGGAAGATAAAGATTTTCACCAGGCACTCAATGAGCAAAACTTTTCGAATGCTGAGAGCTCTCTGAAGCCTAGCTCTGAAGATGTTACCGGATGGCCATCCTGTAACTTAGGCTAACACAGATTTTCTGTATTTTGTGACTAATGTTAGTGTAATGGTGAATTTTTAGTCTGGCTTTTATCCTCCATGCAATGGTCCTTATTAATGTTCATTAATTATTATTTTTTTTAATTTAACTACTTGGTCTACAGGCTTTCTCTTTTAATTGGTGCCTTATTAAAATCTCATTTAGATAAATACTAAGAGGAGCTATTCCAGCTATATATGGGCACTACCTCTTTATTCCACCTGCCAACACTTATTATAAGAGTCTGCAAATATGCCTCCAGCTGTTAAAAATCTAACTTTTTTTTTTTTTTTACTGAGCAGATACAATGTGGTGTGCGTTGCTGTATCTTTTCCCATGCACAGATCCAGTCAAGACAGCAGAGCTCCACTTTTGAGCTTGATCTGAGATGCAGAGTACCTCCATCTGGACTATTAAATCATTGGTGCGGGAATGTTTCTTTGATTTATCAGAGACGGGTGAGATACATGGATGCGGTACCCACCCTGCATTCAGCAAGAGACAGTCAAGTTGGTTTAGGTAATAAGAATTAACTGTACACATCAGTTGTGTTACATGTAAAACCTGTCAATCTTTCAGCCATGTGAGCTGCAGGGTTTTCTCTGGGGCTGGTGACAAGCACGGGGCCTACGGCATTGATTGTATAAAAGCAACTAGAGAGAACCGGTAGTGAGAGAAGCGTTAATGAACATGGTTCTGGGAGGAGAAAGAGAGGCTCTTGGGAGAGGCAGCACTGAAACCTCTGAGAGGACACTGCCTGCTGTTGTTTTTCTGACTATGTTACTAGCAGTCATGGCTGGGTATGCGTTCTCGGAAATACAGGAGTGTACAGGACTATATATATAGGACTGGTTAGGAAAGTTGCCTGTCCCTAGTGGCAGGAACATATTGGCCACTGGACCCGGTGAATCATGATAATCGTTTCGCTTACTTTGTACCCTCTGAACCAATGGCTCTGAGCTGATGTTTGCCTTAATGGTAATTGACTTGTCTGGGTTGAAATCAATGGAAGGTTTGTTCCAGTAGGCTGTGTTCAGAGGTGGTATTGTGCAACACTGTTTAACAGGCTGATAAACGCTAATCAGTGTCTGAGCTTCCAGGTGACATTTGCAGGAAGTTTGGTGAGAAGCTTGTATAGCAAATGCAACCCATTATTCTGGAATGGTGCACGGTAATGCTTTCCCAGCACTTCTTCCTGATTCTCAGCCGAGATTGCTAAACTTCCTGCGCAGTAGCGGAAGAAAATATTTTTTGATGACTTACCTTGGCTCCCCGTGTGAGCCATGCCCTCATCTTCCTCTCTCACAGCCATGTGTAGGGAGCTGAGGGGCCAGGAAGACCATCAGCACCGTGCTGTACTGTGGCACATCCCTGCCGATACCAGTAGGATGTTAGGTCTTTCTTCTGGGATAATACTGAACAAATATATGACCCACAGCTCTTCATTTTACTGAATTTGTAATGAGAGCATGTTTGGCTTGCAGTAATTGTTTCCTTTGAGGTACCAGCATGAAAATCCTGCTTAGTTTTGTGCTACTGTCAAATAGTATGATGTTTTACAGACGTTTTTGCCTCATGCAATGAACCTGTGGGGTTTGGGGGTGTTTTTCCGATTATAAAGGAAAGTAGAAACCCTATATGAGTTAAAGTTTCAGCTTCTGATTCAACTGTGTTCTCATTGCAGTTATTAGGACTTTTACCATTTAAATAGTTTTTCTTTGTAAATGATGTATCTTTAAATACTCTTAGGGTTTATGAGGACAGTAATAAGAATTTTTAAAAAATGCTTTAATATTTTACATATACAGTTTCCAATTTCCTGTTATAACATTCAGATGTGAGAGACCTTCTATTTCCAGATGGAAAATAACCCTTTTTCGTAACAGTTGTTTGTTGTTATAAAGTCAAAGCAATTGTGGCATTTTTTTCTTCCAAATGCTTACTTAAGCTTGAAACAGAAGTCTGTAGCTTGAAACAGAAGTCTGTAGTAGGTGTGGGATCTGTTTGAGTACACTACATCTGAAGAAATTCGTTTTTATCATCTCTTGAGAACTGCCTAGTATATCCAGCTCTATTACTACCCAGTATTTTTACAAGTTTTAGTTTGAAGCAACCTTTGTAACACTCTCTTCTTAAATAAAGTATTTTTAAGCGTAAACCAACTTGTTACCTGCGCTTTGTGTTACCAAGTAAAGTACAATAAAATATCACACAGTGATTGCTATGCAATAAAAAGGGATAGATAAAAAGTCAGTAAGCAATAATACATGAGTAGACAAGGCTGAAGTTCACTTTATTTCAGTACTAATTTAGTCTTGGCTTCCAGATACATTTTACACAAATATAATGTGCGTTTCAAAGGCAATGCCACTGAAGAGAGCAGAGTATATATACCAGTGTTTGTAAACTTGCTGCCTTAGAAGTTACTTGATAAACTGGGTCCTTCATAAACTGTCCACGCCTTCTTCAGTATAACTGCACCTCTAGAACGTTTAGGAAGCTAGGTTTTCTTTGTAAACCTTACGGTGTTGAGAGTAAAATCAGACTTCCCTGGCTGTAGTTTACTCTGAACGGCTCCCTAAAACTTTATCTCATTGCTAGATCAACCCTCCCCCCTTTTTAGCATTTTCCCACCTTTTTAGGAAATATTCTGGAGAAACCTAATGTCAGACTGTCTGTTTAAAAAACCTTGGAGTTGCAGATCCTCGTGCTGCTGCAGAAGGGGACAGATTCTAATCTAAGCTGTACTGGACTTAATTTAATGAAGCTACTGTTACGTATGTTGTTGTGATACCCGAGAGTCCTAGCCAGAGCTAATTGCTGGAAGTGCCTGGCTATGAGAATCTTGTGGGAAGCCCAAGCCCGAGGTGATGGGCAGATTTGTGGGTTCAGAAGAGGAAGGGCAGTGATGTTGTGCAGGGTACTCCTAAGGGAATGCTGTGTTGTCTCTCTGCTCTAAGTGTATTAGAACTTGAGGTCTGACCCAAGGCAGGCATGTGGCATGTTTACAGCTTCAGCAATGGTATTTAGGGGTTAACATTTGAATATTTGGAAGTATATGTATGCATATTTATTTGTTTAAATGACTAATGTTAATTTAAAGAGTCAAAGCCACTGTGCTGATTGGTCACTGAAGTTTCCCCTTGACAGTTATATTATGTGATTTAAATCCATGCAGAAGTCAGAGTACTACTCAAGCTTAACAGGGATCCTTTCTACCCCTGACTCTAACCTCACATCTGGCAGTAACTCTTGGGCAAATAGGATATATGGGCTGGTATCCTTTACTGGTCCAGATGTACACAGCCCTAAGCAAATTCATTCAGAAAACAGCTAAATGAACAAAGAATGAAAACGTTGCTATTATGTTAGGAGTGGTAACAGCCTTGCAATTGATGACTCTTAAATTAAACACATTTCAAGCATATGCCTACCCACCAGGATTTGCTTGTGCAACCGTCATTACCTTGTACTGTGATCTCTCAGCAGATCTTGCAAACTCAGTAGTGGGAAGCCAGACCAGTGCTTGGATAAAGCTCCCTATAAGACGCTGGCCTTCCAAACTGTGGTTGTGGTGGCAATGGCAGCAGTTGATGATCTTCCACTGACTCAGAATTGAATCAGTGTATGAGCAGCATCTTTCATTCTATCCACCTCTGTCAACTCAGCATCAGCTGTTGACTAAACTAAATTTTTTTGTCTGAACGTAATTAAAAATTAGTGCTTTGTTTTTTTTCTGATACTGGCCGCACTATTTGATGTCAGTTCCTGAAGTACTCAACTTTTCAGGTGATCTTTTCAAGCAGTAGCTGGATAAAGATTTGGCCTGCAAGACATAGCAAAAAGGGATGCATTCAGTCAAGCATGACTTTTGGAGTTGCGGGTTTTTTTCAATGTAGTTTTTAAGACTGCTATTTTTAGGGGGGAAAAAAAAGGCCCATAATACTTTTTGACTAATATGGGAATGCCAGTCCCAATATGTGGAACAAAATCCAGCTGGTGGGTTTCCATCCTGTAGTTTTCAACTGTATTTATTTCTAATGAATTTCTTTTTTCTGTGGGGTGGGATATTTGTTTCTTTTCATTTACTTGGTAGTGGAATAATCCTGTGCGTCGCTAGATAACTGCTGTATTCTGTGCCAGTAGTATTTCTGTGTATGAATGAGATCTAGAAATCTGTTATTCATTTTACAGGACTCCTGAGCATCTCAGGTCTACATGAGATAGTATATCACAGAAGCAACTAAAGTGTCAAGAAGACATGCCTGACCTGTCTTTAAAAGTGGGTAGGTAAACTTCTGCTGAGCTCTGTGCTTCTGCAGCTGTGCTGCTATCTGTATGTGCTATTTTACACTTGCCATGTAACAGTTTACTGTGGATATTTATTCTGCAGTGCAGTCATCACTGTCCATAATACTGAGAATTCCTAGGAAGTTAATTTCTCTGAATAAATCTCATGGTTTGGGGAATAAAGTGGAAAGTCCTCTGACTAGGGTAAGCTTTAACCTGCTCCATAAAACTTTAGTTCATCATTGGCTTGGCTCCCTCTTTTAATTTCCCTTTTGGGTGGATGGAGGAATGGATTCCGGTGAGAGCAAAAGGAAGGTAAAATACCTGACTTTGAAATAAAAGATTCCTTTCCTGTTGTAAGGAGGAAAATTTGTATAGCCTCCAAGTAAATTCACATGTGGGCTGAAATTCTGGCTCTGCAGAGCTCCCATGCCTCAGGACTTTTGGACAAGAATGTTGCTTCCATGAGTGGGTGTCCACAGCTGGTGGCTCAGCTGCTAAAGGCTGTCTCATTTAATTTGAGGGCTGAGTGTGGCTGTTGAGGTAAATAGTCCATTTTAAGTACTCACTAGTTTGCTTCACCATTCACAATTAGAAGTATTATCATTTATGAGAAACATATACTTACAGTTTTTCTCCTATGTTCCACATTAAAGGACTTGGCATATTTATCAGCAAAGTGGTCAGCATTTTATATGTGTGAATACTTGTTTCTCTGGTTGAGGGTTTGCCTGACTGCGTCCTGCACAATATATTTCTCATTTGTTTGTGGTTGTCTGTATTTCCTGCTGTTAGTGGTCCAGCAGAGAGCTGAAAGCAGAGTTTGCAGGAGTGGCAGTACTGAGGCTTTTTTAGTGATTTTTCCAAATAACATTGAAATCGCACAGAACTATTTCCAAAATACCAAAGTCTCCAGGCCGCCAAGGGTATAATTAGGCAAAATAACTTCAATACACCGTGTGTGGCTGTCAGTGCAATTTTCTCTTCTGTAGCCTTTCAGTCACATCCCATTTCACGCGGGCTGTTGTTTGCCAGAAGTGCTCCTCTTCCTCCCGCTGTTGGTCCCTGTTTTGAAGGCTGGTCAATTTTAGCACGCACTTACATGCTCTATAAAGTTTTGCACAAATATGCACCCTTCCATGAGAAAGAGCATAGCAGGAAGCCACTGGAAGCTGTATTTTCTTTCCCATTAATACAACAACCAGGATGAAACAGCTCCTCCCTAATGGACCAATCTTGCCTTGGGGAAACAAGTTTCCGAGACTTAGGACTCGCTCTTAGATAAAGGGAAAAAGAAGTCTCATTATGTGCCCTTCTAGTTCCTTACTGCACCTCATTTTTTTTCTTTGTGTTTTTTTTTTCATTTCACAAGGTTCTCCTGCAGCATGTGCCACGGCAGGACAGCTGGAGCGCATCCTGCGGGCGGGCGGCGTGTGCACCTTGCTGTTGCTGCTGCCTCCTTGGGGAGCACCGGGCGCTGCCGCACGAAGAGCAACAATTCAGGTAAACTCAAAAATAAGTACAGCACGCGGGTCCCGGAGGAAAACACGCAGACGCACACGCAAGCCGGTGATTTCTTGCTTTCGGGGTGTGAGTGTTGGCGTCGAGGGAGTGGTTTCGCCCCCCTCCCCCCCAGGTTTGCAGGAGAGGAGCCCTTCCCCCGGGACCCCCCCGGAGGCTGGGGCGGGGGTGCAGGTGAGGCGGCGGAGGGGTGCCCGGGGCCGGGGGCGGGCCGAGGGCGGGCCGGGGGCGGGATGCGGAGCCCGGCGAGCCGAGCTCGGCCTGACGCAGCAGCGGCGGCCCCAGCCGCGGCGGGCGGCGGCGGCGGGGAGCCGCGGGGCTGAGGGGCGGTGCCGAGCCGCGCCGAGCCGAGCCGCGCCGCGCCGCGCCGGGGGTGTCGGCCGGGCGCCGCTGCAGGCTGGCCGCCTGCGGCTGCCTGCGGGGCGGCGGCGGCGGCGGCGGGGGGCCGGCGGCCGGGATGATCCGGTTCCGGAGCTCCAGCATCAGGTCGCTGAGCCCGGAGATGAAGTGCACCGTCCGGCTGCTGGACGACTCCGAGATCGCCTGCTACATCCAGGTGCCGCGGCCAGGGAGGGCGGCGGGGCGGCACCGCTGCCCGGCGCCCTTCCCCGGGCTGGCGAGGCAGGGCCGGGCCGGTGCGCGGGGGGCCGCGGAGCGGGGGCTGCCGCTCCGCGCTCCGGGGCGGCGGGCCCGGCGCGGCGCGGGCGGGGAGCAGCGAGCAGCGAGCAGCGGAGCGCCCTGCCCGGCGCTCGGCTCCGCGCACCGGCGCCTCCTCCGTGCGGAGACCCTGCCCGGCTGGCTGCCGCTGAAGTGCGGGCTGGGGTCTGCGCCGTGCCTGCCCTCCCCGGCACCACCCCACCACCGAGGGCTGGGTGCGGAGCCCGCTGGATTGGGGTAGCCCGGAGGAGCGCAGCCCCGCGGCGGAGCGGGGGCCGGGCTGGGGAGCCGCGGGGCGGCGGCGCCTCCCCGCCCGGCCGTGCCCCCCCCCGGCGCCCGGGGAGGCGCCTCGGCCACCGCGGTGCTGCCCGGGGCGGCCCCGCTCTCCCGTGCCGGCAGGCGCCGCTTCCAGAGCAAGGCCCTGGGCGTGCAGCCCCGGGAAATCCCGTTACTGAGGCAGTGCCCGGAGTCCAAAATGAAGTGCCGCTCGCCTCTCCTCCTAATTTGAAAGATAACTTATGGGAGGATTTTCAGTGATAATGGTTGTGCGCTTGGGGGTGGGGGGGGCGGGGAAGCCACTAGCAACTTTGCTCTGGTCCCTCTTCTCAATTCCTTAATCGCCCCTCTTTATTGCTTTAAGGAGTAAGAGTAAGGAGGCGGAAGGCAGGGAGTCCATGAATTTCTCATGAAGCGTTCGTTATCTGTGCTGTGTGCAAGCAGGGATATTTTTGATGCGTTTGGGTGTGACAAGAGGCTTTGAACAAAACTCAAACTCTGGTGTATTATGGAAGTCTTACACATTCCTGCTAGCATTACAATCTGTATTACTCTGAAATTTCACCGTCGTTAGCAGAGTCACAGTAAGATGAGCTTGGTGTTCAGATTTGAAGATGTGAGGGGTCTTCTGGAAACTGTTGGTCAATCACAGTTGATCTTCTTATGTTTTGCTTTCTCTCTCTGGCCGCGCCAAATATCCGCAGCTCTAGATCAAGTCAGCAGTCTTGTGTAAAGGCTAACTATGTCTGGAAAATGAAGCATCACGATATGCAAAACTGCTTTTTTTCTTGGACCGAGTTCTGTTGCTATTAGTCCCAGTGGAGCCCTTCAATGAGATACAGTGAGTTACATTCAAGGAATATGTAAGCTGGAAGTAACAGGAAATTACTGAAACATCTTGCACGCATACCGTTACAATGCGCTTGTGCTGTTATAATGCCATAGCGTGGTTATGAGATCATAGCTTTAATGTATAAGAACCTGAATGGCCTTCAGAGTATCTTCTCTCAGAGCTTAGTGCAAGCTTTGCATAGTACCTCTGGCATCTTAAAAAAATAAGACTCTTTAAACTGCAAAGAATTTAAAGGGAGAGTGTGACATGGTGTGAATTGTTACGTTTTTGTGGAGTTGTAGCGCTAAACAGACTTAGGCCTGCTGGAAGTATGTCATTTGCCCACTGGGCAGAAACAAATAGTCATTACTTTAAGAATTACCTTGTGCAAGGTGAGGTAATGCGTTCAGAACTGTATTCATCGTCATGGCTCATCTCGTATTTAACATGTGCAGGAAGAAAAGTGTTTTATACTATAGGTTAAAATGTTTTAAACTGTTACACTTCTAAGGGTAACGCAAAAAACAGAATTGTATTATAAACCATTCTAAAACTTGTTTTCCTGAATGTGCCAACTGGCTAAAAAAATCTAAAAGGTAGGAATGGATCAATTCTTTTTATTTTCTAGGAGATTTAGGTGCTGAAATCCTAAGTGTATAAAGACAGATCCTAGTGTTAGTAAGTTCTTTGCTTGTAGTCACTTCAGCAGAAACATCCAACCAATGAGGACTTTTAATAGCTCTAAGTTCCCTTTCATTCTTCCCTCTGTGTCAAACGCCCTGAACTGCCTTATTCTCTCTACAAATAGTACATCTTACCTGTTATTGCTCAGCGGTATATACAAAGGAGATGTAATTTAGCCATACAAGTTACTTATCCTCTTGTATATATTTAGCTTTTGATACACTAAAGATCAGCAAATCTCAAGCTTTCTGTCTTCAGCCTCTTGATCAGATTTGTATTTGAACTTTAAAACGTGAACAAAGCTTGCTAGGAACTTTCATAATGCTGCAATTTTGTCTTTGAATGCAAAAAAGAAAAAAAATCGTGAGTTGGTCTCATATGTGTGTAATGATGCATATTCAGAGGGACAAAACAGCCCAGATGATGTGCTGCTGGGTTAATGGCAGAGATTCCAGGGTTATGCCAGCTGGGACATGTTGGACAGCTGTGTTTTAGTCACTAAGAGGATAAGAAAGCCTAATTCCACAACACTGAGAAATGCCAACAGAGAGTCTCATGAGGACATGGGACACTATAAGAAACGGTGGGGGACTGAAATTCTAGCTCTCCTTTTTCAGTGGGGAAGGAGAGGAGATACTCGGCTTATCTGAATGGTGGGATAGGTGGTTAGTGTTATGCTGCGTTTTAGTTCTCTCGATTCTTCCAGACCCTGCTTTTTCACGTATATCTCTTCAGCAGTTAGCTTGCAACCATGGGCTTGTGTTCAGGGGCGCCGGTAACACTTCAGTTCAGAGGTGTCTGCTAGTTAAATCTTTGTGGATGCACCCTGGGTCTTTGACCCTACCAAATGTGCAGCCAGAACCGTGTTACTCAGCTGAAGCGTTGGGAGGTAGCATGGAGAAAAACAGAGAGAAGGAGACCTATTTAAGTGCTGCAGATATATGTCTTTTTCTCTGTGTAAATTTCATCGCATTCAGATAGGAACATAAAATAGAGTTTTAATTTTAATACTAAACTTTTTTCAGAGCACTACTTCAGCTACCCAAGAGATTAATGGTGCCTGCTCTTGGAAATTATATTTTATATTGAATAATCAAATAACAACATATGGGGTGGTGTGGGGAGAATCAAAAATGAATCACATATTTGGAGACTGCAGCCAACTAGTTATCGAGCTGTGGAACTGTCATGTAGGTCACCGAGTTGCTCAAGGCTAGGTTTGCAGCTCAAAGGTCAGCATTCAGCATGTCGTCCTCTTCATCAGAGAGACTCCATGACTGCAAATTAGATGAACTGGTGACTGATATAGTAAAGGGTGGGGCCCAAGGGAGGCTTAACTAATTCTTGTGATGACATTTATTTTCCAGTGCCTCTTATTTATTTGTGGAGCTTCTCTGGACCAGCATGTCAGGCAGTCTTACAGCAGCACTACGGTGAAGTTGTAGGACGGCTGAAATGGAGAGGATGTGAAAAACAGTCAATGTCCACTGTCTGTTTCCATTTGCAAAAGGGAGGTGACCTGCCTGTGCAGACTGCCTTATCAAGTGCAGAGCCAAGGCTTAAAAGAGGGCCCTGGGGGAAGCAGGTCTTCAAAACTATTGGAAATTTGACTGGAGCAGCAGGAAAGACCTCCTTTCTGGAGGAACTGATGAGATACTCATTTTCTGAGTCATTGAGATCACAAGCACTTTAATTCCCGTTTTTGCAGGCTTCATGCAAAGCTTAATGCAGCTTGTTAACCTTTTAGGGACAATAACCTAAACAACTTAAGGAGTAAGGGAAAAATGTTTTTTTGACTGGTGTATTCTGGAACATGTGTTATTACGTGTCTTTATTTCAATAGCATGTAAAGTTAACAGTTGAGGCCCTGCTGTGGTAGGCTGTTTGTTACAAAATAGGCAAGTATTCCGCGGCTTCAGGGGTGCCTCTTGAATGTTTAAAATTAGTCATGGTTTTAAGTATACCTTGTTGAGCTGAAGTCTTAATTATTGTTCTGTTGCTTTATCTGAAGGTGTATTCTGGATGTCAGTGTTTGATCAGGGACTCTTGAGTAGGTTACTGTGACATTCAATTTTTTTTTAACGTGAGTAAGTGTGTATTAGGTACCACTGCACCTCTAAACTTATTTTTTTCCACATATGTTAATAAAAATTCTAAGCCCATTCTCTAGAAAAACACTACTTTTAATATGTTACTTCATTTTAAAATTAATATAAGTTATACTCTACTCCTTGAGCTGTTCAGTTCCAACTGTGTTGACTGGAAATAAGGTTAGCCTGAATGAGCTTTACTCCCAGCTGGAGCGAGTTATAAACAGTGGTAGCAAACTGCTTTCTGCATGATGATTTGTAGAAACACTGTATGACTTGATCTTCTTTTGCCCTAATCAACCTCAGTGTAGAACTGTACAGTAACGGGACTTATCTTGACAACAGAGGCTTTGTTTTGTATGAGCTTTCCCCAAAAAAGGAATCTAACTATGTAGATATCTCAACAAATAGCGCCTGGCTACGCTACTGACTTTCTGTCAGTATCTACATGATTATTCGAGTGTCGTTTAAAAGAATTAACTTGAATTTCTGGGTGTGTCCAGCTTTCCAGCAAGGAAAAATACTATTTGAAAAATGGTTTGGAAATCCAAAAGAAAACAAGCAAAGCAAGAATTTGATTTACTTGTGATCTGCTCTTAGACCTTGTACCTTCCATAACTAAAAATGAGTGACAAAATCTGAGAAGGGTCCCTTCTACTGCTAATGATCTAACAATATAAGAGTGCTTTATGTCTTTTGCCTCTTAATTCAGGAGTAACTTTTGTACAGTTTGAATACCGCTGTCTGTAGTTTGGGTAGTAACTTATTAGCTTAACTTTAATTTTTTTTCTCCCTACTTTTTAAATGTGGCATACCCTGTTTGCTCTTTTGTTTTATTTTTCTTTTCTTTTTAACACAGAGGTGACTGGGAATGTGCGTTTTTGCTTACTGTTCTCTACTTGGCCTGTGTCTTGCAGACAGATGCTAAATTTAAAAGAAATCTGCAACCAAAGAACTCTCTTTAAAATTCCCATCCCTCAATGAAGTGGAAAAAACAACAGAGCATTCTGAAGAGAGCTTTGAGATAAAAGGGCAGCGTCCACTGGGAAATGAATCTTACTGTGAAGATATGCTGAATGTTGACAATTTGGAAAAATAAGAGGGAAAGGGAAGGCAGCATGGGAAATGAAGAGAGCACATAGGCCAGGGATGAGGACAAGGCAGAGAACTGTAGCTGCGGAAAGGGAAAGGTTAAGGGATTATGTAGACAGCAGGCAGGAGATTTAGTGAATTTATATTTATCTTGTAAGCGATGTCAGAACCGTAACCGGCAAGTGCCTTGAGCTGCTGGGATGATGCCATAACACATCAAAATAGTAAGATGAGATATGGAAGAGGACGCAAGTTAGGGCAGATTCTGGGCCATATTTTGTTGACATCTTTTAAAAAGAGCATACTATGGCTTGTATTCCTAACTCCATATTTGAGCCTCTAATTGTACAACTACGACAAGTGCACTTGGCAAGAGTCGCAGATGAAAAGCCTCGCTGATCAAGCTGAACCTGTGGGTTAAACCAGCCTCTGTTGTCATTTCATGTTTGCGATTAGCTTTGTAGTGACATATTTTCATTTCTTTTTTTAATAGCACTTTTGGATGTGCTCTTTGCTCTTTTAAGGGCTGAATTAGAAACAAGAAGTAGAAATCGTTACTAGAGAGGTACTGAGGTATTGGGAGTTCTTATTTATAAATTAAGAAAATAACTTGTCTGGGTGGGTTTTGATAAATGTTTATGAAGCTCGGCAATTGCTTAACATTGGCTCTTATATCTCTGGTAGGAGAGAGGTGCATGTGTTTGCATGTTAGTTATGTGCTGCTCCCAGTTCACATACTTTTCTTTTTCTTTTTAATTTATTATTCTTAAGTGAAAATACTTAAGAAGCAGACTTATGCTGGATGATATCTATCTAGTACATACCAAATTGTGGCTGAAATGTGTTTCTGCTGGATAAAGCTTATTAATAACATTGTGTTTGTCTTTTTCCACACACCAGGTTATATGGTTAACCAAAAAAATCTGAAAATTCTGTATCCTAAAGGTGATGGTCTTGTCTGTTATTTTAACGATGTATTTCTTGTGGCTTGTATTTGGCATCTTCATCCAAGTTTTGATTGCTAGTAAACAAAGGAGGGGAAACTTAGACGTGTACTTAAGGACGTGCCTGATCTGAGGTTGAAGATAAACCTGTGTTTCATTAAATACAAATGGTTTAGATACAAGCAAGTATTTCAATATATTGCTGAGGCCTGGCGCTGCTATACGGGGAAAAAGATGAAAAATGCAGCTATCCTTACACCAAGTTAGCTAGTTAACAGTGGCATGCTAAAAGGGTAGTAACTGATTTTAAAATGTCATTATAATCTTTTAACTTTTATCCAGCCTTCATTGGTTTTACAGCTCGGACTGAAAATTTGTACATTCTTTATTGTCACTTGTGTTTGGACACTAGCACTGCTTTGGACCGTAAGGGTGGAGCTGTAATAACAGAAGGCAACTGCAAAATCCGGAACAGAGCTCAGCACAGCTTAGATCTCCAAACTGCAAAAACCGGTTTGATCCCATGAGGTTGAAAGTGGCTCCCATTAGATACAGGGTGCTTTTGGCTTCCAGGAATTTCACAAAGTCTTACATCTTGAACGGGCTCTTGGCACCTCAAAATGTTGAGTTTTGTGGCACCCTGAGATGTTCTTGTTTGTCTAGGTATCTTCAGTACATTGATATGCATTTAATATATGATGCAGCTGAGAAGTGACCTTTTGGCAAAAACGGTTGGCCTAAGGTTAGACCTGAAATGAATCACTGGTGTAGAAGGATCATATTTTCATTTTCTTGGCTGTATGCACCTAAACTGGATTTTCTATATTGTTCAAGAATTATTTTTTTCCAATAATATGCATCTCTTTCACCAAAAAAAGAAAAAATTGTACCTTTTCTACAGGAAGGGGCATTAGGGAGACCTGGATTTTGACAATACAGATTTGGCTGGTCCTCTGGAATTGACAGTCTGTAAATATTTAGGTTAGAGAACAGGCAAAAATGATATCTGATTTTTTCACTCAAAAAAAAAAAAAAAAAAAGAGAAAGCGAGAGTAGAGCAGTTGGGAGAACTGGAGGGTAATTCTTCCTCTTCCTGTGAGAAAGTGCTTGTTTTTCTGTAGCCTTGGCCTCTCTCCTTCTGGGTATCTTAGCTCATTAAATCAAATATGCTGTAAAACCGCTCTCTTCATCTTGCTGTTCTCTCGCTGTCTTTTTGCCTCTCCCCCCAGCTCCACGTGGATATCAACCTGTTGCCAAGGTTCGTAACATCCAGATGATCTTTCTCTCCTCTTCCTGTTACAGTCAAGCTGTCACCAGATGACTTCTGCAGTATATATCTATGATACATATGGAAAATATCTCTGCTTAGTTCTTCCTTCAGCTGAAGCTGCCTATCTGTTCCTTCCTTATTTGTTCTTTTAAATATAGCAGGCTTTTTCTTTCTAGCCTTGTTTTCTCTACTTCCCTTTCTAGACCTTACAAATCATTTTTTTGGTCTATATCTCAGGTTACCTTGTGCTCACTCTGTTTTAATCCTTCCCTGATGTTGAAAACACAATTGTAGTAATTTGATAATAATTAAATAAATACTAAATATGTTTCCTTCAGACCTAAAAGTAGAAGAAAATGAAAAACACTCCCTCCTCACCTTCTCTACTTTTGCTTTAATTTATCCTTTCCAGCTATACGCACTCTGTTCATGAAAGCATTTGTGTTTTCCCTCTTTGTTTTTGATGGAGGATAATTGATTATCAGCTCTTGTTGTTTCATTGTGCTGTCAAGATAACTGTTGTTCACTGCCTTGATTAACTGTATTTCAGTAGTAGGCCAGGTAGGAATAGTAATCATGCTATTCATGATCGCTCTTCATGGGAGTTGCTGAGTAACTTGACTAAGAATGGACTTCTGATTATAGTGATGTTACATTTTTCATCTGAGTGAAAGTAACCCAGCAAAAAATTTGAGATCAAATGGATCGTAGAAGTCTACGTAGAGTTAAGCCTATGTATATAGTATTTCAAGACTGCTTACAGCCAGAACGCAGAAGGTACGAGCTACATACAGTGTGTTCTTTCTCAGAAGAAGGGTTCACAAAAAGAAATAACTTCTAGAGCTGCAAGAATTGGAAATCTGGCCATTCAAAATAGTTATGCACAGAAACATGAGTATTAAATGGCTGCAAAATGATTGCTCTTTAAAGGCTTCCTCTGGAAAAATGGTGGATGAGTCAACTTTTGCATTATAAGCGCTTGTTATTTTTCCCTTATTTACTTGAACTCCAGGAAAAAATAAACAGTGTAAATTGCAGACATGCTTTGCTCCTTGCAAACATATTATCTCACAATGAAATTCTTCCCATAGCAGCTCTCTTCAGAAGAGAATTGTGTCTTTAAAAGAAAAGATGTCAAGTTTTGTACGTTGTCATTTTTGGCTTGATGTTGTAATCTCTGAGGCTACTATAAAAGGGGATGTGTTACGAAGATGACTTCGGATATTTCTGACAACACTGTGCAAAAGGTTTTGCCCCTTTTTCCATACAATTGGTCCGTATGCCCTTGTGCCTGTCAGTCTTTCACATAACTACTACAGCAAGCAAGCAAGATTGCAAAACTAGAAAAACTATCAGGAAAATTTATGGTGGACTTAATAGTATAAATCTAGTCTAAAAAGAATGAAAAACAGTTAAAGCAATTTCAAGTTAATGATGAAATCCTGTGTAAATTGATGCATAAAGTTCAGAACGTAAGGGCCTGTTTGTATGAGTAAATTAATTGTTTTCAGGCGTGGAAAATGTTTTTGTCTCCAAAACAGAGTGGCTGCGTGCAAGCTGCCTTTTGGGAATGGTTCCTGGACCATTATATCTGCCAACTGATGCCTGGGAATTGCTCATGAAGAATGCTAATTGGCACAGGCCAGATTTTGCCAGGGAATGGTCTAACGGTTTACTAGCATGGGTGATGGATTTCAGCACTGCAGAATGCTTGATTCAGGTGTTACAGATGCAGGCTCTGTTTTCAAAAGGCAAAAAAAAATGTATTTTTTAGGTTACTGAAGATGTACTTCTCATATTAAAACAGGTCAAATGGTAACTGTGCTCATAATGCTCTGTCCTTCTAAATGGAAAAAATAAAGTATTGTGTGCAACATCTTAAACTGTTAGTGATGGTTAAACTAGGAGCAGTGGTGGTTTCAGCATGTGCTTGCAAACAGCTGTGTTCAGGATCTGTGGCTGTAACATTGGATTTGAACCTGTAATCTCTTCTGGGAAGGCAGATTCGTGATTTTTATGGTGTTTTTTTTTTCAGTGTTCATAACTACAGGGACTTATACAAAAGTACTCTACAGTGTCAGGACCTCACGTTGTTTTTTGTTTGTTTGTTTTTTTGCTGACACAAACTTCTCTTAACCACAGTCCCTGTAGTAGAATACAAAATGAAGCATCATTATTTCTTTGAATCCTAAATGAAGATGCAGCCTCTCTGTAGAGATGCTAGAGGACCTAACTGTAATCCTGTTTCTTCAGGGGTACCATACAGCTCATCCATCACTTTCACTCTGTTAAAATTCCTTAACAAAGATAAATACTCCACAAAGTCATAGTTTCTCTAGTCTCAGTTGGGATAGTTACCCAGGGTTTGAGTTGAACCCTGAAGCTGTACAGCACTAGCTTGAACTTGAGTAACTTCAGGGATTTATCCTGAGCCACTGAGCGTGCCAGTATGGAGCGTGCGCCAAACATGCTACCTCCGCTTTCTCTTGCTCTCGCTCTGTGTGAATTTTCTTCAGCTCCATCCTGGAAAAGAAAAGCAATAACAGGCTTGTACAGATGGGACTGTGAGTGATTCAGAGAGCAGCCTCAGCCATTCATAGAAAATTACTCTAGCAGCTCGCTGTGCTTCAGGCAGTTGCTAGGTGCAGAATCAGAGAGGCTTTTCTCTTGTGACTGGAGAATCCACTTGCGTTGCCAGGATTTCCGGATTAGTTTTCTTATACAGTCTGACAGTTTCTACTTTACAACTGTCAGAACTGAGGATACTTAAAGAATAGGAGTCGTCAGTCCCCCAGCCAGCAAATCCTGCTGTCTAGTGTCTATTGAAGAAGAAAGAGTGACACGTATAAGCGAAACACAAACAGTAATCTATCGTTTCAGAACGTTCTGTGTTGTCTGCTGTTCTGGTTATTTTCTGTGTGTGGATTAGATGGAGAAAGTAAGTAGTAATTCTCCTCTTATAGCTCCGTGTGAATCAGAGGCTGGTTTGTTTCATGCCCAGAAGAGTTTATGGTCTAATTTGAAGGAAGACACACTACAGAAGTGCATAATTAGTGTTGTGATTGTGAGACTGCACAAAGTAATCTGTGTGTCTGGCCCCAGTTTTAAGTCTTGAGCAAGAGGGTGGGGGGATGATGACTGTTGTAGAAGAAAAAGAAATTACAAGATTTGGATGCTGGTTTGTGTGAGGAAGAAAGCAAGAGATTTTTGTGGTTACATGGTACGTTGCAGAGAAGATAGCACTGCACTCTTTCCCTATTTGTAGCTATTTTTCTTTGCATGTTTTGGTGTTATATGTAAAATAAGATAGAGTTCTACAATAAATTTATGATTTCATCTGCTATGCAACTTTTACTGTTCTAATCCGATTCCTTCCTGATTGTTGACTTCATGCCTGTACTAAGGTGTCAAGCAACAAACTCAGTTGTAGTTAGGGTTGTGTAAAGGATCCACTGTCTCCCTGCTCCATGACAGGCTAATGCCATTTGTGAGTGTAGCCAGAACCACAAGGCTTTGATGTGGCTTGGGATGGCAGAGGAAGAGAGATTAGTTGGTAGTTCTGCCCTGTAGATCCATCCGTTTCGCTTTCTGCTCCTGCCTTTTGTAAACTCTTAGCATTATTGCTTTCTCTATCATGGAAGAAGATATCAATACCAGGCCTAAATCCAAATGCCTGCAGTACCCTACTGAGACCTTCATCTAAGTCATCGGCTAGCATCTGTTTTTCATGACCCTTTTCTTCAGTCCTCTAGACAGTTTTTGTTCCTCTTCACAATGCTTGTATTCATAACACTTCTAAGTTATAATTTGTGAGTGTGTTTTCTTTTTTTTGGAGTGGGGCAAGTCAATGTTAGATTTGCAGCAAAAATCTAGCTCTGTTAATGAATGTTATTCCCTGGTCTGCCTATTTTTGTAGTTATTTTACAATGAATGATCAAAGAACATTTATAGACTTATGCTAATCATTGCTTAGATGTTTCTTATTGACTTTTTAAGATTTTTTTTTTGTCTGGCTGTTTTGATGATGATCCAAAGTGAAGAGTTATTGGATATTCGTTACCAGAATCACTAGTTTAGGAAGTTCTGTACTATATTTTGCTTTTTTGCAATTCTTTGTTACTTTGCTGGCTCAGAGAATTATCTTGGCGCAGTTCTTTTAATGTTATTGCTTTTGGCCACAGATTATCTGCGCATGGTAGTGCATACATGTGTATATACGTGCACATGTGTATATATTTATATATTTCAAATATTCTTCTTCCTATAACTTAATCTGTAAGTGTCTGCTCATTCGTAAAACTTTCACAACGTCCTAATTGTCTGTATCTCTTCTTTTTCCTAACTGGGATTTATGACAATCAGATTTTTGGCATACATGTCTTAGATACTTCACTTTCTTCCCCCTATTACTCATTAGCATATTCATTCTCACCAATTTAATTTCTTTTTATTGATAAAACAGAAGAAAATCTCTATTTTCGTGATCTGCTGGGCTAAGTCTTCTTGTAACTCTTACTGCACTTTTTTTATCTTTCCCCAAGAGCCTTACTAGAGTTTATATATATTTTTAAATCGGATTCTGCACTTTATAATTGTAGTACTCATTCTTTACATTTGCACTATTCTGTGCAATAGTGGGTGATACTGGGGAGGTTCCGGAATTCTGGAAGTATCCTGTAAAGATTTTCTTATAGTATCAGGAAACATAAATAACTTTTAAACCTTCTCGTTTCATCTCTAGATGAATTTACTGTGAAAACTGTTAGCACTACTTTTAGGTGTTTGTCTTCTGTATGCATATTCACGTCTTTTAATTTTTTCTGTTATGCTGGAATTTATTCGGCTATGCTGTCTTGTTTACAAGAAGTTGTATGTGATAAATAGCTCACTATCCAGTGAGCTTATGTCCTGAAAAGATGAATACAAACGGAATGTTTATGTATTCATAGCTCCAACATCTGTCTTTTAAAGTGTTTTTTCCGCTCTGTGACTATTTAGGCTGTTGTTGCTTTGTCATGAAATCTATCATTGTAATCTAAAAACACTAAGAGTGTTTTATTTTCTTTTCAGTATTTCCATATATATGAATATGTTGAGGATGGAATAATTTTTCCGGCATTTAATAGGTTTAAGTTGCTTTTATGAGCTCTGGCTAGCAGGATCTTTAATGATTAGGAAATACAGGCAAAGGAAGATACAGAGAGAGATTTTAGGCACCTTCTTGTCCTCCCCACCCTCCACAAATGGAGCTTTTTGTTGTTTTCAGGACTCTGATTTATAATAGTGATTTCGGTGTACTACTCCTGCTTAACCAAGCTTTGCTTCTACAGTAATTCAAGGAAAATGAAAACTCTACCAGGTGTTCGCTGGTTTGGCAGGTAGGGATAATTTCTTCTTGACGCCTGGGCTAGTCACTGGTTAGGCCTGTAGTGTCCTCTTTCTTCTGCTCCCAACTGACCTCTGCAGTTCTCTTACTGTTCACCTGTCTCAGAGGTAGATGCAGACCTGATCTAAATGTGGGAGCTGAGCAGCTGCAGAAACCATATGCCGTGAGCTTTGTAGGCTGGTGACAGTGTGAGCAAGAGACACACATCTTTGTTTTCTTCTGGCAAGATTATGCTTGGTCCAGCCTGGTGTGTCTTGAGTTCGAGGTGAATGAGTGATGCAGAGCACAGTATAGTAAGACTTACTTCCTTTTCCTCTTTAACAGTATAAATAAATAATATTAGCCCTTTCTTTTCTATGAAGAAAACCTCTTTGCTTTGAATCTTGGCTGCACAGTTCATCTGTTAAAAAGAGAACTTTGTTCACTGTATCAAAGTGTTTTTTCTGCTTTTCTACTTTCTGTGTTTTTTTATAGAGCAAGGAGGTAGGCATGGTGACATGTAAATGCTCTTTGAAATTCCTGATTTGCTGACTTGACAGTATTTACAGAAGACCAGAAGAACTATGTTCGTCACAAACCCTGCAGAGCTCGTTTGTGCCCTACATAACATTTGGCATCTCTAAGAGAGAGATGGAAAGAATTGCATTTTCTAACCTCTCTGCTTCCTCTCTCTCCAGAGGATTCACTGCTTACGCAGAAAACAAAATCTTTGCTAGAAGAAGATTCTTATCCTGCAGGCTGAATGAGGAAGGAAGGGTTATGATTCTAGGGGGAAGGGAGTTTAATGAATTCTGTTTTCCTGTCGTCTCTATACAGGTTTGATACTGCTTTATAATTAAAATTGGGTCTACATCTACAGAGTACTCTCTTTCTTCATTTTGAACTCTGTAGCCCTTTCTCATGCACTCGTGAAACATAACATCTAAACATACGCTCAGAAAAGGAGGGAAATAAAACGGAAAATACTGTGTTCCCAAAGGTGTACAGGGATTTCTGTATTCATGCAGGAGCATTTCTTTGCAGAAATATTACTGAGAAGAGTTGTCTTGCCCAGAGAGAGAGGTTTCTGCTTTATGAACAGGATAATTGTATACTTCTGTTCAAAGTAAACATCATTCTGACACATTTCATGACCGCAAGGTATTTTATGTGCTTGCTGGAATAAACAACACACAGGGCTGTCTCAGACACTTAGTGGATAATGCTGTGCCTGAACTTAGGCTTCTTGCAGCTGTAGCAGAGATGAAAAGCATACTCCAGCACTTGAGGGCATGTAGGGTATTTTTGACGCTCTGGAGGAAAGTGAGTCTGTAAAGCCTTAATCATTGCTCCTTCATCTGTGCAGATTTGCTTTAACCAGTGCCAGATCTGCTGTAATATTGATGGCATTCTTCGTCTAATTAATGGCCTAAACATAACAGTTTATGGTGTGCTGGTAATGTAATTTTTTTCTTTATGAAGAGAGAGCACAAATGATGAAAACTGCAGGTAAAATATGAGTTATGAGTGCAGATTTGATATGTAGTATGCTTTTTATTGAGCAAGTGAAATATATTTTAAACCCTGACTTTGTCCGCCAGACCATTCCATGACTTAGCTGCCACAAGAAATTTCATTAAGCAAACTCTCAAATAGTTCCCTGACAGTAAGGCAATTAACATAGTATAGCAACATATATAGTTAAGAAGAAGGCTGAGTGATTTGTGACTGCATTCATCCCAAACACAATATGAGAATTGGTAGTGGTGAAGACTGCCTGTTGCTTTTTACCTTATGATAGATGTATCATTGTCTGTGTGGTTTGGAGTTCTGGCAAAATGTTTCATAGCTAGAACAGAGCAGTGCTTGGTGAAAAATTAAAAAGGGTATTATAAACATGACCAAGCAGTAGCAAGTGAAGTTCAGATTTGCTTGTTTACAATGTAGGATTGACAATATCAAATTTGACAGAAGTGGGGGCTGTAAGGACACGTGGTCATAGTCAGCACCGCCCCTGGGAACTGGGCTGGCTGATATGGCTGTTTCCCTCTGAGCCATAAGAGATGATGTTAACAGAAAAACTCCATCCTCTGACATTTTATGGCCTTTGTGTGACTGAACATCCTCAAATGTCTGTTTCTGATGTTTCCATGGGGCATACTGTGAGCTGTATATCTGAATTTTAAGGATAAAGGTTGCTGTTGCGGGGGGACATGGATAGAATCCATTTAATTTGGAGCTCTGAAAGTTTTGCAAGATTGCCTGCAGACTTTTCAAATTTGGGACAGAAACATTAATAGATGGCTTCCTCTCTGTACTTGTAAGTATATTCATGGGGGAACATCTTTCTTAAGATTCATAAGAAGTATTTTGTTCCTCAGGTGTTTCTTTGTGGGGCCAGTTATCTTCCATGAGGATTGACCTTGTGTCCCAGAGGGTATCAGAGCCCTTAGTGTTTTTCTGTCTCATGATTCTCACAAGCAGAGGTATGACTTTGTGCATGACAGTGTAGCTTCTCGACCTCAGGTACTCTAATTTGAAGCGTTGTATTTTGCTGTATTCTTTACAAGATAACTATTCAGGAGTACAAATGGAGTGCACAGCACAGGGAAGCATTCGAAATTCAGCGAAGGCAAACCAGAAATCTCACCACATGCTTTTCAGAGGCTCATAATTTGACTAAGGCAAAATCAAGTTTCTTTCGGAGCCCATTGCTTCTTAGTACTAGTATTGTCACAGATTTCTAATAGATCCCTTCTTGTTTTCTTGCAGGAGGAACTGATAGGAATTGTTTTCCATGCTAGTGATTTGTTTTTCTCTACCATATTATCATTTTATTTTTGCAGGATTTGCCATTTTTAATGATAAATGTACTGACAAGTTTGTGCAATTTTCTTTAAGAATGCATGTTATTTCATTTATCTATTTAAAAAAAATCTCAGATGCTTTGGTTGTTTCCGTACATCAAACAAATGCAAAGAGCTTAAAGCCAGCAAGCAAGCGGAAGCTTGACCCGGAGAACTAAATGTGGCGTGCGTTTTCATGGGTGGTGATAGTAGTGTTTACCATGTTATCACAATAGTGCCGAGCAGCCCAAGGCAGGGGTAAGGACCTCATTTTGCTGTGCACACATAAACTAGAATACACTTCCCTCACAAGTTTGAGGTCATGGACGCCCAGTGGAATACACTGAGTTACAGAAATGTAAGAGCTTACTGCAATTTAAATAAGAAGTCTTACTTGAATCTGTCCGTGTTCTTGGTTCATGGCAACCAGAAGCAAAGATGTAATAGTCTACGTCTTTTTTGCTAACATATTTTATATATTGCAGTTGGACGTTATAGACGAAGATGGGCAGTAATCTACCGAACCTTCAAGTACGGTTGAGCTATGCTGTGTACCCACGCCTTACGTATAAGACTGTGGGAGGGGGCAGACAAAGAAACAGCACTGGGCAGCATGATACAGTGATCTCAACACATTTTCATCTTTGCCAAGAAAACAGGGGTTTGGAATATTGTAATGGAGGATGTTTGTGGTCTCTCCTTCCTAGAAGAAAGGATTTTGCTGGAAGGAAGTGCTGAGTCACTTGTTTTGGAAATGTAAGAAGTGGATGGTGGGAGCTGAAAAGGATGGCTGATAGCTCTCTTTTGCTCAGCAGCAGGAAGACAAGGAGGGGTAAAACACTTTCCCTTGTAGGTAGGGGAAGTGTTGTAGCTGAGGAGAGGCGAATGAGGAGTGACCATTGGGAACGATGGAATCACGGGAGGGATGCACAGAGGGATCTATTGAAGCAGAAGACTGGGGAAATGATCTTTGCAGGAGGTTTCGGGAAGAATACCAATGGAACAAAATGGCATTTGTCAAGGCCAGAGAATGTGATACTGGGATATTCTAGTTGTAACTTGATGATAACAGAATAATGTCTTGTTTCATTTTACCTTTGTCTCCTTCAGAGTTAGGAGGAGTAGTGATTATTTGTAGTAAGAATATGATTTCAGGAAACAAAGCACAGTGTATGTTGGTAGAACATCAGCTTTGACATACCTAAAAAAAATTATTTGGGCAAGTAACAGCTTTTTAAAAGCCTTTTTTGGCAGGCCAACGATGCATGGACTGTGAAGTTGGTTGTACTATGTAATAGGTGGACCTTCCAAGAGGGTAATAAATTTCTGGATGCTCAGCAGTAGAACCCCATTTTCCATTAAGAAATGGTATTTTAATACTTCCCTGTTGAATTTGGCATAGAGTGTTCTGTATAACATACCAGCACCTAGTTGTGCACTGACAGAGTTACAGTCTTCTGGATGATATCCTCTAGACTTGTCCCATTTTGGGATTGTCCATAATGCAGTCTACACACTTTAAAGGTGAGCCTCAATTTTGTTGAGCTCTTCAGTTACTTCAAAACTACTTTTCTTGTGATGTGTGTGTATTCGCACCATGAAAGATATGATTTTGTTATGATCAGCAGCTTTTAATGCTTCATATGCTATTGCACTGTTTAGCAATAGAAAAAGGTTGGTGTTTCTATTTAAAAAGTTTAGGTTGCAAAACTCAAAGAGGTTCCATGAAAAGACCACAAAATTATAGTAATTGCAAGGTATTGATGTCCGTGATCATCAGATTATGGATGTTTGGGATGTGAAAATTGATCTACAGGCCTAATTCTCCTTGGAGAAGGAATGCAGAAGCTGTGCCCTTCACAGTCTCTTTTAGCTTTTAGATTTTCTTTGACTAGGTATTAAGGAACTGTGCAACAGATGAAAGTGCTGATGAACTCCTTATTGGCTTTTAAAGTGGTTTGCTCCTTTGAAGAAAAAAAGTTGAGACTCTAGGGAAAATGAAATGCATTTAGAAAAATTAATGGGAATGTTAATTTACATGAGGTATTTGATTAGGTTAAGGGAAATTAGACTAGATTAGTTTACTAAACTAGATTAGTAAAATTAGATTAGATAACAGGTTTTTGGACTGAGGGAACTAGCACTGTTGCTGAAAGACTGAAATTCCGGGAATGTCTGTTAGAAAATTAATAAGCGGAAGAACCTAAATACTTCTTAATGAACATTTCACAGTTGTTTTTTAAAGGATTATTTAATGTGATTAAGTATTGTGTGGGGAAGAATGCACGGACTGCAAGTGTTCTCAATTCTTGATCATAAATGTGAAGGAGAACAGGTTGTAAGCTTATTTCTTAATTCATCAACTGTTCAGAGGTACTATGCATAAGGCTTGATCTGGCACTCTAGAAAGGGGTTTTCTTATTATCAGCAGATTTCCTCTTAACTTTATGGAATAATTAGAAGTGAACGCAAGCACATATAGTCCTCTTCTTGCCGGTGACCTAAGAGAAGTAGGATTGGGAAATGCAAATAAAGTACCTTTCATTACATCTCGGTTTTAAAGTACTTAAAATATTTTTTCATCAATTATAAGTAGACTGTGTGCCAGACTGCAAAGTAGACTGCCAGTAGACTGTCTGTCAGCTGCAAAACAAGCATTGAACATTGGATGAAATGTCTCTGAAAATAAGATGGAACAGAAGCTTAGGCACTTTACATTGCTTTGTCACCCATTTGACCAGGTCAGAATCTTTGTTTTTACCTGCTCTCATTCTGTCAATAATGTCTCCTGCCCACTGACTTCCTGGTCTAGTGCATAAATAATGGGGTGGATCCGTGCTTGTTTCCTCCAAATCCCAACTGCTAGCAGTTTAAATTGGAAGTTAAATGTACTGCTTTATGGCTAGTCTCTTGTTACTGTGGGAATCATGTTATAATTTAGACCAACCTTAGGCAAAGCTATGCAATGGATAATGTGCAAAGCTTTCACAAAATAATTTTATTTAGATCAAAGTGTGCAGAACTATTACTCGCTTAACTAATTAGTGACATCAGTTACAAGCAAATCTATTATACAAAACATCCTACAGGAAATGGACCAGTTTTCAGGTGTAAAACGTTTCAAAAGTTCAGAGTGGGAAGAAGTTTTTTATAGAGATTTGAGTTTGAAAAAACAGTTAGCTATTTTTCAACAGTGTCCTCCAAAGTGCACTAAGGTGAACAGGACCAGCTGCGTGATCCTAATGCAGTGAATCAGTATGGCTTAGGATATGTGGAGGGTACATGGTTATATGCAAGTTAGATGTCACTTTTATTTCCTAAATCTTACTTGGAATCTTGAACTGCCCATGCCTAATACATAGAAGTAGCTGCTCTGAAATGCATGTATTTGCTTTTTTATTATTTTGTTTGTGTGCTTACACTGACCAGACCCATTTTCTTGCATAAATGACCTCACCTTGCTTTTTAAATATACTGTAAGTAATTTCCCAGTTTGCTCTTGTCAAGTTTACAGATAAGAGATTTGGAATATTGTATCCAAGTCTTCTGGTGTAGACATGTCCATACCGATAATCTTGGGCAGGAGCAGCAGTTATTGTTTTAACCGATACAGCTTTTACCCTCAGTTTTATTCTTCTAAAAGGCTGAGCATGCACTACCAAAATCACTTGAGCGTCACAGTGAAATTTGAAAGTTGATCTTTTTGTAACAAGTCTAAGGTCTTGTCAGACCAGAGAAATAATTTGTATGAGGCTACATAGTTCTCACAAAGATAGTCTTTTTTTAAGCGCTCAGAACACTGAGGTTGTTTGCAGTATGTACTGCAATAAACCTATTTTTATGCGTGATGCAAACAAATAATGAACTGGAGTTTCCTGTGGTGATGCTGTTAAATCTATCCCTGATTTTTGAGTTGCAGTCAGGTGAGAAGAAAACGTAATAAGCTATTCTACTGCCATAAGAGGCCGCTAATCCATGTTTTGCTTCATTTTCTCTGCACAATATGTTAATGATTAGATGATGTAATATGGAAAGAAATCTAATTTTTGACATATTTTAAAAAGAATATATTCCAAAAAACTGTTTAATGTTAACGACAAATGAATAAAGAATCCTGCGTTTAGAATCTTAAATGAAAACCAGGTACTGCTTAATTTTACTTGTGTAGAACTTTAAAAGACAGTCTAGCTACTGAGATCACAAGGCAATCATTTAGATCTAGAGTTGGCATGGTAGCTTCTCTTTCTGAGCATTAGCCTTCTGGTCAGATGAGGAATGAGCATTTTTCATTCCACTTCAGTCAATCAGTTCATCTCAATGACTTGTGCAAACTTCAGAAAATAGTCAGGAGAACTGAAGAAGGAAGGCTTTCTTCCTTTTCAGACCTGTGCATGAAACGATTGCAAGAGAATAGAAGTGCAGAAATATACAAAAAGTAGTAATATAAACAGTTCAAATCTCCCACCCTACATCATACTTTCCTTTCTTCGGTAAATTGTTTTTACATCCAAAACATATTCAAGTAACTTGTTGGATGCCCTTCCAGTTCATAGTTTAGTTTTACTTAAAGGAAATTTCTGTAGCTTCTTTTCACTTGAATTCTAATGTCCTTGCAGTTAGAGCAGGACACAAATTATTTAAGTCAAATGCAAATGAAGTATTGATCATCTTTTAAAATAACCAATCTAAGTAAGCTTAGCAGTGTAATTGTTTAAATAATTATGTATGTATACTCAATATAATGACATAGTTGTATTTATTAATCTGTTTTTAAGGATTATCAGCTAAAGGCAATTAACTTAGAAGTGCAAATAAAAATGAAATTATTTTTCATTACAGTACTTTCCTGGTTGATGTTTAATGTGGTTACATTAAACCCACCGTATTTGTGCACAGGTGGTCAATGGACATAATAACTGCAGTGCCAGTTTGGATTCAGGTTTTACTAGCAAAAACAAGCAAGCAAAACCCCAACTGGTTTAGAGCTGACGATTCTTCCCTGTAAAGTGTGCCTGCCAAGGGATTTTTGTAAAAGTTTCCACTTCTGCCATTTACGATGTGGGCCAAATTTTGCCTTCACGTAAAATAGGGTGAAGTATCAATTGACAGAGGACTTACAAGAATACGTTATTTTTTAACATTTGTTGTGTTTTTGGGGAAGACGAATGTAAAGGTCCCAAGTATTACTGTTATTCACTTTTCTAAAATGGATTTGCAGATAGTTTTTCTTTGCAGAAGGGTCACAAAAGTGTGACAGTCTTAACTTTTATAATTATTTTTCATAACAAAGTGATTTTTGAGAGCATTCTAAACATTTCCGACATTAAGGTTGGAAATTCCTTTTAGTAATAAATTCCGTTCTGAGTGTTCTTGAAGGTGGAAATCTCACTTTGCTTATGAGCTAGATGAAAAGACTGAAACCTATTAAGGATATGAATTTTTCTAATTATTTTAAGAGCCTGCACCCAGTTTCTCTCTTTTTCAGTGACATAAGCCTGATTTATCCATTATAAAACAAGTACATAAGCATATTATTTAAGTGGGAGACAGCAAATACCCTTCTTTCGAATTAAGAGAGGAAAACTGAGGCCTGCAAATCTGTCCTGAAACACAACTTATAAAAGGGAGGCTTTTGTGAATCCTACTAAGTGTACCACTGAATCCTACATAAAAATACCAAAGATTGAATTACTGGTCACAGAAGATGTCCCTGTGTGTCAGCAAAGGTTTTTAGGTAAATGGAAATGAGTGTGTTTTGTTACTTTGTAAACACAACCTTTTTTTTTTTTTTTCCTTCCTCTCTCCCTCCCAAGTCTCAAACACTGAATCAGTTGCATCTCTTTGTGCTGTTGTTGACGGTGCTTCAGAGAAGGTTTTCATCTTTTTCCACAATCCCCAACTCTGTTGTAGGGATGTCTTGCCTGCTGAAACGGGAGGCAGTGTCGGAGTGACCTGGCTTCTGCTATCGCTGAAGCTTTCAGTGTGGTGACGTGAAGAGCAGAAGCCCTGGCGTTGCTGTGAAAGCTGCTCATTTCCCCTCACTCTTGGGCAAGCCCTGTGCGCGCCAAAGCAGCACAGTCACTAAAAGCTGCTCTTCTGGGAGATGCTGGTTTTGTTTTAGGGCTGCCTTTGAGCACAGGCAACAAACGGGTAGCTACCTAGGGGGGGAAAAAAGGCCTGTACCAGAGGATTTCTGCTGGTACAGCCGTCTGCTGATTCAAGTGAAAAGGGGATGAAGATTAGCATCTTCTGCTGGAGGGGTGGTGGTGGTGGTCTACGGCCGTGCCACCAGGAGCACGGGACGTCAGAGGGCTGGTGGCTCCCTCTGATGCTGACAGGGCCGAGCCTGGCCACCAGGGCCCTTCCCCCCCAGCCTTGCAGGAGCAGGACCCCACAGCCCCGGCCCAGGGGGGTGTCAGGCACTGCCCTAGGGTTGGGATAAGGATTGGGGGGGGGGCCTGTGGCTGTGCAGGGTCAGGGATGTGGCAGGGTTGGAGCCGGCACTGCTGCATTGTTGAAGGGCAGTGACTGACAACCTTGGGCCAGGCTGAGATGGGAACCTGGAGCTGGGTGGGAGGGAGAGGTCCAGGTGGTGGGCAGGTATCCGCAGTCCCTGGTGGTGCTGGTGGTGCCCTTGGGGTCTGGACACAGGCCATTGTCTCCATGGCCTCTGCCTTGGATTTTTCCTCACCCAGAGCCATGGCAAGTCGTACTGTCTGTAGCTTGGGGATGGAAGGGGGTGGTGGGAGATGCTGCTGAGGGATTGCATGGGGACAAGTAGGAGGGGACAGGTGGCTGTGTACCCAGAGCAGGAAAAGAGCCTCTGTGGGCAGAAGTGAGCCTGTGGCTGGGGCTCCCCTGTCCCACTGGGTATAGATCCACAGGGTGAGCTGGGATGGTGAGCAACTCATGTTGTCCCTCCCTGAGGACTGGCTGTGTTGCCTCTTCCTCCTCGAGTTTTTTGTCTTGGAGACAAAGACAAATGATGTGTTTTTTGCAGGAACCTTTGAGCTGGCTCTGGCTCTTCCAGCCTTACATGTTTCCCTATCATCTTCATTGTGTTAGTATTCATTCTTTGGGAGTGCAAAATGCTATTTATGAAGGTGTTTAGTACTATATATGTCATTCCTGACATTATATGCTGGCAGTGGTCCAGTTATAAAGTTCAAACCTTAAACTTTGGAGTAGTTGTTTTTCAGGTGTAGTTCCATTACAGTCACCCTGTGTTTCTGTAGGTGTATTTGTAGTTTGAATATTAGGTGCTTTATACATTTTATTGTACTGTAGCTAACAAGTTATGCCAGTAAAATATCCATAGAGCTTTTTTGAATGAGCAGAATGAGCATTTTCAATGTGAGCTTCCTAGTGTTTTTCTAATTTCAATTAAACAATATAGCTTGAAAATTTTTTCCGCTCTAGTATCAGTATTATGCCTGGGGAATATGTTTAGAATGTAAATAGGTCTTCAGGAAAGTGACTGGCCGTACCGGATGCTTGAAAATTGAGCAAGATGGTACAGGTGAAATTAAGCAACTCTGAATTTGGCCCTTATTTCTTTGCTTTAGAGATCGTTCTTGAGTCACACCTTGTGGACTTTTGTGATATTTAAACCTAATTCTTCAAATTAGTCCTAACTTCCATCATCAGAGGAATTTGCTTTTCCCTTTGTCTGATGATCTTGATTGTTTTTTTAAATTGTCCGTTAGGCTGAGTGTTTCCTCACAGAAGACAAAATATTCCCATAGATGCATGATAATATTGTAAGAGTGATATCTTCTGTTATGGTAAACCTTTGGAAGAAGAATCAAATCTTCCAAAATGCTACCTGGGATGCTTTGGTTTATGGTTATGCAGGGTTTGATGTATTTTTATTGCTAGTGATTAGGTTCACAATGCTAGTGAGACTTTGTCTATCTTGTAGCCTTAAACTTGATTGAGCATAACGTCTTGAAAATAAGCATGTGAACAGGTAAGTAGTATTCCATGGTATAATAAGAGGAACTGAGAATCTCTTGTGGTCGCTTTCCCTGATAGATTTCTACTGCATGCAGTCAGAAATTGAAAGGATCTTCCAGTATTCATTGAGGGACCAGCCAGGAATTACAGAATTTTTTCAGCCAGCCCAGCTGCAGGTGAATGATGTATTAACTGTTTCTTTAGAACCGAGCTCAAAAGCCCATTTCATTATTTAGTGAGAGCTTTTAGTGGTAGTACACAGTATTTGCTATTTAAGACAAATTTAGAGTAAATGATCAGAACACTGATTATGCTGTGCTTGAAGCTGTGCTGGTTTTGAAGGTCACAAGTAACAATCTGTTATGACTATTGTTTCTGATTTAAAAAAAAATCATTTTATGTATTTATATATTTGCTTTTATTATAAATAAAACCAAAGGTTCTCGTATTTTCTATGAGCAGTCTCAGAAAGAAATGATCAAGACTGCATCTATACATTAATTATGAGGAGAAAACATATCTGAATGAATGGCTGAATCATACTTGCTTGTCTCTGTTAATTCTACTGGAGTTAGTTTATTCTATAACAGATTTTTCCAATGGTAAATATAATTCCTCAGTCATTTCAATATACAGCATTTGCATACATGCTAGTAGAAACTGCCCAGGCTCTGGATTTGTGAAATGTAAAGACTTCTTATTTTTTTAAATCAGTTTACTTCTGTGATGTAACAATAGTTTGTTATAGGTGTAACTGCAGTTCACATAATCATGATGGCCTTTCTATATCGTCAATGCTTTAAAAAAAAATTATTATAATGAATTGTCTATATCAGGACAGGTTCTAGATATATGTACCAGGCTAATTAGAAATGGGCAGCTATTGGGAGCTAAGTATGGTGTGCGCCTTGCGTTTTCCACAGGTTACAGAATGTCTAATCCTAATGTTATTTCTTGTTTATATAAATTAAATAACGTGGGCCATGCTTAAGTAATCCTGATTCTATAGTAAATGTAAATGTTTTACAGCCTAGCATACAGAAAATGCCCCATAGACAGGATCTTATTCTGTAGCTTGTGCTACTTTTGTTCCTCCCTTCACACTTCTGCTAAATGGTGCCTGTGGTGTGTATTTTCACTTTATTCTGTGTTCCTTGAGTTCTGCTTTGCCCTTTAGCACACCCCTCTCCACAGGACTTGCTTTTCAAAGGAGTTGCATGGGGTGACATAATATCTGATTCAGTTGTGGAAGCTAATGACAAGTCTGGCTCAGTTTCAGAACCTGATCTGAGCCTAGTGAGGGACTCTCTGCTTTTTGCCATTGCAAATATATTTCCTTCAGTTTGCTATGGCCTCATTCAGCGTGCTGTTGTTGGAGCCAGTCATTGCATAATTCTTCACTAGTTAGGCTTTTTTAACGTATCTGTAGTCCCACTCTTTCTCTCCCAACTCATCTCCCCTCCTCCCTATATACGCACTAATTGGTGACGTTGTACTTTGCCAAAAAGCTGGTAACGCATTATTTAGTGGCCAATAGAAGTTTGATGCAGTTTGCAAGAAGTCATCCCTATAGATGACTTCTAGAGAAATTACAAAAGGTCTCTTTCATGATGGCGGGATGCAGTACCTGCCCTTTGCTTGCAAGGGCTGACTTCCCAGAAAAGCGCCAGTCACAGGCTTTTGGTGGAAATTTGATGTCCTTTTGATGACTGTAATCGTTGTATCAATTATACTGACTTGATCATTGAAATGTTTACTCTATGAATACTGTTGCTAATGCTGGAGTACATAATTGCTTTGAGTCTACTGAAAGTAGACCTCGATTAATTCAAGGTCTACAAGGTCCGGCCTTAGGGAATAGTTGCAATGCGCCCACTTCAGCTCTGCAATGCCAGGAGTGGCTGTGAGTTTTCAAAGTGATTGGGAAATGGAGCAGCACATTGCAGCTACTTTACAAAGCCCTGGGTGAGCAGGAGAAGCATCAGAAGTGAAGGATTTCCTGTGAGAATGTATAAGAGCTATTGAATATCTGGGCCATTGGTGGAGCCTTGGCAAAATACACAGCCTGAATGTATACCAGAATCTGGCATTTTAAATAATTTTATGCCTGGCTTAACATATTAGAAACCTTTAAGCAGTAGCAACTGGTAAGAAAACAGAATAGTTCAACATACTTTAAAAACACCTAAGAATTGGTCTGAAAAAAAATCAAATATATGCAGGATCTTATTAATGTAGCAGGTTTAATTTGTATTTGCACTGTTATTTGGCAAATAGTGCTGTCATTTTGTAACATATTACAGCATTGTAGTTTTTTTAAAAAAACCAAAACCCTGCAGTCTACTAGTACTGCTAGTGACCTTGACTTTTCTTTCTTTCCTCTTTTATTTTTTTACCTTCTTTATAGTATCCCCTTCTTATTCCTTTGTGGAGATGCTTACCCATGAATCTTATTTGGAGAAGACAGGAAGGGGAAAAGGAAAGAGAAAGCTAAGTAATAAAGGAGAATGTAAATGTAATGCTACTTAAAAAAATAAATCAGTCAACTATTCTTAAAGCTTTAAAGTAGCATAATAGATGGTCATTTGCGACTTTTTCTGTTTTTTCCTCTTTAACTTCTGTCAGCCTATTTAGCCTCTTTTAAAAAAAAATTATCATTAAACCTACTGGATAAAAACAGTTTAAAAAATATGCAAACTGTCCTGTCAGCCTTAGTGCATTAAACAAATTTTTCAGAAGGGTGGAGGACAGCATATTTCAACTTTGGGCTGAATAGCATTGATAAATTTTCCTGATGTTCTCACCTAGGACTAGGTTTGGGACTGCGTTAAAGCTCCCACTCTTGTAGCCTCATATGAGTCTGTTTCCCTTTCCCAATTGATTGCCCTAAATCTTGGATGCTTTGCCATATATTTTTACTGTTGCTGTGTTACCTTTCTCTTCTGTCCCTTGCACACATGCATGCATATACATGCATGTATACATCTGTATGAATTTATTTATAAAACTAGGTAAGACTTCAAGAGAGGGGAGAGGGAATGAGATGTATCCCAGAGTAGCAAATAAAGTGAGAATTTAGGTCTTCCTTTCTTGAGAGAGTCTGATTCAGGTGAGTGTGGACTTGTCCCTAGGCCTTAAATGTTCTCATTGAATTTTTTGATGTCATGAGATGTCTTAGGATTTTCTCTCTGTTTTTGATAGAGGCCTTATATCAGTAACGTTTTCCTTGAGGCTTCAAATTTGATGAACTGACATTGCTAATGAAAACTTATTTTATCCCTTCAATTAAAAAGAAGGTTGACCAACTTTTTTATCAGGGAATTTCACATTTAACTAATTTCCCAAATTTATGTGCAGTGTTCATAAAAGTATATTCTGTTCATAGACAGTATGGAAAATAACTTAAGGAGTCTTTTTTTATTGGTTTCATTTTGGACTGTGGAAGTTTTTCCCTCCCCCCTGTAGGATTCTGGGTGCATTGTGCACTATAGACTTTATTATAAGAACAGATATAAGAGGACAGTATTAGTGACGTTCTCTGCATTTAATGTTTGAGTGTTGGTTAGATGACTTGTAGGAAGAGTATGTCGTTTTTTTTCCTTCCTGTTTTCAGTAAGAAAAATATATTCTTCTGACATAGTCTGCTAATGCTCCTTTTAATTAGCTATGTAGTGGCGATATTTCCCCCTGTGCCACCTCAAACCATCCAGTGTGAGATTTGAAAGGGACACCTTGATGCTCTTTTGCAAAGGCTGCAAGAGCTGTGTTCTCCTTGGGCTAGATTTTTCTTGCTCTACCAGTTCAGTTTCAATTAGGTCTTAGTGTGGGAGTCAAACGCACAGAGTGCATAGCCATTTAGCTCTAAAATATTTTGTTGACGTACTTCAAGGGTTTTGGGGGTCTATGCAGGACCATTCGAGGAGAGTGTGTATCTGCCTAGGGTGGTAGGCAGAATTGGCAGCATGCTATTGTCTTGTTTCTTGGGCAGAGCTAGAAATGGCTTTGGTTTTTAAATTTTTGAGCTGACTGTGGCCTTATAGATAGGCCATGCATCTGAACAAGGAGCAACCGAAGACTGTGTCTTCCCACTCATGCTGAAGTGGTTGGTGCATGCAACTTCCACCAGTTTTTAGGATGAGTTCATGAAAATTAATGTGGTACTATTTGTTTTCTGTAAATGATTTCACAGAAGAGCGGGATACGGTTGCTGCACTGATTGCACCATTTTCTTGCATGGTCTCTTGAATTGAAGTGAAGGGTATGCGCAAGGCTGGGGTGGGGGGGTTTCAGTGGTTTGGCAGAGTGTTAGTCCTTAACTTTTTGAATGGGTGATAAACTTAGCTTCATCCATGCCTGTTCCTGAGCGTGTGATTTGACCTACTACACAGTATATCACAGAATGGCTGAGGTTGGAAGGCCCCTCTGGAGATCATCTAGTCCAACCCCCTTGCTCATGCAGGGTCACCTAAAGCACCTTGCACAGGATTGTGTCCAGACAGCTTTTGAATATCTCCAGCGAAGGAGACGCCGCAACCTCTCTGGGCAACCTGTTCCAGGGCTCTGTCACCTTCACAGGAAAGAAGTTTTGCCTCATGTTCAGACAGACCTTCCTGTGTTTCAGTTTGTGCCCGTTGCCTCTTGTCCTGCCGCTGGGCTCCACGGAGAAGAGACTGGCCCCAGCCTCTTGACACCCTCCCTTCAGGTACTTATACGCACTGATCAGATCCCCCCTCAGTCTTCTCTTCTCCAGGCTGAAGAGGCACGGCTCCCTCAGCCTTTCCTCACAGGAGAGATGCTCCAGGCCCCTCATCATCTTTGTAGCCCTCCGCTGGACTCTCTCCAGCGGCGCCACGTCTCTCTCGTACTGGGGAGCCCAGAACCGGACACAGCGCTCCAGGTGAGGCCTCGCCAAGGCTGAGCAGAGGGGAGGCTCACCTCCCTCGGCCTGCTGGCAACACTCTGCCTAACGCACCCCAGGAGACCATTGGCCTTCTTGGCCACAAGGACACGTTGCTGCCTCGTGGTCAACTCGTTGTCCATCAGGACTCCCAGGTCCTTGTCTGCAGAGCCGCTTTCCAGCAGGTCAGCTGCCAGCCTGTCCGGGGGCATGGGGTTGTTCCTCCCTAGACGTAGGACCGTGCACTTCCCTTCATTGAGGGGAAGTGCAGAGTAACATGTGAGTAACAGTCACACTTTGGAGTGTGTGTGTGGTGAGCTGTGAAATTACCACGCTGGGAGTGAGCTGCTACCTGAGGGGCAGTTTTAAGAAACCCATTTTCGCAGACCCAACTTGACTCTTCTCTCCCATATCACGAATGGTGCCTCTGTCACAGAAAGGAGCGAGGGGTGGTGAAAGCAGCCGCTGAAGGTGTCAGATGAACTCTCCTACAGGTCATCTCTATATTAGTCTCTTCTAAAAAAATAAAATAAAATACAGCATATGGGGAAGCAGAGACGTGACCAGCTGAGCTGTGGCCAAGTCACGTGTTAGCGAAAGACAGCATCTGCTGTGTAATTCTTTTCTAAGGAAAACACTAATCTCATTGAATCTTTATTTCTCATGAGATAATTTTCTCCTTTTGCTTAGCTTAATAGGGGTGGTTGATAGCATTTACTAGGCAGAGTATGTGCAGCTAGGATTGACTGAAAAGCTATAGTATGGTGACTAGTTAGATCTGTGGAGAAGACTGTACAGATTAACTATAGAGCCTGTAATACAGTGGTGTATGAACTCAGTGTTCAAAGCATTTGAAGTGAAGTAGTTTAGCCTCAGAAAAATGGAATCATATGAGTGATTTATTGTGAAAATTACATTGAGAAGAACATAATTTTGAATACTCAGTATGATTTAAGCCTGTGTATATAGTCTACAACGATTTGATAAAGAAAAATGAAAATGACAAATGAAGTGTGTTCAGCTTTTCCTGTTGCAGACTCCAGATCACATTTACAGTTTGTACGGTGCAAAAATGGTGCTCTGTTTAGTTCAATATTTGCTTGTACTTGAATCTTATTAGATAGATGAGAGAGATGGCTAATTTTGAGCCAGCAGTAAAAACTTGAAGATGATCCAAGCAGTCCTTTGATTTTTACTCATGCTTGTGCTGCTTCTGCCAGCAAAGTCCTGTTTAGAGCTTCTGGGGTATCTTTACCTGATGCTGTATTGCGCTGCTTTAATATACGCCAAATGCTGGGTCCCTTGCTACTCTTGCTAACGTAGTATGTGCTTTCCCTTCTCTGCATCCAAGAGAAGCTGTAGCTGCTAACAGGAGATTCTAGCAAAGAAGATAAAAAAAAAATTGTTGTCTTCCTTCTTAATACCAGTAATTTCTCTTTGTGTCCTCCTGACTTGAGAAACAGATAATGCTGCTGATAATGGAAGCATAATGGTCTCAACTGGCCATTGCCTATCTTCTGGGATATGCTGTTGCGGATGGTACTTGCATCCATGTTCCTAAAAACAGCTGGGAAGATTTCTATGAGAGGATTCAATAACTGAAACCAAAATTAGAAGAAGAATTATAAGTATGCCCTTATTTTGAAATTAGTCAATATGACTAATATCTCATATTTTCCTCATTGTAATTGCAACATACTTTTAACTGATAATACCATCTACTTCCAAAGTAGAGATTAACGCTGTGTATTATTTGAAAGCTGTGATTACAAGCTTCCAGTTGGCATGTATACATTTGCTGTAGTTCCATCAGTTCTGCTAGAACAGCCAAATGAAATAAGACAAAGCTGAGAGTAAGAAATCTTTTGTTGCAAAGTGTACTAGCTAGTGAGTGTTGTTAAGAATAATTGTCAACCTAGAATTCTGGGAAACTTAAATTTTTCAGGAATTACAGGGATTTCACGTTTCTGGACTTAGAATCCTCAAGTCCGTGCTCAAGATAAAAGCGCTGACACTAAACAGTCCGTATCCAGTGCCTTTTAAAACAATCCTGAAGATGAAGCCTTCTGTTCTTGACTGGAATTTTGTTTAGCCTATTTACAGACAGTAGTCCCAGTAACTTCAGTTAGAGCTTTACCTCTAAAGCTTTCTCTGGAAGTGATCGTTGCATTGGCACTTACCAGTGGTCCAACCAAGTGTGCATTTTAAATTATCATCAGAGAGCTGTATTGGGAAGGGAAAGGAGAACTGGAAGGTAAAATGAACTATCATGATGCATGAAGAATTCTTTGTGTGAAAATAAGAGCTAAAGAGAGGTGTGTGTGTGGTTTTTTTTTTTTTTTTTTTTTTTGAGGAGACAATGCTTGATTCCCGAGAGAGAGAGTTCCAGGAGGACAGCTATGATTTCTAGATGCCTTGTATCAGGGCTTCCTAATCTTGTGAGTCATCTTGAGAATGGTCACTTTGCTGCTTTTCTGCGGAAGAAACACAAGTAAGGATGAATTTGGATGCTGAGGGGGATAATTGTGCCAAAAGTCTTTTATAAAGTGGTAATGTACTCAAAAAGTTTATTGGAGGAACCACTGCTATGGATTTTTTCTTCTTTGTAACTCTAACCCTTTACACTAGACTTTTATATAATGCTGTTAGTCTCATATTTCAAACCGTTTTCCTTTTTCTTTGATTGTTCTGCTATGTTTAGAAACACCCCAAATAGGCCTCAAGGTGAAAAAGAAAATGAAAGGAGGATGTAAACAGGTACAGTTTTAAAGCTGGAGAAAATTTCCAGGCAGGGATATCTCTGTTAACATCAAAGAAAGGTTATAGCTACTTGAAGAAGTAATATTAATGATTAAACCTCTGTAGGAGACTTATTCTGTACCCAAGTCCTATTTATACAATAGCAGCTGGATTGAGCTACTGATGTGTCTGATTCATTCAAATCAGTCTAACTGAAAACAAGACTTTTATCTGTTCTTGGCTCAGCAGGAAAAGCATTTTTAGCTAGAGGTAGACATTCAAAAAAAAAAAAAGATTTTTATTTCTGTATTTGGTTTCTTTTCGTAGTGGGCTGTGCTAGAGTGGGGTAAAAATATGTTTATTGTTAAACATATGACTATGTTTAAGAAGCATGCATGCACAGGGCTGTGTTTCCCTGTGCTTCAGGGCTTGCACAAGTATGGGTACTTCTGGCTCCTACCTCTGCTGCTCTTAGGTGGATGTGGGCAAATGGTGATGGTGGGCAAAGGGAAGGCCTCAGCTCTGCTCGCCTGCATCTGAAGCTCTTGGTCTAAGGCAGTCACAGGCCTATTTGGCAGATTGCTTAGCTGTTGCCTTACAGCAGTAGCTTAGACCACAACTTAAAATTATTCTACTTTGGAAATAAGGTTACAATGGCTATAGCAATGTCCTTGGACCTGGAAACATAAATATTATTCCATATTGCACATAAGTGTACCATTTTTTTTTTCTTTAGACTATACTGAAATAACTGTATTATGATGTCAGCTTATTCCTAGACCTAATGTTAGATGGAGTAAAGTGAATGTGGACTTATTTTGCAAGTTTCTCCAGGATAATCAATTTCAAATAATTAGCATTAACCATTAGAATCAAATTTTTAAGAAGCGGAAGCTCACACTATTGTGTGAAAATAAGTCTGCTTTTGTTGTGCTAATCCTGTCAGGGCACATCCAGACTTCCTGTTGAGTTTCTGGGTGTCACTTCATGTACTTAATAACCATAGAGACACATCTTTTACAATGATGTGTGGGCACTCAGATGTATGCCTACATGCATCTTCTGTGGATGCCCCTCAGACTTGCTTGTGAATTTGTAGTCTCTGCCTTGTTTTAAATCCTGAAAAGTCAGACTAGAGAGGTGGTTGCAGGCTCAGCAAGTGTGGAGCTGAGGTCCTATTTTGAAAAACACCTTTACAAGGCACTCTGGTGAGGTGGAGTTTTTATTTCTTTCTTTCCTACCACTTTGAACTTCTCAGTGGACAACAGAGTCACTGAATAATGTTGGTATAATGAAGTGGATAGGCCTACCTCAGTGTGATTCCTCTCTGCAGCATGTCTTATATCCCTCAAAAGAGACCTCGTTGTGTTCCCATTCTAGATGGATTTGCAAATAATCAGGGGCTACACTAAAGAAGAGTTCTGGTTTGCTGAATGGGGTCTTTTCAGAGAAGTTAAGAGCGTTTCTGAGTTCGTGTAATTTTTCTAAGAAAAAGAAAATGTCACTATCATATTTAGATATTGTCCTTGTTGCATAATTGATTTTAGCCTTCGCCGCTTGTTACCTGGCTGTCTATAAGTCTTCTAAGCAGTTCTGTGAGCACAGTATCCTGCATAATAGTCTTTGTCCACAGAAGCATTATTGTGGGTCTCTTCCATAGCAGAAAAGAGAAAATCAACCTTCTTTTGACCTTTTTTGTTCACGCTATGCAGTAGATTTAAAAAGCAAAAGGTTCCCTGGATGAAGTTCTACAGCAAAAGCCTAGATTCTTTAAGCCTCAGTAATACCAAGCTCTCCATCTGTTATTTATTATTTTATCGACAGAAGAATCTTCAGCTGACTGATGCTGTTTGTTTGTCTCAAGTAAATGCTTTCAAGGGCCAAGTATAGAAAAGTTCCAAAGACTTTAAATACAAGAATATCAATGCAACGAGGAAATTGAAGCTGACCTGTAAGCAGTTGTATTCTCCCTATTTTTTAAGCATTTGCTTAGCTGTTTGAGTTTGGATGATTTGGACTCCATATATTTTACTGTAAGGATCTTGGCTTTGGAAGATACCATCCCTCTGCTTAGTGCTTGGAGGACATTATACTGTCCATTAATGCTGATACCATAGTGATAATGACAGGAGCTGGTGAGATTTTTTCTGTTAGCTTCATTATGCTATCCTGTAACCACTGTTCTTAGGAAAACAAGTGAAATATTCAGCTTTAGTTGCTTGTATTAAAAATGAGAGGTTGAAGATTTAAAAAAAAAAAAAAGGAAAAAATGAACATAATTGCCTGTAAGGTTGGTTATAAAACTGGACACAATGATATCATCATATGCTGTTTATCGTAGCAAGTGGAGTAAGGAGGGAGTATTTAGTGTATTTGAAGATTTTTGCTGTGTACTGCACGTTCTGTTTTTGTACTCTTCAGTTACTGCCGATTGTTTTTTGTAGAACAGAGGCATTGTATATTAGTCATAATATTGGTTAGCAGTTGCTGCAGATGCTGCTTATGAAGTTCTTTTAATGTGGTAGATACCATTTATCCTGCACTCAAAAATATCATGGTTTTTGGATGTATCTGATATTAACCAGTAACAGCATCTAAAACGTTAAGATGCTTTTCTGCTTCATGTTAAATTTTTCTGGAAATCACCACTGATAGAAGCAAAGTTCTTTCTGTCTTTAAATAGGTATTTGTTCTTCTCTTTTCATGGGTAGACCTCATCCAGTCTTCTGAAAACTGTATTTTTAGCTTTTGCAGTGTGTTACAATCATTCATGCTCTTGCTTCTCTGTTAGTCTGTTAAATGCGCAAGTCAGGGGAACTCTGATGCGACAGTGCTTCTCGGAGGATTTGTTTATGCCTAAGGATTCATTTACATGCAGGCTTCGTTTCTGGTTTTTAAGGAGTAAATATTTCCTGCATCCATACTTACGAAGAGATTTTTGCATACTCATTTGGGACAACTACTGAGAATATAAGTGTATGTTGGGGGGGAAGATATGCCTCTTCAATATAACCATATTTTGAGTTTCTATTCTGATGTATTTTTAATCTTGGTATTGGTTGATGTAGGTCAGTGGTTTTTAATGCAATATTTTTCTTCAAAGATATTTCACAGGTTAACTAAGAATCTGGACAGCTATTTGTAATGAGTTGCTTTTGGCACACAGGAATCAGTTCAGACATGTTAAACTACTGCGTTAGAGTGACATGTGCTGATCAATGTAGACAAAGTAAAAATGAGAACCTTAAAAATATAACTCAGGACTGAGAAATTGTCTAAGAATTAGTGTTTACCAAATACAGCAGTTCAAAAGTGAGTGAGAGACTTGTTGCTGTAGAGTCTGGAATGGTTTTTAAACCAAAAAGCTGCTGAAAGAATGCAGTATAAACTGGAAATTAAATGGAGGGCAACATCTGGGATCTCATTAATTTAGTAGTCATTAGCTTCAGACTAGTTCATAGGGATGTGCTTAATGCAGAGGATTTTCTGGCAGTAAAACTGTAATTACATTCTGCCAAAGATGAAACTTTTTTTCCCTTCCAATTTAATATAGTTAGTCTTTAGAAAAGAAATAAAAATTACTTATTAAAAATGTTATGTTCTGCCTTTACAGGTTTTTTTCTAGGCTGTTTTTCTCAGTCAAGTAATACTCTTAGGGTCAGTCTTCATATGACTCCATATGACTTAGTGTCAATCACTTCATAAGTATGATTGTATTGAGTTGACGAATTGTCACGTTCAGGACTTTTCATTTCAAGGCTATCCAGCTGGTTGTGCTTTTGTGACCTGGGCTGATGGATTACACAGCAAAGGAAGAGATTTGCAGCTGCACTGACTTTCATATCAAAGGGTAATCTGAGGGCAGTAAGCATCTTGTTCTAAATCCATAAGATACGAAAGAAATTAAATCAAGAAGTAATTGAATGAGCCATTTCTGCAGTTTAAGTAGATTTCACCTTGGTGGTCAAGATGGAAACTATAGACAGTTGTATTGCTCTGGGAGGTGAATATTTAGTCGTCTTTTGATTTATAGTATGTCACAGTAACTGTTCTTCTGTGTGAGGATTCATTCCTAGTGAAATAGAATTTTAATCTTTAGAATGAGAAACTCCCTGCTCTTATGTATGGTCTTCATTATACGTCTGCAATTTTTTAACTGGTGATGTGATTAGATTAAATGTTCAGTATTTCACCACTATTCCCTTTGTTTCCTTCTGGTTTTCTGTAGGTGTTGGTATCTACAGAACATCTGAAATGGGAAACTGATAGAATCAGTGCACATCATACTCTTAGCTTTGGATTGCGGGGGTGGGGAAGTCTGCCTTTCTTCTAAACTTAAAGTAGTATCTGTTTTAGACCTTTCACACAGAGAAAGGTTCTTACAAACTGTGAACAAGTCACCTCTTTGGATAACATTTTAGACAAAACCTGAACTTATTCTTTTTAGCCTGTATTCTGGTTCAAATGTATTTCTCCTTTCATCAAGGCTATAGAAATTGTAGCGAGGAGGGTAAATGACGCAACTCCAACAGAGCTTGAGAAAGCTCAGGTTTTATCTACCTCTGCTGATTTCTTACTTATGTTTCCACATATCTTGCAGCCTTTTTCTTTCTTTTTTAAAATGACAGTAAGTAGCGATCTGATTACAAGGAATTGTCGAGCTATGAAACTGGTAGTTCACTGCACTTCCTCCTTGTGCTATAATGAATAGTTTGCTTGGTGAAAATACTGTGTTGTGTTTTCAGGGAAAGGAAGATTAAACCTCACGGAAATATAGTTTCCTCTATTCAGACCTCTACTGTAGTGCTTTCTAATATTACTGGTATAGTTCATCACAGGACTGCTAGGCTGAGAGAGACCAGTGTTAACCCTGTGTATTTTACTCCCATATGTATTTTCCTTTTTCTGCTCATGTGTGTGCTTATTACAAGTAGATGTGCTTTCAGCTGTATTCAAAATCTGATGATGGAGGCAGAAAAAAAGTGTGGAGAGACTGGCAGCAGTGAATCTACAGTTAAAGAAAATGTCTGAGAGTCAGTTTTAACAACTCGTTAAGCACTTGCCTGATTTTTAAGTGCTAATGTCTTTCTTCAAACTTAGATTTTTACCGATGAAGTATCTTTGCCTCTTCAGGTCCTTGTGACAGCCTAGGTGGTGTGTATATTTTTTTCTAGCCATATTCCAACAGGGAAAATATGCAACTAGCAGAAGCTAATGATCTGGCTGCGCTGCCTCATCTGTCTCTTTTGTTTCAGACTTGGTTCTACCCCCTCCACACAAAAATTGGTGTGACTCTTCTGTAATAGCTGTCTTACAGATTTGCAAGGGCTAAGGCTATTTCCTTTTAGAAAAGTTAATAGCTAAAACGGCAATTTTACTATGTGAAAATTTTAAGGAGCTGTTTACGGACTCTGAAGAAAATTGTTTCTTCTGTGAGAAAGGTGGGTAGTCTATATTCTCATTTTGTGTGAGAGCAAACAAAGACTTGAATGATAAGAGATTTGACTGGATTCACACAGAAAGGGTAAATACAGGAGTACAAGGCTTTCTTTGGTAGTGGGAAGCTCAGACCACTGTATGCCCATATGGTGAGAAGGAAGACTTGAGCAGAAGTAACAGTTCTGGTGCATATTTTGGTAAGAGTAACACAAGTTTACTTGAAAATGAAGTGAAGATATGTAAATGCCTTACCTTCAGCAACATTGTCTGTATATGCACACCTCTTTCATAAGTAGGTAACATGAATATGAAGGTCCTGTCCATACTGACACAAATTTGTAAGTGTTATCCTGCAGTAGTATCTGTCTACAAAATAAATGCTAGAGTATCAGTAAAACTTCTGCTTTCCGGGGACTGTGAAGCCTCTGGAATAGTTACAGTCTTCAGTGTGGTTATTTATAGAAAATATAATAATTGCATGCAAAATAGCGTGTTTAGTTTTTTGATATTTGGAGGAACTTTTTCTTCTTGGAATTAAGTCTAACACTTCTAGCTCCTGTCAGGTGTAATGAAGATGCATTCTTTGCATGCTTCCCTGTGTGCTGCTACATGTGTGGCTGCACACCTTGATTCTACCTTACGCTTCTCGCTGACTTCCATTGGAGTAATTTTAAAAGCGTGCACTCTTGAAAAACATAAAGTGATCCTACTTTTGAAAGTAATCTTCAACTTCTATATTAAGTGTTCGATGAAAAAAATCTGATAATCTGTGTGGGATGAAAAGCTAAATATTTTAACACCATCTGTAGGCTCTTCTCTGAGGTTGTAACTGTATTATTCATGAGCCTCTTGGCTTGTCCCCATGAGGCACCAATGTTTGTTTATTGCAGATTTATTTAGAATAAATTTTAGAAATGCATCTAGTTTGCCTTTTTATGTCAGTTATTTACAAAACCAGTTTTCATTGTGCTAAGGTTCTATAATACATTATGTGTAATATTAAGTAATAGTAAGTCACCTTTATTATCAGAAAAACTGCTGAACTTAAACCAGTTATGAGATTTACAATGATTTGGAACAAAGTTGCTTAACTGCTTGAATTGAATAGCATCGTTGTAGTAGACGGCTGCAAGGGTTAAGCTTCTTATACTTGCACATGAAAATTTGGTATGCAAGTGGGTGGGAGGCTTTTAATCCCTCTCCCCACAACAGTTTGGCAGAGTTTGTATGAGAACAATGGGCCGCATTGCTCTGTTGTCCTGTTCAAGAACATTGGTCTTTTATTGTACTCCTATAAGGCTTAACTCCTGTGGTATTTTTAACAGGGAATAGATTTCTTCTTCGTGCATGTTTCTGAAGAAAAATGACATGCAGATGAAGAAAGTCGTAGGCTGATGCTACACTAGCCTTATGGCCATCACACGGCTATTAGCCAAGCTAGTTGGAAAGCAAGCAGGGTCGTGGGCTGGGGACCCAAACTAGTGTTTCTGAGGAATGTTCTTCTGTTGGGGCCTGGTTTAAACAGTTTGAAGAGCTGGTAGGGTCTAAAACTGTTATAGAGAGGGATGAGACTGAGTGAGTGAGAACTATGAACTTACGCTGACAAGCAGTAGCTGTCTGGATTGGCATCCTGATAGAAATGTTTGTGTAGGTCACTGGGAACTGGTTTATAGTGAAGTTAGAAGAGGAGGAGGAGGGATATTTATGAGTAAAGAGAAGATCTCAGCTTATTTACTGGAATTAAGTTTAGGAAAGTGCCTAAGAGAAAAAACAAAAAACAAAGTACTGTGGTTGCAGTTTTGAAAACTGGAGAGTCCCAAATGGTCTGAGTATAAATACATTGGTTTGAGATGAAGGAAAGGTACTGAACGTTGGCTAACAGCTGGTAGATTTTCTTCTCAATCTTCTTGAGATTCTCAGTTTCTCAAATCAACCTCAAAGTATCTTAGTTTTCTAGCCAAAACGGGAAGCACAGTGCTAATTTCCGTCACGAAGATGCTGCAAGAATGATGAATCCGTTAATGTTTGAGAAATGCTGTTATATGACAGTCATAGGGGCCTTTGTTATGCTCTGAAGTGAAAGGATTGCAAAACTTTTTGCATACATTTTTGCACCATTCTGATTTGCATCCAATTCACTGACTAAGCAGAGATCTCAGTTAACTGAGGTTCTGCAGCTCTCGCACAGACAGGTCCTTCAGTGGGAGGCCGTCGTACAGATTGCTTTTACCTAGGAAGTTCTTGGTTCTCGATTTGCTGAGACTGAGTACGTACGCTGTCCTCTTCATCTCTGAGAAAACTACTTGAGGTGAGTTTTTAATGGAGTGCGTAAGGACTATTTCAAACCTTACTCTTTTCACATTCAATCTTTTGTAGCTGTCTGTTCATTTTATGTCTCCATGTATTAAGTAATTCAAAAAAAAAAATCAAACTCCTTTTGCTGGATGTTCCCTTAGGTTTTTGCCAGAGATGTGTTGCTTGTGCCATCAGCAGCAATGACTTTTCACTAGGCCGTTTTCAAGGAAGTCATCTCTTTTCTTGTAAATCTGTAAGCTGTAGGATAGGTTGATAGGAATCCCGTGCATCGTTGTAAGTAGAAAGATCACAAATCTCTGTATTTTTACTTTTTATTACAGAAAATATTAAGCGGTCTCTCTGGACAGAAAAGCTTAGCGTCATGAATCTACAAATAAAGAGAAGTGAATGTGGGGGAGGGAGGAATATTCCAATGTGGAGAACATCACAGTTTCTCTGATGAACCAGAAGTGTGTTTAATTTTTTCTGTGTTTGTCTCATTTCCTTAAGGGAGCAGGCACTGAGAGGTTTTCCCCTTTCATTTTCTGTTGCTTTTCGGCTTTCACTCCGTTCCCATGGTGACTGCAACTTTTTGAGAACTGACCCAGAGCAGAGTTAGCCATGATGGCTTTTGCATCATATTCTCTACCACAATATTCCCACTGATATGCTGCTTCTTATGAGGCTAAAAAGCCTGACGTGAGACTAATAGACTGGAGAAGAATTGTGTGTATGTAAGACACAGTTCTTTTATGACTAGGTTAGGCAAACAAATCAACAGCCTTTTTTTTTTTTTTTTAGGCATTAAAAGAAACTTACTCAGCATAAGTAATGAGAATTTAGGTTGCGGCTGAAATCTTCCAGACTGTCTAGATGTTTAGTAGTTTGAATATTTTAAAGCGCTGACTGCTGATGAACCTAATTTTTGTAGGTGTTTTCAGAGACTATATTTTACTTGAAAAGATCAAGAGTAAGTTTAGGAAATCAAATAACGGATGGACTTACTGTAGCACTTATTTGTCTTAACTAGAAGCAAGAGGAAGAGAGTGATAAGAAAATTCTTAGTGTAGATTCTTGTAGCGCTGTGAATAAGTCAAAACTAACCAGTGTAGGAATGTGTGTGTTGTGTGTGCATCAGTAATGGTTTGTACACAGAAATGGAGGTGTCTAGCTTTCAGACAAAGAAAGCTTTGTTAGCTGTTAAAGCAGGAGCCTTCATTTTTGTAACAGGGAACTCCAGGTGTCACTGATCCTTGCTATTTTTGCACATCTTTGAATGGCCATGGAGTGCCATTAAGTCCTAGAGTGAAGTTGTCTCTTTTTTTTTTTCCTAATTTATTTGTCAATTTATTTTGCACTGCAGAAGGGCAATCTCAGTATTCATTCTAGTCAGCCGCCTCTCCCCAGCTCCCACCAGGGTGCTTTCAGCTTCCTCACCACCATCACGGGGCAGGGGCAGGGGTCAGAGAGGAGCTCCAGACTTACTATTTGGAGCTGAGCCTAGTCCTATGCCCCAGTGAGGTTCCCTGATCCCCAGGAGGAGACTTTCTTTTTAGCACCATCAGTAATGCATGTTGCTTTTTTATGCTCACTTTAAATATGAGTTCAGTATGAGCTTTTTTTTTTTTTTTTTTTAACTCAAAACACCCATGATTCATTTTGCGTCTGTAGTTGTATCTTGTTCTTTCATATCTTTTTACCAAACTTTAATTGATATCTTCCTTTCAATAGCACTGGCATCTGTTTAAAAAAAAAAATTTGTTGATACATATAAAATGAACAAGGATTACCCACCAGCTCTTGTAAATAAATATTATAAGTAGATTTCGCTATGCTTTTGTAAGTGCAAGTGCTATCAAGTCATCAGTGTTCTGTGTCGCTGTAGCAATGTAGCGTGAAAATGCAGAAAGGGCAATGCTGGCACCATTGCTGTCCATTGCAAGTTTTACCTAAAATAGCGGCAGGAAAGAGAAGAAAATCTTGTGGTTATGATTCAGTAAGCATATGAGAAGGATGAACTTGGTGTTAGTAACAGGCTTAATTCTCTTTCCTCTGCATAGTCATTTCTGCTATAAAAATAGATCTTTGAAAGTAGATCACAGTCAAGCCAAGTAAATATAGTGTCCACTGTATGCTAGCGTGCTTTTAGTTTGCTTGTTTTTTGTTTTAATTTCCCTCATACCTTTTTCATATCGAGAACGAGTTTTTGTTTGGTTGCTTTTTTTGCTTTGTTCTTAAAGTAATTTACAAGCACCAGGTCCCCAGTGAAGCAAATGGGGATCTGCTTCTACAGTCACAGCGACGTCTGTAATTGCCATGAGCTGTGGAGCATGTGTTGTTCCACATCTTTTTTGCAAGGACACGCAGAGGAGAACTGAGGAAGAAGCAATGGTAACTGGATCACTGAACTGCATGAAGCCATGGGAGAACTCTCTTTAGAGACGGGGTACATGGAAGATGTGGCTGCAGTAGTCACCAGAATGTTCCTTTGAATTGGGAAAGCACTTCTTTCCCTCACCTACTGCATAAATAATTCATGCAAAACCCATTTGCCTCAGCTTTGTGTTCTAGAGGAAAACATGGCCCTAAATCCTGGGTTGTCTGATTTCATTATTATATCTAAATGACTTATTTTTTGGCTCCAAGCAACAATTGCTCAATAAAACTTCAGTGATATATTAGTTAAATTTATTAAAGTGGTAACTGCAAAGAGCTTTTATTCCTTTTTTTCCCCTTTTTTTAATAATGAAAATCAATATCAAGTTCTTACAGGCTGAGTTGTTTTATAATGTGTACTTTTTCCTTTAAAGCTTAGTAGTATTACGTAAGGTAAAACATAGAGGAGGAGGACAGGCATTTCCTGGAAAGAAAGATTAAAAAATGTAAGGATTGGGCAAAATACAGGTCAGTTATGGTACTCAGTTTCTTAGGAGATTTCGAAGAAAATTTCAAGCCCTGCTACCTTTAAAATATTTAAGATCTATGCTATTTTCTGGTCAGCTTGCTTTTGGAGTAATGAGCATAAAGGCAGAAGAACTAATTAACTTTTTAATCTCTAGAAAACTATTAATTTTGAAGTTAAACATAATTAATGAAATTAATACATAGATATCTTTGGTTTACATGAAAGGGAAATGGAGAGCTGAGGCCACAACTTTCTGCTTCATTGCATAATTAACAATATTAAGAAATCCATTTGCCTTGGAGGTGTTTTTCCTCTTGGTCCTGTTCCAGTTCTTACCTTCCACTGAACAACACTGAAGTCATTTCCCATAACTCCACCAGTTGATACTAGGCACAAATCTATGTGTTCTGACTTCCCTTTGGGAATATAATAAACTTTTCAAAGGCTCCTGCTGCAGGTGAAGGGATCTGGCCACCATCAGTCAGTAGCTTTTTCATCCTTGGTAGGTCCCATGAGTTGTCTTGGGACCTTGAAAGTGCTGCACTTCCGGCTTCATACACTGTAACGTGTCTCTTATCTAGCAGTAAAAGAAGCAGTATATATTTGCACTTTTTCGTGGATGCCTGGTTTTCTGGTTTTCCCTACCCCACACTGAGGATATGCAATTGAACAGGGCAGTTTGGGACAGGAAGGCGTGCCTTGGGCCCACGTCGTCCCCTCTGCAAATCTGTGGCTGGTCCCCCTTACACTTATTGCTGAGAATAGATATATGCCTCCTGACATATTCATGTGATACTACTGTGATACGTGCATGTATTTCAGACCCTCAGAAGTCTGCATCGCTTTCATTGATGCATCTTGCAATGTAAACCTGCTGAAAACAGAATAAAGTTTAGTTTGAGAGTAAAAAAGGTAGGTAAGCGTGTTCATGCAAAGGCAAACACAGGGAGGGGTGACCTTGGCTTGGTCACGTATCCCTTGTATGTTATTGCGATGCTCAGAACATAAGCATGGAAATCTTTATTCAGGTTTAGTTGCATACAAGTTTCAGCCTCATAAATTTAGCATGAAGAAGTCCTTTGTGGTGTGCAAATAGCAGCTTACATTGTAAGCTGAGACTCTTGCTTGAAATTGCAAAATGCTGAGTGTGTTTATGGTATGGTTTTTTTTTTTTTTTTGTCCTCCTTCAAGCTGTGAACTTACTCAGCCTCCAATAAATCTGAAGTTATGGGGTCGTTGGACCCTTTGCAGGATTAAGCTCTAAATGCTTTTAAATAAAAACAGCAAGGTGTGCAGAGCTGGGTCTGTGAAACATTTAAAAATACAGTCTTTTGCAGGAGGGATTGCCTAAAATCAGCATTGGAGCTAATATTTTTAAAATGCAATTCAGAAATATATTAAACTAAATCATTTACTCGATTAGAATGGTTTAATACACTTTCCTGAAGTTCTTCTCCTACATATATTTTGGAAAGCCAAAAAATTGTAAGTGGCAAAAGATTTTATGTTCTGAATGTTTTCTGGGTGGAGAGGGGTCACTACAATGAGTGACAGAAACAGTCATTCATCTCTGCTCAGACACCCCTTCCACCCATAAGAAGCTAGCATTAGCAAGGCAGTAATTGCATGTTCTTTTACACTGATTCTTCTGCCACTCTTACTGTTGTGCACTTAAGGCATGAAACATCCTGCAGTGAGTTAAAATATTAAGTATCTGAGAGTTATCCTTGCTCTCTGCTATATCACTGGTAAAGCTGGTACAGAGCCAGCCTTGTTAAACTACATCAAGCCCAAGCTGAGCCCATTGCGGTATGCATCCCATAGTACCCTTGTAATTTTCCCCCTTGTAATTTGTAATTTTTGTTATCTGGGATATTCTGCTCTTTGTTACCCTGAATAAAAGAGTCCTGGCAGTACAGCCATCTCCCTGTACTGGGTTGTTACCCAAATGACTGGCTGGAGGATAAAAATGTCAATAGTTCCTTTAAGTGATCTTTAGGATATGTTGGACCATGACTAATGGAAGGAATAATACCTTGCAGTTGCTTTGATGTTGTGTGAGAAGCCAGTGTATGCAGGAGAGGAAAGAGCTGGCGAGCTTACAGTCGTTTATGCTGCTGAGGGCATAAGTGCTCTAGCATTCTGTGCTGTGCAGCTCTTGGCTTTTTTAGTCTTTTTGTGAGTAAAAAAATTTGCTCTTGAAAACACATGCGTAACCTTAATACTTATCTAAGCTTTTTATGAACGTGTCAGCAACTTTGAAATGTTCTTATAAGCAGATTAGTTTCCTGATCCATCATCAATGTAGTTTCTTTCCAGAAAAGTTAGGTTATATTATAATACCCATTGTTTTTTCATCATCAGGAGACTATCGTTACATCCCTTCTAAGACAAAAAGTTAATAAAAACGTGCCTTCTGGTTCTTTGCCCAGAGACCGATTCTTTGTTCGGGTTAGCCTGAAGTAAGATTGTTGCCGTCTGAACGCTAACAAACACAAGTGTTAATGCACTAAAAGATGGAATGAACTGATGATCCATTCAAGCTACTTGATACTTGCTAAGTGTTGAGCTACATAATATCACTAAACATCCAGACATTTTCCTTGCTGATTTTTAGGATGTCCGATGAAAAAAGAACATAATAGAAAAGGATTTTTAAGGCCTTTGTTCCTCGCTATACCCAAACAGGCTTAAAAACATCAAGGAATGGAATATATCTTTTTTTGCTTGTGAAGAAAAAGCTGATGGGATAGAAAGTGGAAGGGAAAAATGTCCTTTATTAGATGTAGGCAGTTTATCTCTAAAAATTAAGAAATGGAAAAAATTACCAAATGTATGTCATAGATGATAAATATACAAACTATTTATACGCTTGGTGTAGCGTTTACACTGGAGATATTTCTGGTAAATCGGTTTTTCGAGAGTTCATACTTTATTGTTTAATGCCGTTAGGCCATCTGAATAAAACGTGGCACACTTCAGACACAACGCTGAAATGAATTTATTTGTTTTTCTTTTAAAATTTGAACTCTGTAATGCAAATGAAATTTAAATATTTAGTCTTCTCACAGTCTAGACAGAAGAGTATTGCATTAGGAAAGTAGAATCTTTGTCCTTGACGTGAATTAATATTCTACTTTCAGGGAAAAAACTGCTTTGTATCTAACTTATGCACTCCTGGCAGGACCTATTGAAGGCTGATTGTTTTATTGATACAGGTTTGGTTGTCCTAGTGGATGTTCCGCATGTGATACAGTGTATTCGTTATTCTTTTCCAATAGTTCTAATAGCAAGCATACCAAAAGCATCCCCAAAATTGCAAGATTGACTTATCAGGGAAGCAGACTGCATTCACAAAATGTAGTCTGCCTCTTTATTTACTCTCTGGTGCTTTGGGCCTTCTTCTGAGCTTAGGGTTCCTGTTTTCCTTGGCTTTTTTTTTTTTTTTTTTTTTAAGTGTAGCTAGTTTCTTGTTCAATTTTATGGCAGCTGAAGCTTTCAGGGGTAGATCAAATAGCACAACAATTTTAAGGCAGTAACGTGAGCTGTCATCCTCAGTCTGTGGCATGTCCCTAACATCATGTGATATACAACAGCAGATAGATATTGTTGTAGACGAGGATAGGATGATTGCTGCCTGTTTGTGCAGTTGAGAGGCTGAGACTTGCTCCTGGTGTACCACTTGTTTTGCAATGTCAGTGATTTTTCTGTTGATGATTGGAAAAAGAAACTGAAAAAGCTATACAGATTTTAAATCTATCTGAATCTTGTTGATATGCACAATATAGTCCTTTAGTAACATTTTCACAAGTGGCAGAAACTTTATGTGGTAGTTTTTCAGTTATTTTGAAACTTTTATGCAGAGTCCATGGAGTGGCAGATGAGGGTAGGTGAAATTAAATGGAGATGTTCTAATTAAAACAGATGAGAAACCTAAAATGGCTACACATGCAAAAGTGGATGGAATTTACACCCTGCTGTAGACGGAATCTGTTTGCTGTATTTGTTTCCTTTTTAGTTGAACTTTTTTAGGAAACTTTGCAGGTATGAAATTCAGCTCTGGTGCTGGACTTGTGGCTCCTAGGATTTCCTCTGATACTTTCTGCCAGGAGAGAAGACCCACACTTTCCCCCTGATGTAGGGTAACAGTAGAGAGATGTCGTGCCACAGTGAGCCAGAAGGGAAGCATGACCATTGCACAGCCAGTGTGTGACCTCTGCTTCCTGTGAGCCCTGGGGGGAACACGGCAGCCCTCCACGGGCAGGGTGTGCGCCTGCTTTCGGTTTCACTGATCTGTCACAAGCTCTTTGGAAATCAGTGTTCCCAAGGCTGATATAAGAGGGATATCTGTGCACCTTATCCCTTTCTCGGTGCTAGCTTCCTGTGAGCTACTGGAGGGTGCTTCTGATGAGAGGCAGTAGGTGCTGCAGAATCGCGATGTTTTAGTGCAAGCTTGGTGCAAGCCACCGTGGAGGGTGTTTTGGGACAGGAAATCTATAGCTGCTACAAGAGCAAAAAGCTGAGAACTCACTGGATTTAGGAGAGCTGTTCTCACATCGAGTATGACTTTGCCTGAGTTGCAAAGGCATCCAGCTGCAATTATAAGAAACTGCAAGTCAGTAACTCTAGCCTAAAACTATGTATAGAACAAGTTAACTGCTTTCAGCATAAATTCAGTAACTGAGCTGATTATTGTATGGGATTTTCCTCATGTTTGAATGCTTCGTTGTTAAGTTTATGCTTTTTGGAGGAAGGATATTTAAACTTTACAGCCATTCAAAATATAAGAAGCCCTTGAAATGAGCTCTGCATCAGTGTTTTAAATCAATTTTACATCAATATTTCAAAGTTGATGCTGGAAAAACAAGATAGAAGTTTGAACTAAATTCAGGTATATGCGCACAGAAAGATTTAGGCTGGTCTGAAAAAGTTTCAATCGGTGCCTGAAGTTGGCTGCTCATAGCTGTTTCAGGGACTAAGATAAACATGAAACTATATTTCAAACTTTTAGGAACAGTTGTGCTCAAAATTTGAGAATAAGTTCTAGTTTGTAATAAAATGGATATTATCAAATATGACAGCGCTTTTTTTTTTTCAAATAACAGTTTTTGAATCCTGTCAAACAGATCATGGTCGTCCTTTAGATGCATTTGATGAAAGGAGATAGTTTGAGACACAGAGAGATGTATATATTTTAGTATTTTTAGTTAAAAAGTTGTCAGAAAATTATGGCATGCATAGATGCCATGCTGGCAGTTTAACTGAAGCATTTTTTTTTTCCAAGTTTGCTTTTTAAAACTTCTAATGGGGTAGAATAAACCAACAACAGAATCTGTGGAGTTTGCATCTCTTTTGAAGGCTTTAAATCAAGATTGACTGCCTTAGTTGATGATACACTGTAGGTAGATGTAATTGTTGAGCTTGACAAAGGATCAAACTGGGTAATATGAGGCTTAAACTGGATAAAATTGTATGTTCCAAATTATACAGACAGTCAAGATGATCTAATGGTTTACTGGTTTTAAAATCCTTTGATCCTTTTCCTTGACATGTTTCATCTATGTTTATGTAAAGTGTGTGTGTGTATGTATATGCATAAAAACAAAAAGTGTATGTGTGGGAGAGATGTCAAAGATGTATTATTGGCCAGCTTAGGAAAGGCCTTTTATAAGCTGAATGGACAGCATAAGTACATGATGATGTCCAAAATTTTTGATCTATAATCCAATGCTATTAAAGGATCTTAAAGATAATATTTCAAGAACGAAATCTGTTGCAATCCAAGGCAGATACCAATGAGTACGTACTGCAGCTATATGTGCAAGGTGGGGAGAGGGCTGCTGTTTACATGGGTAGTCCTAGGTAGAAATAAATATTGGCATTTAATTACTGAAACTTTTCGGCGACCCCATGAAACTTTGTCCTTCAGCAGTTCATTTCTTTCTGACAGTTGTGCTAGCTGCTAACCACTTGTGCCTGCTCTTATGCCCTGCCTATAATTCAGTATATATTACAGTCAAATGCTTGGAGCTCTGAAGCTGAAGTTTGTTCACTCTGGATTTTCTATTCTCTGTTGTGAGAAGGTGGCAAAGGCAAAACTGCAGAGAGCATTGGCTGTTCAGACCTTGCTTTTGTAGCGAGGAGGAGATTATAGAAAGGCTGGGTACTGGGCCTAGCTCTAACACTAAGGCTTAAAATCCTGGGAAAAAAAGAGATCTTTTGCCTTATCTCAAACGCTGTGTGCTAGTTGTCTGGGTGTCCCGTAACTTGAATATTTTTGGGCTTATCCAAGGTACTTTCTCCGCTGATTTGGGAATCCAGTCCTTGAAAGCCTTCTGATTTCCCCTCTAAGGCTCTTTGGAAAGTGCATTAAAATGATAGGCTTGATTTATTGACAGAAGTGCACTCAGTGGTCAGCTCTTTCCCTGCTTTTCTGCCTTCCGTCTGTTTAATGCCTATGCTTGTGCTCATGGATAAGGGCCCAGGGATAAGGATTGTTTCCACTTTTACTGCATGAAAAGCACAAGGATACTGAAAGGCCAACTTGCTCTCTGCCTGTTCCCATGCTTGGTTGTTTGTCACTTTATTTCCTGAAGTGCCCTTTCTCTTTGCTGTGTCAGGCAGAAACAGAAATCCTCCAAAAAAAAAAAAAAAGTTGATTTATGCTACGAGACAAAGGTACACTTTCTTCTGTGGTGTCATTTGCTCATTTATATAACTTCTCCAGTTTTGAAAGGGAAGATCATTATATAATAATTGTATCCTGAGGTTTTGCAGGCAGCTTTGGAGTAGCAGGTATGAAGCTGTCAGAGCTCTGCTTGTTATATTCTGCACGTCAGCATTGTGCTGGCTCTAGCTTTTTCTTCAGAGATTTTTTTTGGACGTAAATCTAAAGCAGCCATAGCTAATATAGGTGAAGAGAAGGAAAAATGTAGCCTTAGTCTGCTCCCAAATTACAAGAGGTTCAGCATAAATATTTTAAAAGGGGGCTGGGAGAGGAGAGAAACCTTCCTTAGCTTTTTAACTTGAGATGCTTGAAGTTGTTCGCTCATTTGCCAAGTTGCTCAGTTTTCTTGTTGACATGTGTTGCGGCTCTGTTTTTACTCTAAATGGGATGCGAATATAAATAGCGGCCTTTCTGGTGCAACTGGTGACCTAGGAACCAGTTGTACAATATATTTATGGGTGTTAGAGTGTAGTAGAATTTTTGACAAGACTACTTTTTTTTCCCCTTAATCATCTTTGCGAGAAATTGAAGGCCTTTTTCCCTAAAACTTTGCTGTTTTGTTTAAATACCTCTAAATAAAGGTATACTATTTTTTGAATTTCTCACTTTAGAACTTTGACTTACCAGAAGAGACTTGTATGGGAGAACCATGCCCTTCCTAATTGCGTACAGTTTATAATTTTCACTATATTGCTACCTACTCCACAGCTACGCATATTAAAATAAATACAGGCAATGATCTTCAGTATCTTCCTTTGCCTTTTCTTATTTTAATAACTTGTCCTGTGCTTGTATTCATTTGTCATAAGCTGTTTGAGTAGCTCAGGGAAACTGGTCAGCGTTTGTAAAGACACTCAACATCATATTCAATGGAGAGCTTCTGTATTGTGGGTGACATTAATGCTTTTGTTAAATGCCATCTACTGCGGAATACCTCGGTCAACTTGGACTGTTAGTGTTGTCTTTAGTTTCAGCAGGGACCTAAAATCTTATGAATATCAAAGCTAGCAAATTGTATCCTGAATAGGACCTACACAGTGCTTCTGTGGGGTCAGTGCTTGCACTGGGGAAAGAGTAGATGTGCTGTGAGATACTGGTTTTTATGTAATGCAGGGTTTTGGCTTCTCAGTTACTAGATAAAAGAAATTTCTCCAGTATCCCAGGATTTACTTAGAAACTGGGAATCTTACAAGAAACATAAGACTGGGTATTGCTATGGAGAGTCATATGTCATGAGTTCCCAACATAGTCAAAAAGGATGCATTTTAATAGTGTGCCGTGACTTAAAGACTTAAAAAACCAGAACAGTTCCTGAAACAGTGAAAAGATAGGCTAGTTTGCCTTTGATCTTTCTATTATTCTGCTGAGTTAATGGGAACAGGAAGTCTGGGTACAGAACAGAAACGTGAAGATGCATGTGACAGAGCAAAGGAGAAAAGTGAAATCTAGTAAAGGACAAATAATGTTATTATGGGACCTGTAAAATGTATTGAATTTTCTAACCACTTTTTTGCAACAACCGTTAGCAAAACAAGCCTGTAGAATCCTTCTTTTGGATTTTTGCCAGCTATTGTTTAAATGTTTTATTTTGTGTCTTTTGTGGTGGTATTTTAAAACAAAAATTCTTCTTGTATTTATTTTAATCTGGGTTATATCTATTTGTTCCCAACAGAATCACAAGATATTTCCCATAGTTGTAATTCTGTGAGGCCATGATTACAAATGCAAGAGGAATTCGTGTTCTGACTGTACCAAAAATGAGACCTCAATTTGATAGCAGTCCTAACGAGGCAGTTGGTGTGGCTTTCAAGGACTGAATGACCTCCAAAAAAAATAAAGCAATAAACCCCCCTCCTATAACATTTGCTAACGGCAAACTTCTGTTTGGCATGGAGACAGAAGCTCGTACAGCACAGAGAATGAGTCCATCCTCTGATTCTAAAGCTGGCTTTTATTAAATGCTGTTGGGGGTGCATTGGTGTGGGCACTTTATCCAAGGAGTGCTTCTTGGAGGCTTTCTTCCTCCACTGTTGTTAAGCTAGCATTAAATTTCTTTTTCTAAAGATTGGATGTCCAGTCTTGCAAATTTAATATTGTTTTTTTTTCCTTCACAAGCAGTTTTTGTATAATTATTTTTTTCCTAGGAATATATATTTATACATGTATATCTATAAAGCATTGACTAGTTTTTTTGGAAATCATTTTTCATGGTAAAAAACTTGTGTTTCAACTTACCTGATGCCTAAAGACCATAAAAGAGCACAAATGAACAAAAATGCACAAAAATTTTGTGGCACAAATGAACTAACATGAGCCTTAAAAAATTAAAAAATTCTTTGATCACACCACACGGGAAAAGTGAGAAAACATAGTGCAATATTTACAAAGACTGGACTGTATCTTCCAAACACTGAGTTATTTACCTTGGATAGGTGAGCAAGATGAGTATTTGAAAGAAAAAGTGTGTTGATAGATTCTGAATCACCAAAAGGTGACAGATGCACTTGCACATTCTTACCCTGTTCCAATGCATAAAGTCTTTTTGGATATCCTGTCCTGGTGTGCTATGAAGCCTTATGATATGATTATGTGGTGTGACTGTCAGACTCTTCACATGCATAGCATGGTGAGGCTTCCTCAGCCAGCTAAAAGTTCTTTATCTAGCTCCTTATCACATGTGATTAGTGTATTAGTTACGCTTTTAGCTGGAACACCAGGAGCTGTTGAGTTCATCACCATGGCTGAGGGTCTTTGTCTGTCAGGAGCCATTTTCTCTGATTTGTAGCACTTCCAGAGATTCAGAGCACTTCGGAGTTGATATTGCCAGACCACTGACTATGCAGCTGAGCTTGTACTTCTGGATTAATCCACATATTATGGGAATTTGAGCCATCGTTATCTAGTGATATATTCTGTTCTTTATGTAAGCTCTTAGTCGCGTGCATTACTTTAATACCCTTTCAAATGGGCATTAATCCAGCGTCTTTCTCCTCTCCCTCTAGGTATTAGGTATTCTATAACCCTTCTTTTCTTTCTCCTTCCCTCCCACCCAGCGTGCACACAGAGGCTGTGTCATGCACACCAACATGCATGCTGTAGCACCCTGGGGAGAGGTGAGGGACCTGGGTGGACACCCCAGCCTGACAGGGAAAGGGATACCAGGTGAGATGCCGGTAGCAGCGCTAGCAAGGGCAGCCAGCAGCTGCTGGTTGCAACAGCAGTTTCCCTGCTCTGTGGTCAAGCTTACTGTTCTCAGTCATGACCCCATGTCCTTGCTGAGCTGCATGGCTGTTCCGAAATGTCCCACACCGCAACGTGCCTTGGGGACGTTCGGCTGAGCCCCGAAATGCTGCTTCAAGGGACAGTTTTGCCCCTCACCAGTTTGGCTGTTTTTCTGTGAGCAGCTGAACTAAGCTCAGCCATCCACTGCTGGTTCTCTCCCTTGCCTGTGCTCAGGGAAGTGTCCTGTTTAGCCAGAAATGTGGAATTTAGGGTTTTGTTTTGTTTTGTCTTCCTCCCCACCCTTGATCTTTTTGTATGAAAAGTGCACATTACTCCATCTCCCTTAGAAAAGACACAGTTAAAGAACTCCATTTGGAAGAGAATATATGGGAGGCCTCATCTTCTGGGGCTGCTAAATCCACCAAGGAGATTCAGTACTGGACAGGGCCAGAGGAGTGTTGTTGGCGATTACCTGCACTTGGGGACAGCAGATAATTTTGTCAAAACCGTCATCTGGCTTTTGGATTGCTGTGTAGTCAGGACTTGAACTCCTTGATATCTCTCATCTGCTTTGCTAGACCTGGCATATTAGTATGTATTTTAGGGTGTGCTAGCTGTATCTTCCAGGCACATTTTAATGTTGAACATGCAAGAGTGAGAGAGAAAGCAGACTTAGCTTTGCAGAACAATGCTGGAAATCAGATAAAATGATAGGAAGGCTTGTTGACAGAAGCACTCGGTTCCTTTTAAGAAATCAATAGTGCCTCAGATAGCATCATGAATACTGCACTAATGGAAATTGTTACCAGAAGTGAGCAGTTAACGCTGCAAGCCTTCTGCGAGGCCAGCACTTGAGGGATGTAAAACCTAAGTGGCCAAGTATCGCCCATGCACAGTGGGACAGAAAGTGATGATGAACCCTGTAAGACAATATTGCATGTGTGATTTCTTCAGTGCCTGCCTGACTGGTGGTGACTTTTGAGACTTTTGAGAACTTGTGAATTATAAATACATCCTTTTATCATTTATAATTTACTCCTGGGTCAGAGTAATTTACTGGCTGAATAGCACCAAGGTTGAGAGCTGATTGTATGAAAGCACGTTATCTCTTCTGTTATGTGTATGCACTCCTGCCATCCATATTTTACTGTATAATCAGTAGAATGTAATCTTCATTTCCCATAGAATTATATATTGATGATAGTTTTCATTTCATGAACTGACATTGTGGAATGTTTCTATGGGCATAGTTGTTTCTTTTTTCCTCTTCATCTTTTATTATTTGACCAATGTGGTCCTACAATAGCTTTTTATTCTATAGAGGGCAAAAGTATGCTGTTGTCTGGACAAAGCTGTTTGGCTGTTGCAAATCATTAATGCAAGACTAAAATAAAATCCGTAACCTCAACTGACCCCTCCAATTTCGCAGCTGAGGTAGCATGCCAGAGGAACCATTTTTGACAAATGTATTGCTGAGCCTACTACAGTATACATTTCATGGTAAATTTTCAATGAAGTAGAGATTTAGCCGTGCTGTTTCCTTTAAGCCTGCTAAAGCTTCCACAGTTACATTCACACATACAGCCTTGACATTGTACTCCTCTTACTTTTTTCTTCTCGATATAGACATTTTTTCTCCTTTTTCTTTGCAATCTCCTTTAGCTTTTGAGAGGTGTTTGTATATTTCTTAACCAAAATAAAGAATTAAAGGGTTTTTTTTTTTGTTTAATTCTGTTAATTAAAATATAGCACTTGGGGCTAAACTGATAATTAAGGCCTGAGAAATTTGAGTTTAGAGATGGTGATATCCTTCATGTAAATGATGTTCTTAAGGACCCAATTTGATTTAGGAAATTAGTTCTAAAAATGGAAAGTGGAAAAATGTCGTATGTTGTCTCTGTTGTTCATTTCTGGCCTTTCTGCTAACGTAAGTCCATCATGCAGTTTGTGAGGGTAAAACTGTGGTGTATTTTTTGTTTGTTTGCTTTCTGCTTGTTTGTTTTCTTCTTCCCAAATAGCTCGAGAGAGAGAGAGAGAGAGAGATTTTTGTCTCTTGAGCTATCGCATTTTGAATAGCTCAGTCCGCGCTGCAGATAGCACCGCAGTTTCCCTTTAAGGTCATTATTTCAGTTATCTTTGGGGAGAGATACCACTTTTATTACCTAACTCTGGGAAAGATAAAGCATCAAAGCCTGCAGTTTAAATGCTTTTGCAGTTTAAAATTATTATTTTTTTCTTAGAGGCAAAAAATTATAAAAATTATTTTATAAAACCAAATTTTCTATTATGCAGGCTTGCTTGGCTACACAGCATCTCTCCAGAAGCCATAGTTACTAGGTGGCAGTTGAAGTCAGAGCCTTGAGATGTTTCCTCTTCCATGCTCGTTTAATCTGTAAAGACTGGCTTCTCGTATGGAAGGTGGAGTGCTCTTGTACGCTGTAACTGTAGCTTACATGTCATATGTGATATATTTCGGAGGGCAAAAGTACCACTGGTGAATGTTATTCAGCTCTAAAGGTTACTTCCCTTAGTTTGGAGTGAGTCGGCATTGTTGTGTCACTGTGCATCTTTTCAGTAAAACCTGCTGGGAGAGCCTGGGTTAATATGTGCTGTTGAAAGCCCTGCGACTGAAGGAAGCGCATAATCTGATTGCTTGTCTTGTTAGGGAGCTTATTAGGAATGAGATGCATCTTCCATGAGTTTTATTCAGGAAATGAGAAGATAAGTAGTAGCAAGGATACATTTTGCCCTAGTAGGCTTTCCTATTGTAAAGTATCTTTGTGCATTATCATGTTGGGTTGGATTGTCACTCCTGTTTGGGGAGTATGTTCCTGTATTCGTGCCTACCGTTCCTGGGCGTTCCTGAGCCCCTGCGTGTTGTCAGTAAAGGCCATCCAGCTCCGCCCTGGCATCTGTGAGTGGAAGGGCTTGCAGTTGAACTTCCCACTGTGTAGTACAGTGCTACTTTTTCATTTCAAATACACAAGACTTGGTAAAATCTATCTTAGTAAGAGCACATCCTTTAATTTATTTATGCTGTATTAGATGAGTGCTCAGTGATGGAGGTGTTAGAAGGACCTGGACATGTGCAGGTAAAACCTTGTTACAAAAGGTAATTCCATAATGTTGCTTAGTGAAATGAATGAATTTATACATCTGAAAATTTATTACCAGCCACAGGTTTAAAAAAATCTATCCTCTCCTCTATTTTAGTGCTAGCAATTGTTGATATAAATTGCAGATAGGTGTTTACCTGTACAGAATTAAGTATGTCATTTGCAAGAAGTGATTCATGCATGATAGTGTATGGAAGAGGACTCTTGTATTACGTAAATAGCAACCGCCTCATTGTAATGTAATTCTTTGTGTTTTTTTCTTTTTTTAATTAAAGGACTAACACAATAATTCCTCCTCCCCCGCAGTGTTTCAGGTTTGTGGAACTGTAATTATTTCCTCGTTGTAAAGGAAACAAAGTTTATATTATATATAAATACTTTGCTTCTAGATTAAAATGTGCCAGTTCCAGTTAGGTTTTGATCAGCCGGAAGTATGTTTTTACATTGCAAATTTAATAGAAAATAATAATTATAGCTGGCCCTTTAAAATATTGGAAAGTGCTGATTAGGAGCAAGAAGGAAATCCTACTGATGAGTTAAAGCATTTTAGTTCATCAACCATAACAGGCACATTTTTAATTGCTTTTTATATTTTCAAGGCATTATGTGATATTCAATTCTTGCAAAAGTTCTGTGGAAAAATAGTGAAAGTGCTGTTTCAAAAGGTGGAGCAATAAAGGCAAAGAGGTTGTCAAGTGTATCCAACTCGTGAGCAGTTACTGTCATTTGTAATCTCAGTGGATCCATAACTCCTAAGAGCCATAAGAAATTTGCCCCAGGGCTCTGGAGAGAGTCAGGGTTAGGGCTGTCAGTTGTCAAATTTGGGCGCAGCCCTTTCTACCTCCCTGCTTTCAGTTGTTGCATCCTAATTCTTCGTTTGATTTTGCTCTCTGGACAGGGCTTAAAAATTTGGTCGGAAAAATCCTGGAAAACTCAGGCCATGCCTTCCTTCTCTCTGCCCTCATCCCACTCTATGCAGCTCCACGGGGTTGATTTTTAAACTTGTTCTCATAGCATATGGCCCAATCTGCCAGCTCCGTGAGCTTTATTGCCATTGCACTGGAAATGCAAGCAGATGCGCTGATAACTGTCCCAAAACACAAATGAACTCAGAATTGTTCCCAGATGTCCCTTTGCAGCCACGTTTCTATGTACAAGAGCAGGCCCCGATACTGGACTGTCGAGTAATTGGCAGCAAGAGGCAAGATCCGTTCCTGCTGGGATTCAAGCAGTTTAGTTTTGTAAATCTTGCTGCATTTTTGATGTTTTTTTCACTGTTATATTATACTAGTTCAATTGTCAGTTAATGTTATGAAAAGTTGCCTTTTGAATTGTGTTTCTGCCTCATGGATGACTTCTTATTTTGCCTGTTTTCCAGTTCTGCTTTCATTTTGTGGTGGTATTATAATTATTATTGAGTTCAAGGGTTATGTTTAATTTTTTAGATCCGTCACATTTTGAAATATGTCATGCCCTAAAATAAAACAAGCATACAAAACCAGATGTTATTCCTGCCTTGCCCGAGAGCCTGAGCTTTCCATTTATCTTAACAGAAATGCTGTTTTTATGGTGGTTACTTTTTCTAGAGTGGAGTTATATTAGTCTTGCAAACACATCTCTGACTATGTGAGTAACTTGACACACAGGGTGACTGGAACCATTCACACGTGTAAAGACCCTTGTGGGATGGGGATTGAAATCCCCGACACGAATAAATGCGGTGTTATAAGTATGCTTTGCTTCTTAGCAATGTTAGTGGCTTCCTGACTGAAATAAGTACAGCTGGCAGGACTTCAGTGGTTAGATAACAGCAGAAATGTTGTTTAATCTGCTTGTGAATCTGGCATTTCCCAGTGACAACATTCAAATAAACAGACCCAGAACTTCATGATGAAACAAATGTGATTTGGGAAGTCCTTTCATTGAATGTAAAATCCCAAACATCTGTAAGGGGTTTTCCTTCTACCAGAGTTGAGATAACCAAATGCTGGATTTGAATGGCCTGAAGAAAAAAAGTGCCTTGTTTTAAACTTATCGTTCTGTCATTGAAAACAAGGTGTTGATTACAATCCAGGACATTTTGGGTCTCCTGTTTCCACACTTTTGTGGCAGTTGTTTCTGCCTCAGTTCTTCATCTCTGCTTGAGAATACTTGATGATAGCTGGATGAGATCATGGTATAATTACCAGAGATTTCAGCCTGGAAGCTTTCAGAAATCAGACTTGATTTTTGTTCTCCAATTTCTGTGGTCTGCTGCTGATGTTTTTCAGTGGTGTTTCAAATAATGTTTTTTTTAAAGATGCCTTTTTTTGTTATGTTCTGACAAAGTCCTGAACTGTAACATGGAAATATTTTTGTGAAATGCTGCAAAGTACTTTACTGGATGACACTTAAAAAAAAGAAAAGGTTCATTTAATTGGAAAGCTATATGGTAACTGTCTGAATTTTCAGGCAAGATTTTATATTCATTATTCCGTGGCCCAAATCCATTCTTGTGCTCTGTTGTGGGTTCTGTGTGACTGGCAGTTCCTAATTTAATTTATCCATATTCTTTTGCAAATGAGAATAAGCTTTGAATTTAATATATGCTTTTATACTATGATATATGTAATAAGTATATCAAAGCACGCAGGAGAAAACATAGATCATTATATTGCTAAAGCTCAAGAGAAACTGGAGCACTGTTGGAGAAATTTTGAAAATGTCCTATGCCCCATCAAATATTTCTTTCTATATATGAAGTCTCTGAAGTTTTTCAAATTTTGGATAGTTTAAAAGCATAATAGTGAAGTATTTTAAACTATTTCTTTTGAGAGGTGGTAATATTATATATGTATCAATTTATTTACTTTTATTGGATTAGAGTCTTTCCTAATATCTGGTGATGAATCGGGGTGGAGCGGAACTTGAAACCTGGCCGTTTGAACAGCACAGTGTAACTGAAGTGAATTCTAGCCAAGCGTAGCATTATTAACCGGTCTCTTATTTATCTATGGAGGGTTGAAGGATTCCTAGAGCATGAATTAGCCTGGAGGCTTTTGTTTGTTTGCTCTTTTTGTTTGGTTGGTTTCTGTCGTCTGTCTTTCAAGCAAGAAAATTAGAGCAGCGGTTGATTTTAGAAAAGGGAGCTTTGTTTTTGGGTTGAAAAACACAGTACATGTTCCAGCCTTTGAACACGTGCCTCAGGAACTATAGTATTTTTTGTGATGGCTTAGGTGGAGGAAGCAAAGGACTTGTTAAGTGAATGGATTAGAATGTGAACCTGTAGAAATTAGTAGATTTATTGACTGCTATTCTGGTAACGCCCTCTGTCAGATGAAGGTATGAATAGTCTGTTTTCCTTGTTGGCAGTATTTTAAAATTGGATTACACTTATGCATTGTTGTTAGTAAGACCTATTTTGATGTTACTACCTATCCTTGATCTGAGTCACCTAATAGCTGTTGTGCCCCAGTTCTATTTAGTACGTTGTACGTCTATCTTAAAATAATATGCAACTTGAATTTCACACTTGTGCTTGAATTTTTTTTCTTACTGCCTGTGTTCTGAAATACCACTATGCAATTTTGTCGTAACTTTTTCTGACGCTCGTGCTTATAGCATAGCCAGAAATAAAAGTTTGCAGAGGCCTCTAAGGTTTTTAGCTAGAAGACTTCATGGAGATATGGCTGCAGAAATTTAGACCTTAAGAGAATTTTTTCTGTCAGTCACAGGGAGAGTGGCTTTTTGTACTTTTGAATCTTCTCTATAGACCTTGTCATTTGAGAAAGGTTTACACTAGAGTGTCACTAGCATGCCAGTACTCATTAATTGCATACAGTATAAAATATCAGTGTATATGTTAATCATTCTTAAGTTAGTTGGAAAACAACTAACTTTGTTTCTCTCCAGCCTCAGGACATTTTTAAAAAATTACAGAAGGAAACGTTGTGCAGCTATGTTACTGGGAAGAAGGTAGTGCAGGGGGTGCAGCATGAGGTTAGTGAACGTGTGCAGAAAACAGGCAAACTGAGTTAACCTCACTCAACCCTGGCTGTTAATAAGAGGAGAAAACAGTGCAGAAATACCATGGAGGGGATAAGGCAATGGATATCCTCCAGGCAAGAATTAACTTACGGAAGAGTAAAGGAGGACTTAGTGAAGGGTAAATACATAGGAGACGGAAGGTAGAGGAAGGAAGGTGTAGTGGGAGTAGCTTGCATATACGAAAGGAGGAGTAGTGGAGGCCCCTGTTTCCAGGAAAGAAATTGGGACAGAAATTAGCAGTTTGTAACTAGAGGTGAGTGAAGAGAGACAGTTCAGGTGACAAGGAGCGGAATAGCCACGTGAGCCTCCAAACTCGGTGGAAGGACTGCGCAGGACGATGTAGATGGCTTAAATGAGGGTGATAATAGTATTTTTATTTTATTTTTTTAAATTTTATACTTATTTTATTTTTATTTTATTTTATTTTTTTATTTATTCAGTGATGAATGTGAAAGGAAGAGCAACTGTATCTGTCAGAAATTGTCTTAATTGTAAAGACAATACAATCACAAAACTACTGCCCTATTTCATCCTTATCTGTGTAACACTCTAGTCTTGAAACAGAAATAATCTTTTCTGTAGGGAGCTGTTAGGCCTCACTGAACTGGTGGCAAAAGCCATTTATTCCACTGCCCTTTACAGTATGGCTTCAGACATGTCACAGCACTGTTTTTGCCTTGGCTGCTGTTATGTGAAATGCAGATGATGATAATGTCTGGTTTTGTAAAATACTTTGAGAATGGGGAGCTGTTTTGTTAAATTTTGTGTAGCCATGCTGTGCATGATTTATCTTGTTACCTTCTTAAAGGTTAAATACAGCATAGCATTTATTGTTAAGGGAGCAATTCTGAGGAGCAGTTAAGTAATATTCAGTAAATTTGTGGTTGCATATCCTGTGTAGTTTCTGTTCTGTAGACACTAGGGAGTTAAGTTTGAATTGTTTCATAGCAGCAATGAATAGAGGCTTGCAAAGTAGCGCATACAGGTTCCACAGCAAAGGGGTCTTGTGTGGGGCTTAGGTGGAAGGAGAGAGGGAAAGAAACCCAGAGCCTGACGCTGTGATGTAGTGATGCCTCTTCTCCTGCTAAGAATCAGCTACCCTGGGCAGATAGCTTTGGTAATACACACTGGTAATAATACGAAGAATCACATTACTTAGACCAGAAGAAATGTGAGGGTTCATGAAGATTCCCTGTATCTGGCATTAGATTACGGAGAGATGAGACAGTGCTAAGACTGAAGAAAGCAGAAATAAAGAATGAAGTAGTTAACTAATCATCATGTGTAGAGCAAGCTTTTTTAAGGCTCTTGTTACCTAGTGATGATGCAAGGATTAAAATGTCTTTTTCTGTCATTCATTTGGGCATTTCTTCCTTGTACTGCAGCACTGTCTAAGAACTGAGGTTCAAGTCTCTCTTGCTGTGGGCATTGCACAAAGATGCAATAAAGGTAGTCACTGCCAAAATTGCTTGACACCTTGGGGACGCAAAAAAGCACACACAGTTTTAAAATCGTGTTGAAATGGCACATGAAAGAAATCTCTTGCACTATTATGCCATCAGGTGGAAATGTGGTTAATGGTAATATATGAAATGTTATAAATGTGCAGCTATTAGAGCAGCATAAGTTTTCCTGAGGCAGAACTTAAGGTATTCTTGTCAGGAATCAATATGTGAAGGTGCAGGGAGTATATTGATCACTGAGGAGAATGTTTTAGTTGCTGCATTTTTTAGAGGAGGCAAATGTTCAATTCCTTTGTCCTAATCTGAATAAGCAAAAATAAATAAATCCATATGCCTTTTTATTTGATGCTTTGATTAGATTCTTTAAAGCTTATGATCATCAAGTTCAGAATATTCAGAGTAATTTATTAATTCTTTCTCTTTTTCAGAGGGAAACGAAAGGTCAGTTTCTCATAGATCATATTTGCAACTATTACAGCTTGCTGGAAAAAGACTATTTTGGCATTCGATATGTTGACCCTGAGAAGCAGAGGGTATGTATGTGAATTCTGACTACATTTGTTTTTAAGTAAATAGATTCGTTCAACAAGTAGGCTAGATCTAACGGAAAATTGTGTATCTCTAAGGTATTGCGCTTTGACGAGAAGCTGTACAGGTTCCTAAAGTAGCTTTATTAAATTCATTTTATCCTCAGCTCACCTATATAGGTTTCCGGTAAATTGATATATTCACATTTATATAGTTCTCCTGGTTGCTGAAGATAGAAAAGATCTTTAGTCAGGACTCAGGGTTAACAGAGTTATTCTAGCTCTAGGCTCTGAGGAATCAAGATCCCTCCACTGATTCCAGATTCAAGATCTGGAATCAAGGATCTCCCCCCACTTCAACCCTCCGCCCCCTCCCTCCCTCCCATCCCCCCCATGCCCCCTCTTCTTGTCTAAGAAATTAGAAGAAATCATAATCTTGAAGTGATGACTCTTCTCACAGTTTTGTATTTTGAATTTCAGAGACCTAAAGTCTCAACTGCCATGCTAATTAAAAAAAGGAGACTACCGAGTAGTAGTCATTTAGCTTATAGACATAAATTGCAGCAAGTGTTAGATACAGTGGGTCACAGGGAGGAGGGTCACATATAGTAGCTGCCTTACTGGAAAGAGTAAGTCTCATCGAGGAAAAGGGAGAAACGTTTTCTGTAATATACCCTCTTATGTGTTATTTAGATATGTTAAAAAATAGAAACAATAACAAGCAAAGTCAGCAAAGGTCTGTAAATGGGATTCACCAGGTGTGTTTGGAAAATAATTATTCCATTTACATTTTAAAAAGAACTTCTTTCTAAAGTTACAGCAGGTGGTTTGACTGAGAAGAATTGCTTTAAAGGGAAGTGATGGTTCACCGTAAATCAGTTTGAGGCTATGTATGACAGTGTACTTCTGTACTCCATAGGCAAAGAAGTGTAGGGCAAGGTATAAAATAAAAATCTCCTGGTCCAGTTGCAGTAGTCATAGTGTATCATTGTAGTCAAGATAGCGATAAGCCACCCGCATGTTTTTGGCGATGAAAAAAAGTTAGAAGTAGCGGATGAAGTATTTTCAGGAAAGTATTAATGTCATTATACAAGACCCTGATGAGATCTCCACTATTCTAATTTAGGCATCTGCATTCAAGAAAGATTGATTTAACTGAATCAACAGAAGGAGCATCAGAATGATCAAGAGAATGGAGAGCCTGTTTATGAGAGCGTATATTAAGTGTGCAACCTATATAGTGCAGCAAAGCGAAGGATAAGAGGATATGGTTACGATTTATAAGTACGTCACAGTGTAAACCAGAGAAAGAAAGGAATGCTTAAGCTGGTGAGGAGCTTTCTCATTTAAGCTAATGAGCATAGTACATGCTGGAACAGCCATAACGAGAGCAGTAGGGGCAAAAATTTAACTGGCTTTAAGATGAATTTTTATCATTTTATGAAAGGGATTAGCTGTTTCTGTAAGCGTGTAGTATAGAGAGGAGGCTTTATACTCTGAAATCTCTTTCAGAGAATATATACTAAAAAATGAAACAAGAAAGAACAATATGTTACTGATGATACTGACACAGGTAGCATAAAATTCTTGTTGCTATTTTCTTTTGCTTGGAACTGTGAATACCTCTGTTCTAGTTATATTCCACTGCATAGTCTTTCTCTTTACACAAGAAAGATTGTCTCTGTGGCTCCAAAGGATATGGCCTAAATTGTGTGTTTAATCTTGTCTTTTAATGTATTGTTCTTGATTGGCTCTTTGTTCTTGATTGTATTGTTCTTTCGTCTTGATGTATTGTTCTTGACTGGCTCTTTGCTAAGCTATATGAAAATAATAGTGTATGTATATGTGTCCTTTGTAGGACCCTGAACCATGTGCGGGATTTCAGCTGTTGCTGTAGAAATATTTTAAAACTGTAATCATCCTAATGTGTTAAGGTCGTTTCTCGTTTGCATAGGCCACAGGGTTGTCTGGGAGCAGCATTGTCTGCAGTAATTTTAGCCACGCATGGCTATGCCTGGCAGTATACAAACAAAGCTTTTAAATCACTGCAATTGCACAGGGAATACACTCCCACTGTGCAGCAGATCTTGAATGGGGGGTATGAGTACACTGGGATTTTCTGACATCCACAGAGAAGTCAGAAAACACTGTTAGAAGTCAATACGCTGTTAGAAAGACAACATTGTGCACTACTGATTTGATAGTCTGCCTGCCTGCCTGCCCCAAGAGGACTGTCACAGATCTGATTCTCTTTGTGCTTTCAGGTTTACAAGCACTCAAAAAAGATAGGCTCCTCTACACACAGGTAGTTTTGGCAGGTTATTTTATAACCTTCATAGTAAGGCTATTGTAGAGTCTCTTTGTAGGCTAAAGTATGTCATTTACAATGGAACTGGACATTATTTGATTAATGCTATAACAGAAGTAGTTCAGCAGTGTCCTGGTGTTTACTAACAAAGGATATTGGAACCTTCTGTTGGTGAGTAATGGAATTCTTTATCGTGAAGTAGCAGTTCTGTTTTTAACGGGATATGTACACAAAACATACAGCCGTGTCTCATCAGAGAGACCTTTTAAGAGGGACAGCAAGTCGGGAGTGCAGCTGATCTCTGTTCTAGCAGCAACAGCTATTTTAACACCTGTTCTTCAGAATGCATGCTTGATCCCATGTGGAGGCAGTGAAGGTTGTCAGAAAGAGGCAACAGAAAATTTCCTACCTCTGCTTAACAAAGCTATGTGTATGCGTAATGTCTTGTAAGGCTCTGTACAGCTACAAAAGGAGAGCTCTTTTGTAGTTCTGCAGTCTCTTTGAAGGGGTAGAGCAGAAGCGTTACAGCCCAACACCAGAGTGACTAAGGTTAATTAAAGTTTTAATACTTCTTTACGTATATGAATCTGTACTCTTTTACAGCATTATTACAAAAATGATGTGCATTTGCACAGTCTTGATGTGACCATGCGCAGTGTGTGCGGTTCAGATCATGCTATTTCAAAAAAATGCAGTAGAACTAGAAAAGGAACAGAGAAGGCTATGAGGATGACATAAAATATGAATGTGGATAATTTAGCTGTGAAAGAGGTAATGGAGAGAGAGAGAAGATAAGATATAAAATGGCTTGGAGATGGTGACTAGGGAAAAGGAAAAAATTATTAAGGAATTCTTAAAACACAACTAAAAGGCACCTAACAAAATTACAAAGCAGTTGCTGTAAAGCAGACAAGTACTTTCTTTTTAAATACTGTGCAGTCGTAGAACTGATTGTTGCAAATGCCAGAAAAAAATCAAAAAGTGTTTTCAAAACATAAATGCTTAGGCAGATTGGTGAAAGTCTACAAAGGCTAACAAATTGTAATGGAGGCTGTTGCAAAAAGCCCAGTGGATATAATGGGAATTATTGCTTTGCACTAGTTCTTGCGGTCTTTCTCTAAGTGTTTGCTTCAGGCCTCTTTCAGGGACAGAGTACTGAGCTAAATGGATAGTTGCTTTTACTGGTAGAGGTGTTTTTATGTAATAAGCAAAATTTGAAATCAACGAAGAGTAGAATAAATATACACACACATTTAATTCAGCTTTAATGCTACTAACTGAATTAGTTTGTGTGGAGGTTACAAACCTTGCAAACCAAATCATTGTGCAGGCTATTTTGATAAAGATCAACATGGTTCTTCCATCAATTGTGAAGCTATTGGTTGAGAAAGCTTGGCAGGTCATGCATGCATCAATATGCATGCATGGATTTTAGTGGGGCAGAGGTTATGGATCAGTATTGAACTACATTGACTTACATCACATTTGGAAATCTGTGTAATAAATTCCAGCTCAGAATTATACCACTGCTGCTTCTGCTCCAGTGTTGTTCTTTCTGGACCAGATTCCTTTCCCTGATAGTGATGCACATTGTTTTTCCTTGAACAGCACACTTCCAACCAGGGCCGATGCCCTAATTCTGGGAGCAGCAGGGAGGAACAGCTCCTTTACTTCAACAGAACAATGTTAATATTCTTGTTTTACTAAGAGGTTCTTCAAGGCACAAAAAAATGGTATTAGCCCTTGGGCATAAATACGGAGCCAAATGACAGTAGCGGCTGCGTGACATAGAGTGGGCACGCAATTAATTCCCCTCTCTGACCTCTCCATTAGCTTTGGGTACTGTCACTGTTTTTTGAGTCAAACTTTTGGCAGGCAGCGACCAGGTGGAAGATACTGCCGGGGCTAAAGCAGATTGATTTAGATTTGCTTTTCTGTCAAGACAAAGGGGAGGTATTTATTTTAAAGATTAATATAGGGTTGAGGTTTAAATAAAGTTAACTTTTATTACTTTTCTAGCAGTGTTTCAGTGCATCTCTGCGTTTTCTTGCTATGTTCTTTTCCATAAACAAAAGTCCTCAAATCCAGTCGTTGCCTGGCCATAATATTCCTGTGACATCTGCAAGTTCTTCTAATTCTGTTTCACTGTATGCACATCTGAGCACTTCACTGACTATTGCTTGCTGAAGGTGATTTCAGTATTCACGGTATTTGGCCACTTGTGATTGCCCTTTCATTCCTGCTCCTCTTGCAAACAAGGGGCCTGATTCAAAAGCCTGTTATGTTGAAGGAGGAGGGAGTTTTTTCACCGAGTACATTGGGTTTATGGTCAGGTCCCAAGCACTTGGTTTTGGTCTAGTAGCTCCTTAGGAGCTTAACTTTGTTTTATGCCGATCTAAACCAGGAGTCCACAAGAAGAGGTAAAGGAGATTGGAGCACACATCTTTGAACTGTGGAGTGGCTATGGCTGTTGCCATACAGGGATTATAATTACACCTCACCCATTACAAAGACTATGAGAATACATATTGGACACCGTGTCCTCTTACCTTCTCCTTCTTAATTTAAAACCTATGCCCCTATGCTATACTGAGATGAAACTCAGTCCTGCCTGAGCTTCTCAATGAATTACTTCAATACAGTTTGTGGGCTGAAGTGTCTTTGACAGAAGCACATCAGTGTTTGCAGAGTTAAATAATAAGCTTTCTAAAATGTGGTGTCCTTGTGTGGTGTCCTTGCTCTTCCTGAGCTTTTGCTGTGGAAGCTCGTAACACATCAGCTGCTCAGCATTTGTGGATAAGCAAGCACACACCTGGCCTCACTAATGACTACTCAGTGCCACTTAAATGCTGAGCAGAGGTGAGGACTGTATTTACAAAGTAAAAACTGCTCGAGTTCAAAACACAGCATGGTGACACAGCATGGTGTCTCAATGAAGCCTTAGTCAGAAAGCCTCTAGTTACTGAAGGACAGATCCAGAAGGCAATATTAAGCATATTTTATATCCAAAATTCATTGCTTACTCACCACAGACACTTGAAGCACCAAGACTCACAAGTTATCCCCATGTTTACTCTTCAAGGTCTCTAAGTATCTTTAGCTCTGCCTTCTGCTTCTGTCAGCACTTCTGGGGGACTGTCTGAATACTTACTTGCTACCCAACCTTGCTACCCATTGGGCACAGGAGATTAGAAGTGGGCAGCTCTGAACCTGAATTTCCTGACAGGCTCCTTGGTAATACCTAATAGCTAGATAAGGATCAAAATCTTCTCCTGTCTGTTGGGTAGTGACCATGTTGTTGGCATGCCCTCAAGGAAAAGGGACGCTCAACCTCTGCAGCATTGGCCTGTGATCATTATTTCGGGCCATCATGTATAAAGCTGGGCTGAGGGCACTTGCAAGCTGTATGGGCAACAGCAGTGTGGAATTCATGAGGCCAAAAAAAGCTGGGTAGCATCTTTTTTTTCCTTCTTCTTCTTTTTTCTTTTTGGTTTGCTGGTTTGCACCTTCTCTCCTTCACTGGAAGGAGAGAAGTTCTGAGTTCTAGCCTCTGATTCCAGAGTCGTTTCTGACTACTTTACTTGTTTATTTTATTTGTCTGATGAAGTGCTAGCTTGATGATAGAGAATTTGAAACACCTGAAGTCTTTTTCTACAAGGCAGCATGGCACAGAGTAGAGCAATACTGTAATTTTGGAAATATTTAAATATTTTGGCCTGACAAGCTAACTCAAAGTGAGATGTTAGAGCTTTCTTTTTCAAGTGATGATTTTTATTTTAATTCAGGAAAATTGTAAAACAAATTTTGGTATGGAGAAGAAACCTTTTGCACAGTCAAACCCATTTGGGTTGAAAATTGCTGAAGAAACCCTTGGATGAATTTACAGAGGCCTTAATCTGGTCCTAGCTATAACAGCTAATTAATCTTGGAATAAATATAGCGTGAATACTGGGTAGAACAGGCAAGGCACAGTTATTAATTATTAATAGCTAAGGCTGTAAGGCTGAAAGCTAAGTACTCAGGGGAAAATTTTCTTAAAACTCAAATTGAAATATGCAAACAAATATAGGAATGGCTATTTTCAGAAGTACTAGGTGTTTATCTTCCACTGACACTCATTATTAGGCACGTAATTGTCCTGTCTTTGAAAATCCCCACAAATTATAAAGTAACTGCTCAGTTTTCTAGAAGATTCAGCTGAATTGCCTATGTGTTTGTAATCTTTCACCATCAGAAGGTCACCACAGAAACGTGAGCTTCTAAAAACGGCATATGGGTTCCCTGACCTGGCAGGGAAAATCTAAACTGCTAAATTACTCTGTTTCTTTTCAGTCCATTTTTAACTCTTGAATGTCGAGTCCTAGTGAAACAAGCTTTTGCTTCCAAATACATTAGCTAAATCTGTATTCCTGGGGTTTGATGTGCTGTATGAGGAATATGATCCACATTAGCATAGCCTGTTTTATAGGAAGCTCAGGGATGTTTTTCACTGCTTGCTCAATTCACTTCTAAACTCCCTTAATTGAATAAAAAGGATAGTTGGATTAGTTGTTCTGGCCAGTTTGCCCTTTTTTGTTATTCATATGGTGAATTATAAAGGTTTCATATTTGAAAACTTACTTTTTTTTCTTTGACTTTTTGTTAGAATAGGTGATTGACTTTTTCAGATAGCCATAAAACCTGACCTCGTCTGTGCTGATATTTCAGCCTGGCCTTTTAAAAAGAGGTAGAAGTGTCAAAAAAATGTGATATGTTTCTGCTAGAGGAAAATAGTGGAAAAATATCTCAATTCTCTGTTCTGTGGGAACACTGCAGCATTGCTAACTATCCCAGTTGCTCTTTGCTGCCTGGCTCCTCATCTAGGACCGTCTAGATCCCGGTGGAGAAAGGGTGGGTGTGAGAATATGACAGGAAGAAAAACTTGTATGTCTGAGTGCCTTATATTGGTTTCCTGTCTGTTAATTCATTCTGGATTATATGGCTATCAAGTATTACAAGCCCTAGCAACTTTCTTTAACTACCTTACCGTTTTGTGAACGCTCCCTTCCACTCCTGCACTGTTCTTCAAAGCAAAATAAATATCATATCTCTGTGATCTAAAAAAGAATCAGATGAGCTAGATATTTTTGGTAAGTTGTTGACGCAGACGTTGTTTTTTCAGTTGTTTCTTTCTTTTTTTGCAAAACATCCTGTTCTTTGGTATGAGATATACTGGGGAGAGAGGGAAGAAGAAGAAATGGTATTTTCCTTTTTCAATCTGGGTAGGGGTTTTTTGGGGGTGTGATTTTGGTTTTTTTTTTTTGTTTATTGGGTACCAGGATTCCAAATCAGTCCTTCAGTGATAAGCATGCTTCAAACAAAAACATGCAGCAGTATTGCTATGGTATCTGTACTGTAATCCAGTATTGTCATTAAACATATGCAAGAGTTTCTGAGCAGCCGTGACACAAGCTGTAGATATTTGGATACGTTCTTTCCAAGGTACTTGTTTTGCAAGAAGTTCAGTTCAAGAAAAATAGTTTACAATTAGAGCTGAATTTGACTGAGTTCTTGAGACACCGTTCCTGTTTAAAAAACAGTAATTTTCTGTCACCTATCAACAATTCCTTGGAAATATGTCCCCCTTGCACTTCTCCGTAGTAAAATTACTATATATTATAAGTCAGAATTGTGGCTGTTGTGAGATATTTTAAGTATTAAATGTATTTGTAAAAATGCTAAGATTTCTTTTTGTGGTAGACTGGAGAATTCTTTGAGCTAGAATTAAAAGGGTTAAAAATGAACCCTTTGGTGCAAGGCCTTTCAATGTTGATTATGCTTATTAAAGCTGAACAGTGTGCTTTTTGACCAGCTGCTTCTGCAGCACAAATCTCATTATAGTGTAGAGATTTTTTTGCTTACAGGAAAAATCCTAGTACAAATGCTGCTGGCTGCGGTCAGAAGTGGCACTTGAATATCAGCATGTTCCTCTGTCAATCAAAACATCCTCCTGAATGGTTCAGCTTATTATTTCTGTTAGCAGGAGGCGTGCTAGGGCTCTTCACTAAAATACAAACCACAAACCTAGTTTTTCTTCATAGAAGCATCTGAGTTTATCTGCCGGGAGAAATAAAACATGAAAGTTATCCTTCCATTGTGATTCTTTTCCTGCAAAGTTGTAAACTGACTGCATTCCATACCTCTCTGTTGTACATTACGGAGAAGCGCACCCCTTTCAGGCTCCAGTTCTTAGAAAGATTCTGAGCATATTTTTGAGAGTATAGTAATTACACATGCATTAGTGTTAAAGACTGTACAGGACAACATTAGTGAGCAGAGGTTTTTGAATATTCTGTTTACTTAGTCCAATATGGTCATTTGTCTGGAAAATATGACTAAAGGTTTGAGACTGAAGTGTCTGCGCGTCTGCACAAGCTAATCAGTGGAGCCTGTGTGCTTTAGTATTTGTCTTACCCTGTTGTTTTGACAATGTCTAATAGACAGTGGTTACATCCATTATGTTCATACAGTACAATTACAATGATATAATATTGGAGCATGGAATGGAGGTACTTTTTATAATTTGTGCATGCCCCACTGAAACCGAAATCTTTCTTTTTATTTTTGGTTCCATGTACATCTTCAGGTATGTTGTCTGCTGTGTGTTAACCTCTGATCTCTGTTCTTCCTTTCTAGCACTGGCTTGAGCCCAACAAGTCCATCTTCAAGCAAATGAAATGTAAGTGTTGATAGCTCTTATCTTCAGTCTGGTACCTGATTTTGAAATGGCCAGAGATTTTACTGTGCTTCTCTGCACTTGTTGAGAATATGCTTCATTTATTTCCTGCTACAAAGAGGCCTTTCACATCTTTTCGAGAGTTCTGCAAAAGCCACACTACCCTCATTTCACTGTCATTTCACAACTCTGCACATCAAGAACTTTCCCTTGGGGCTCAAGGCTACAGCCAGGGGCCAGCTGATGTGTGGAGTGACGTGTGTGATAAGGAGACCTGTATGTTCTGGCTCGGTTTTGTAGTAACATGTAATCAGCCATGGGTGGATTGCAATAAAATATGGAGTGTGGCATTTTTATTTTGTTTTGTGTCTCCTCTCCCCTCATTCTCTGCAACCTCCTGGCAGTGCAGAGCATTAGTTTCAGATCATAGTTACAGTCGAATCATAGTTACAGTCGAGTTATCTCAAAGCTAAGTAGTAGTAGTTTAAGTGTTGAGTTCCTGCCACACACAGATGAGCAGAAAATTATAGCCGTTATTACCAAAAAAAAAAAAAAAGGCCTCAAAAAAAAGCTTGTATCGTTTCGATTGCGTTTTTGAGATGTTATGGTCTGGCTTGTCCTTTCTATTAAGTGGGTCACCTGTGAAGACTAGCTCACTAAACAAAACCACCTTGATGCTCAGAAGTTTACATCCAGCAGCTGAAGAGAGCGTTTCTTTGGCAGACTGTGGAGACTTGATTTAGGTCATTGAGAGTAGCTTCTTGTTTTACTAGAAGCTGTTGTCAACCTGCTTAGTTTGTGACATGAAGGAGAATTTTACCCACATGCCTCTTTATATGCATTTGTTTTAGTTTTTTAGGCATGAATACAAGGTGCTTATTGTGTGATAGATAATATATTTATTATTTTAAAATGTGATAAGGCTAAATAAATTATCTAATATGCAAAAACAATCCATGGTATTGGCTGGACTACATGGAATGCTTCAAGAAATTCTTCTATTAATACTGCAATACTACATGTTGCAGGATGTGTTTTATGTGTACTCATATGCATGCACACATATGTCTAGCATGTTAGATAAGAACTGTTATGTTTTGTCTCTAGCTACCTGGAGTATCCTCCAGTAAAAATAAGCAAGAGCAAGAATATCAAGCTAAAACTAAATAGCTCGTCTGCAGTGCTAATGAAGGAAGAAATGGGAGACTAATAATTACAAATTACATTACGTCAAAAGTAGAGCAATGTTTCCTCAAAGTATCCTCTAATCTGCATTTATAGCATCACTTTCCCCCAGCGAAGCATAAGAGCTCATGCTTCTTATTGCATTTTGCATAGCAACATATTCAGCAACTCTACCAATAGATGCTCTGAGAGTGTTTTGATTTATTCAGAACAACTCTGCTTATAGATGTTGCCTAGATGTGATCAATGGTAGGTACTCCCTAAATTACCTAGATTTTGTGATGCGATGGGCTCATCAGAGGACTTGTGTGGCTTTTGTGGTAGGACCCCAGTAAGAACTCTGAGCACTGACAAATAGATTCACAGAAAAAAGCAAAATAAAATGCAGCTAGTATGAGTTTGCTTATCACTGTGAAAAATAATAGATATCCCCCCCCAGTAAAATTTGTTAGCATCCTAAGATATATAGGACTCGGAAATAAATATGTGGTTGGTTTAGTTTTTCATAAGCAAATTCAGTTTAATACCAGTGTAACTTAACTTTATTTTTTGTCACAGATACAGGAATTAAGTCCTTAACCCTTTAAGGGAACAAAACAAGGATATTACATATAGCATCCATGTAAATTATGAATATCTCTTTCTCTCCCACAGGTTTCAGGACACTTTCTATTGAAAGCATTTTGTATCACAAACCTATTGATTTGTTTTTCTAAAAAGTCCTGAATTCCTATACCATATTTGTGTTTTGTCTACAAATATTCAGTTTACTGTGAAAAGGTTTAGACTCAAGTTGGTTTATAAATTACCAATATTCATGTAAAAGCAGCACAATCTCAAGTGACCCAGATGAGGACCGAAGTTAGTAGTAGATGGAAAGAGTGAACACAAAAGCAATAAAGTGACTGGTAAACAGAACATATATTAAAGTGTGTATGATTTCTTGGAGACATAAGACAGAAGATTGTTCACAGTGAGTGTAGGTGGAGGGTTTCTCTTCTTTCTCTGCCTTTTAAGCAATTCAGAAAGCAGTGAAACAATCTGTTTTGTCAGAATGGACGTTTATTTTCTCTGATGCAAGAGTAGGCTGTAGTTAATGATTTTAAATGTTCTTAATTCAGTTGGCCACTGGGATTTAGATAGGATTGTGAAGCACTTGGATTCATGCAGCAAAAATAGAGAAGTGCTTTGTGCTTAATCTCGGCTGTCGTGTGTGGGGGACTTAATTTTCTCTCAGCACAGTAACAAGCTTTTCAGTGTGTTAATTCACAGAGCACAGTGTTGCCAAGTATTCAGAGCAGAAGAGGAAGGCTCAGAATAGTGCTATATTCCAGATTTCAGTAGGTACTAGATTTCATGGTAGCCAGTAATATGTGAATGATTCAGGTATAATCCCAGTATATAGTCATGTTACACAGAGATCCTATTTCAGCAGCTATACATTTTTGCCAGTAAGATAGAGCAGACCTATACAGACTTCAGATCTTCAGACATAAAATGATCTATCATTTTAATTTCTTTAACAATAGCAAAGATTTCTTTAAGTTCCTTTTTAATAGTACTGGGATATGAGACAAAGAATCTTCTAGCGTATTTCATGTTTTGTTATATCTCGTATGAAACCTGATTTAGGTTTGTGTTGGTGCAACATAAGAATGAAGGCATAGCATTTTTTTTGTCTTAGCATTTACTTTTTGGTTTTCCACCCTCACTGAAGTATTGTCTGGGTAATAGCACGATGTGCAAAGTCTGTGCCTCAGTGACTTTTATTGCTAATAATTTATTGTTAATTTCCTGAGAAAGGAAACTTTCTGTTTTAGTCTCCGAGGAGTGTCCTGAACCTTTGCCAGTCTTGTCTGTCGTGGCTGGAAGTCAGTTGGTGGCCAGTAAGTGTAAGCCTCACTATGCTTCACTGTGTGTGTCAGCAGAACTGACTTCCAGTAATGTCTTTTAAAAACTCTCTAAAAGGTTGCCTAAGGTTATTTTCTGTGATAAGTATGCAGCTATCTTGTCTTGTGGGAAATACCCAACTACACGGGTTTTTCTTTTGATGACCTTTAAAATTTCTAAGAAAAGAATATGATATAATGGTGAAAGTGGAAGGGGATAAGTTCTTTTGCCCTGATGTGTGGGAGATCAAAACTTACATGCTTTTTTCACTGTCTTACTTCTCAAATGATCTGAGAGAGTAATGCAAAAAGAATATTCTCCTGTATCAGGCTGTTAGGTTTTGCTAAGATACTTTAATTTCCTTCATCTCTAATGCTGTTATGAAATGTAAAAAGACATGGAATGAACCAGGGAAAACTAATCCAATTGCAGAGATAAGAGCTATTTAAACTTCATAACAGAATATTAAATCTCAACAAACTTGTCATGAATATTGATGTCTCAGTACAGATTAAAAAATAAAAAAAAATTTGACCAAATACGAGATTTGTAAATCTGTACATAGTGAAGACAAGAATTTTGTATGATTCCTTGGGCGCTAAGCTGAATACCCTATGTTCTTCTTCTATAAAGACTTAATCAAACACTAAAACACTTAGAAGCGCTATAACTAGTTGAGGAAAACCTGCCCAGCCCTGTGTTGTACGAAAACTGATTAAGCGCAGTGAGAAAGACCCCACAATTTGAGGTTTATGATAGATTAGGTATCTTTTAGGCAAATATAAAAGCACTAGTTAGCATTCTGTCTGTCTTAAATGTGTTCAGCAAGTGGTATGGATAAAAAGCTGACTTTTTTTCCCTTGCTAAGGGAAAAGGTATATGGAAACAGTAGCACATGTCCTAGGGGTCCCTAAAGATCCTTCTGCAGCTTCAGTGAATGTAAAGACTGGATGCAATGTGTTTTGGATTTGGGTTTTTTTTCTTTTTTTAAAGCATTCTAACTTTTAGTGGGATGATGTAGTTCAGAGAATATGTGGTATCCAAGAATGATGCAGGAATTTTTCTGCCATAGTGCATTCTCAGGACCATGAAGGTAACTTAGATGTCTGCTTTTAGCCTTCAGTGTCCATCTGTATGCTCTGTTCAGTGGAAAAAATAATATTGTCAATGTATCTCCTTAGAGGAGCTAGTGTTTGTGCTGGGTGAGAAGCAGGTTGTTTAAAAACAACCGACCAACATTCCTGAAAGTGGCATATGAGAATCTTATATCCTTCTCCCTCTTCCGTTCGTATTTCTAGAAATTCTGTCAAATTCTTTCACCATTTTAAAAAAAATACTTTTATATATGAGCAAAATGATTGTATAAACGTGTAGTTTTTCTTAGGCTTCTCATTCCCTGTAAGTCTTCAAATACACAGAAGGCTTGAATGATGCAGGGGACCTTGCTTAAAAATATGAGCATGTGAGATTTGTTCCTGTACAGATTAGTATCTGTGCCAAGGGGTGCAACTCCCATAGCCTTCCGTGTTCCAACCAGGATGTTACAGGTTTAGTTTAGCTAAGAATTCCTTACTATTTAGTATACGTAGGATAGCTTGTCTTAGCTAAAGGCAACTAGAATAAATCTTTAAGAAATACAATTGGTTGCCTGGAAACCTTCCACGCCGTGCACATAGTTGTTTCTTGGGGACTAGATCATGGTTTGCTGCAGTCAACAGTTTCAGCATGTTATATCATTCAAGTAGATTTTATTCTTTTGTCTTCATTTTTTACGTGCTGTTAGCACATAAACTGGCAAATTAATAGCCCTGAGGCAGTAGAGTTGCAGCCAGCACAATTCTCTGCATTAAAATCCTTTGAAACGATTATAACTGTGATTCTTTTTAGAAGGACGGCAAAGCCTGTGATGGTAGGAAATTCTGACAAAGCCTTGGGCCCTTCACTACACCAGCTGCTCCTTATCTGACAAATAAAGGACTGCTCTGACAGAAAAGGCTTATAGCTGTTTTAAACCCTATTATATTTAAACAAGTTTTGAGCTGAAGGAATATTCTTTTGAAAATCATGCTCTTTTTTGGGAGGTTTGTTGTTAGTATTTGCACTTCAATGTGGGAGTAATTGGTAGAAAGTAATTCTGATTTTAAGGAATTGGAGGATTGTCTTGTTTGACAGTCTAATTTCTTGGACTGATACAATTCATTGCATGTCTTGCTTTCCACCACAAGACTATAGTGACTGAAAGAATATGAAGTTATCCTGTGTTTTTCTCCTGTGCTGTAAAATCCATGGGCAAAGGGTTGTCAGGGTTATGATTAGAGGCAAGGGTCTGACTGGAGGCCTGGAGGTAGCGGTGTCGTCCAGGGGTCAGTGCTGGGTCCAGTGTTGTTCAACGTATTCCTCAATGACCTGGAGGAAGGCACAGAGTGCACCCTCAGCTAGTTTGCTGATGACACTAAACTGGGAGGAGTGGCTGACACCCCAGAAGGCTGTGCGGCCATTCAGAGGGACCTGGACAGGCTGGAGAGTCGGGCAGAGAACCACCTCAGGAAGTTCAACACAGGCAAGTGCACGGTCCTACGTCTAGGGAGGAACAACCCCATGCCCCCGGACAGGCTGGCAGCTGACCTGCTGGAAAGCGGCTCTGCAGACAAGGACCTGGGAGTCCTGATGGACAACGAGTTGACCACGAGGCAGCAACGTGTCCTTGTGGCCAAGAAGGCCAATGGTCTCCTGGGGTGCGTTAGGCAGAGTGTTGCCAGCAGGCCGAGGGAGGTGAGCCTCCCCTCTGCTCAGCCTTGGCGAGGCCTCACCTGGAGCGCTGTGTCCGGTTCTGGGCTCCCCAGTACGAGAGAGACGTGGCGCCGCTGGAGAGAGTCCAGCGGAGGGCTACAAAGATGATGAGGGGCCTGGAGCATCTCTCCTGTGAGGAAAGGCTGAGGGAGCCGTGCCTCTTCAGCCTGGAGAAGAGAAGACTGAGGGGGGATCTGATCAGTGTGTATAAGTACCTGAAGGGAGGGTGTCAAGAGGCTGGGGCCAGTCTCTTCTCCGTGGAGCCCAGCGGCAGGACAAGAGGCAACGGGCACAAACTGAAACACAGGAAGGTCTGTCTGAACATGAGGCAAAACTTCTTTCCTGTGAAGGTGACAGAGCCCTGGAACAGGTTGCCCAGAGAGGTTGCGGCGTCTCCTTCGCTGGAGATATTCAAAAGCTGTCTGGACACAATCCTGTGCAAGGTGCTTTAGGTGACCCTGCATGAGCAAGGGGGTTGGACTAGATGATCTCCAGAGGTCCCTTCCAACCATGCTACAATTCTGTGAAAGGCCTTAAGTGTTTACATATAGTCAAATGGGGTTTTGGAGGAACATGACGTTTATGCTGATTTTAAAATTAAAGCAAGGAGGAAAGTGGGGAGTTATTTGGGTTTCCTCCCTCCCTTTGCTTTCAAATGCTCATTGTTCATGTCTTTTTTTCTTGTTGGGAAAAAGGAACAGAAAAGACAATCCTCTTTCTTTTTGTGATAAAAGGGTACCTTTTTATCATATACCTCGTGATGAACTGGATAGATGAGATCATGTTCTTTTTAATGTTTCAAATTACAGGTCAGAATTGTGACAACCTTGCAGGTGTTGCTCAGAAAAGACATACATTTAGCAGGCTGCTGCAGCCTTATTTTGTATTCCTTACTGCACTTCTGAGGACTCATATTGCTACAGAAGCTTGAATCTAGGGAAAAGTTTGCAAAGTAGCTTCAAATTACATTAATTAACTGGTTGTCTGGATTCTCTGTATTCTGCGTGTTGGTATACTTCTCCCATCACATTCTGTCCTTCTGCTTGAACTTAACATCAACCTTTTCTATTAACGTAGGCTGTTCTTTCGTGCAGTGCATGTCATCCTTCCCTATGCATACGTGCCCTTGCTATGATACTCTTTACGTGTGGGACAGCTGTTGCTCTCTTACATTTACCACATAATGTCAGAGTTTGGCTCTTCTGCTGTAACTTTTACAGCCTTTTTTTTTTTTTTTAAATAATTTCTTTCTTTGTGGTATGGAAATATTATGCACCAGAACCAAAGTGTCAATCATTTCATTGACATCAAAAGATCAGTGTATTTTTGGGGTCTTGTAGTAGGCACATACTAGCTAGTGTCCTGCAGAGCCGTGTACTAGCTGTTCTTACTACTCTGTTTCTATTGCAAGCATAGACTAGTTCCAAACCTGCCAGGAGCTCTAAAAAGCTCCCTCCCCCCCCCCAAGAAAGAGCTCCAGTTCCTTTAATATAAGTTGGCTTTTCTATCAAGTTTGGTTAGCAGAGCCATATTCTGAAAGTGAAGCTTTTCTGCCTTGCTTAGTTTTTAGAAGGCTGTTAAGAAGAGACAGAGACATTTAAAATGATACACTATCTTCTGCTTTGCCCAGGCAGAGTGACTTCTCAGGACATCTCTAAATGATTGTTTTACTTGGTTGTTTGCTGGTACATTGAATTCAGTTTACCTTCTAGTTTGCCCTGACTGAGCACCTGGAAGACATAACAATTTGCTGTTTTGCAACCTATTTCCAGTCACTTTAAGAAAATGCTGTGATCGCGCTTAAGAGGCCAAAGTCCATAGAAAGCATTCTGATTTTCTCCTAGCTTTTGAAGAAATGGCCTTGTTCAGATTTAATTTACCTGAATGTTCAAACCAGGACTCGACGACAGTTAAGACTTAATTCTTTTTCTTGCTTATTCCTCTTATTTATTTCTATTTGTTATTATTCCTTTCTTATTTCTGTATTTTTTCTGTATTTGTGTTTTTCACATCTCCGTCCCCTTCTCTTCTGACATTTCTCCTTGTGTCTGAAATGAGTAGTTATGGAAATGAGGAAAAAAAGGAGAAATCAACAGTTCTTTATTGAGGCTGACCTTAATTAAAAAGTGCAACATGAAGTCTTGAGAGGGAAAAATATTTCTTCATCTGGAAAAACAGTCAAACACTCCAAAGGATAACGATCATAACAAAAAATGTAATGCATTTTTATTTTCTGTTGCTTTTGTACATCACATGGAATTATGTGATATCCAAAGATGCATTCGAGGAAAACTGCAGCATACAGGTATATGCTGCAGTCAAAGTAGCTTCAAGAATTTCACAATTGTGGAACTAATTTCCGTACACAATTTCCATAAGCCTAATAAGCTAATAAGCTTGAGAAGATGCTATAGTAAAATGTTCCAGTAGCTTAGTAATTACTGTTCTGGATTACATTCACTTAAATATAATTCTCTGGTCCAACTATTTCCTTCTGCCTTTGGCCGCTGTAATTTCCTTTTGCCCTTCTCTCCTGATTTTCCTTCTTCTCTTATCTGAAAAGTGCCATCTCTTTAAAATTTAGAAAAGTTAGGTTGACTGTGTGCCCACATTAAAACGAAGGAACTTTTAAAGCTAGCTAGAATATTATAGAACTATACATTACTATGACTTAAATTTGCACAGATGCTTTCCTTAAAAAAAACAAAAAAAAACAAAAAAAACCCCCTCTTGTTAAAACTAAGGGTCTATAGACTAAGGGTCTCCACTTTTCCTCTTTTTGTCCATCTGAGGATAGCTACATTGGTAAACTTTGGTACAGAGGATCCTCACAGTAGTTACTGTATGAAGGTCCTTCTTGCTTTGATAGCTGTTCTGCCTTTCCTTTTGCTCTGTCCTTACTCTCTATCACGTTGTTACCAGCACACCTGACGTTTACAGTGGCTTAGGTGTTCTTTCTTTAGGTGTTCTTTCCCCACACTGTTTACTTTTTAAAGATGCAATATTTTCTTAAATTCTAATTTGTAATTGGAACATAAAACATGAAAATTATCAGGCTACAGATGGCCCTGAGGGCTCCGTTTACATGCACGCCACGTCTGACATGTCATTCTGAAATCTTCTGCGTGATTTTCACACTGCTTTTATCCTAACATGATTATCACAAGATTCCTCTTTGATCCGAATAATAGTCTTTGATTTCCTCTCATCCTTTCTGTAATCACTGAAAGATCGGTGGCCTAGGATCAGATAATATCTTGAATGCTGTCACAATAGTGGGGTGTAAAGTTGTGTGCGGTAGTGTAGAACTCATTCTATTGTTGCATGTTGTTGATTTTTTTTGAGAAGTGAAATTATATTACTTATTTAAGGCCCAGAATTGCTACCTTCCTCAGGAAATAGATAACACAATCTAACTAAATATCGGAAACAAAAACAGTTTTATTGTGCTCCGGTTGCATTAGCCAAATTTAATGATTGATTTGTTCCATTTTGTAGTCTAGGCATTATCATTACCAGGAATAAGAAGTGTACATAACAACTTTGCACTTCACTGGGACAAGATGCAGCTGCTTCCTGTATATCAATTAGAACAAAATAAAACAAGCCCAAAAACTAAACCAGCAACCCAAATATGTTTTGTGCAATAAAACCTGTGAGGTGCAAAGCTGTGTGTAAATTGATTTGCATAGCTTGTCTGTATTTTGCATGTGCTCTGGTGTCTTTGTCCTAAGTTTTCATTTCTTTTTGTGTGCATATAAAATATATCTTGGTTTTGTTCAAGTCATTGCCTGGTGCTTGATCATCACTCAGGCTGCTTTGTAAGACTCTTGGAGGCCGCTCTTTTTAGTGTTGGTTGTTAATGTTCTCATATATTTTCTTTATAATGTTTCAGCTCATCCACCATACACCATGTGCTTTAGAGTGAAATTCTACCCACATGAACCCTTGAAGATTAAGGAAGAGCTCACCAGGTATTTTTTTTTTTGTCTGTGCATTTAATATACACTGTTAACAAGTTCAAAATAAGACAGGTAGTTGCGTAGGGTAGGGTTTTCATTGTAAAGTGCTATAGCAGTACATTTGCACTATTTATAGCTTTTATGCTTAATGTGATACCTGTGGCATTCTAAGTACGGTTTAAGGGGACTTTTCTATAACGTACAAAGGAATAGTTTTGCTGTTGGGGCACTCTTGGAAAGAGATGCAATGGTCAAAAGATTGTGCAAGGACTATCCTGCGTCTTCCACTGACAGACATTTTGGTCTTCCTCTTGTATTTAGGTTTTCTCTTTTTGTAAAATGTAATTGTGAAGTTTAATTCAGTAATGGTCCTAACTCTGTAATAAGGAACATGAATAGCCTCTCTGAATTTGCTTTTGTGCGTGTGTCTTTAGGACCAGGATAAGCACTGGTAGACTCCCTTTAGAAAATTGATGTACAGGTGCAATGTAATTATAGTGCAAAAGCATAGCTATGATAGAGGTTCAAGAATCTTGCTGCTTACCTGATAAACTTCCAGCAAATGCTTTGAAAAACACACCTATGCAATAGATCAATCATACTTAATAGATGGGAGTTTTGTCCTCTCTAGTAGCCATTGTGAATGCTCTATTGCTCTGGGTATTTTCAAGAAATACCCATAAAAAAATGTACTCAGGAAAAAAATGTTGGAAGGTAACAGCTTTTTTGACCTCTGCAGCAGCCGTGCTATGCGGGACTGCGTGTATGCCTTTCCACGTTGCTTATCAGCAAATCATGCTGCTGACTGATAATTGCACGTTGCAGAAGCACTGAGCACTTCAGCACTTTATTGACACTTTCTCCAAGGTCTGCAAATTTTTATGCTCGTGAGTCACTTTGTGAATGGGAGAGGTCCCCTTTTCACTGGTCTCATACTGCAAGTTTCAGTAACAGCTTGCATTCTGCTAAATGGTACGTTTGTTTGTATCTTGTATAGAGCAGGTGGAACATGCTGTTGGTATTATGGCTGTTTATCTTGGGTAAAATATTAAAACTGTTTAGCTGAGTTGAACAGGTTGTAAACCAGAAAGTCAAAGGATTTTCATTATTTGTTAGTAATTGTCCTTGGATGAACATTTTACTTTCTCTGAGCTTGGTATAGACCTTCCCTGTTCAAGAGGCTTGATTAGTTGATTTTTTTTCTTTTCCTTTCTTTTCTTTTTTTTTTTTTTTGAAGTACTTGGAAACCCTCCCTGAAGTTTTGTCCAAAAGCAAAGCACCCAGAATCAACTCGTTGAAGTGTATTGTGCTGTCAGTATGTTTTAAGCTTTGCTGAAACATTTGAAATTAGTTTTAAAGTCAAGCTGCTGTTTGAAAAATATTTTATATTCATTCGTTTAAAGGTAATGGAAGACTGTAAAAGGGAGAAATAATCCCATTTCACTTGTTTGCCTTGTGCACATGGCAGCATTTTATATACGATCAACTTTACCATTTTCCCCCATGCTGCTATTTGGGGAGCTTTGCTTGGTGTGTGCATGTGCACAGATCGTCTTATACTACAACAAAGTATGGGAAGTGCTCTTGAAATAAGCAAGTGAAACACAAAGTGTTATAACTCGGCTCTGAAGATTTGCTTCACTGTCTAAGGCAGAGGGTCAGACTAAAGGTGACACTCTAAATTGCCTTAAATTATATTTTTTTTCTTGAATTGCAATGATTGTTGAAATTAAAGAATAAAAAGGTTCTCTAGTATCTGGCCAAGGGTAATCTTGAAACCTTGACATCTGGCAGTTAGGGTCTTTTTATTTTGTTTTTTGATTCTACTGTATTAACTGGACAGTCACACTTGTTGCGGTATATGCTTAAGATTGAAAAGAAATGAATAGTGTTAAGTCACCCTTTGACTTAAAAGCCATCTGTACTTCACCTCTGTGTGTGCAGTCAGCTGAGTCACAGTCATAGTACTCTGCATTTCTAATAGTAACAGTGCCTAAACGTGTTACAGTGTTCTCTTGCTGGGTAAATACCTAGTGGGTGTCTGTGGTCTCCATTTAGATAATGAAATTAAGATATAGTGAGACTTGTGCTGTAACATTGTGCTACTACTGCTTGGTTCAAAATATTAGTTAACCCTGTGTTAAATCCCTCTATATGGATGATAGTCAGTGCAGTCTTTGTAAAAGCTTCATGGGAATAAATCTTTAATGAAGTACCTTGGAGACTTAGAGATGTGCAGATACTCAGAGGAGCTGTTTTACTTTCTCTTCTATAGCAATATCTGATGGAAAAAGATCACACATTCAATTTTTGAAGCTGTGTGTGGGGTGGTTAAATTGTTTAATTTCTTGAAAAATAGTATAAAATGGAGAGGAATAGTACTCTGGATTTAGACATCACTTTCAGGAGGAGAGCTGAGCATTTGCCACCTCAAATTACTGTTGTTGCATCTCTGTTCTACCTTCGGCAGAATGGACCTTGAGCTAGTCTGTTGTTTTACAGCTGGAACTATTTTCAGGAAATTAAGATAGCAAATGACCTAGCTGGAGTCATCCTTGGCTACTGTGTCAGAGGGAAAAAAATCAGAATCCAAAAATTTATGCACACCACATGATCAGAGGCCTTGTATCAGGAATCCCTTGGGCAAAATGACTGAGCCACTCACTTTCCTGTCATTGCATTTAGTTCCACTGTTAGGGAAGTGTGTGAAGATTGTCAGTCATATCATACCATGTTCTAACCATTTGCTTTCATGTTCCCTCTTCTTAATTAATACTGGTTTCTCTAGCTATGTTTTTGAAATAAAATCTGTGCCTGCCTCTGGATGATGGAGATTTTGAGATACTATTTCCTACATAGAAATTGTGGACTCAAGATAAAATTTCAGTGTATCCCTACAGAAGCAGGCTCCTTCTGTGTGATCCTTGCCTGCTGCTTTTTTCTAGATTTTGCTAATGTTAAGATTCAGATTCACAGTATAATTTCTTCGGCCGTGGGGATTGTGACTTCAAGCTTTCTAGTTGTTGTAACAACTGACTGTTTGAACACCTGTATGTCAAAAAAACCCTAAATCTTGCTGCAATTAAATGTGTAAGAGATGGATGCTCCATCTCTTTATCTTGTGTCAACATGGATTTAGAAGGTCTGCTCTTATTTTTATAAATTCCGCTCCTCAGAGGGGCAGTGAGGCCATATGTGTTTGAAACCAGTTTGAGGAGGACTAAAGACACATTTTTCTTTTAAATGCCTTTTTAAAGAGCTTTGTGATGAGAAAATGGCAAGGATATAACTTTGCTCAAATGAGTGGACATCTAACTTTATTTCAGGTAACTCAGCAGATTACAACACATACAGTGAATGTGGTTTTTTTTTTTTTTTTTAACAGGTTGTGTAGTCATTTAAACGGAGAATCAACCTTAGTGATAGTGTTCTATAGTATGGCCATGGCCACTCCGAGAGTGACTTCTATTTCGTATGCAGTGTCTGTAGGGTGTCAGCGTTTTTGATTTTTGTATGTATGGCTTTGTAGATCAGATAATCTGGCAGTTTTGTAGGCTGTGTGAAGTTAGAACAAAGTACTTCACTTTTGGAAAGCAGCATTTATGTGGCTTCACTGAGCATACCTCCTGACAGTAATAACTGCTAGTTTTTAATCAGGCAATAGCCAGCATAGTAAGCAGATCCTCACATTTCCCTTGATCCCTGCCATGCATACCTGTAAAGCATAATTTCAGGGTTTTTTTTTTTTCCATTAAATTAAACAACTGCTCTGCAACCTGTTTTCTGGTTGACTTTCCACTGGGTTGTGGTGGAAGCCTTGAAGACATACACTTTCAGTATTGCTGCTAATTTTATTTTTCTTTGTCTTTCACTGTGGTGTATTCCAGTTGTTTTTCCACAGAGCATGACAGGCTTGGGGGGGAGAGTGGTTTGTTTTTAGCCCGGTGCCTGGAAACGCATGCCGAAAAACTGATGGATATTCCAGAGTTCACTGTAATGGTCAAGATTATTCTACTGACATGCAAAGATAGAAAATTGCTGTGAAGGAGGCTGTAACAGTGGTAATCACCCGATCCGCTGTGTGTGCAGTGTCCTAGTAACCTTTCTGCAAAGCACAGATTCTTTCGCTCTCTGTGGCTCTTTGCAGTTTTTTTGACCACTGGTCATGGCCATGGGAGGGTCTACAGGCACTGAAGTGTGAGAGATTGCATGTGAGCAGAATGGGAACGTTAATGGATGGATTCAAAGACTGGTCACACTTGGGCAGAGGTTTTACTATGCTATTTCTCTTCAGTGTTTTTATTTAGGTAATGAAAAAGTCAGGGTTTGTTCTTTGTTATGGAATAATGCAGCAGAGGGCCTTGTGGCTTTTTATGTCCACATCCCTACATCTTGCCATGTACATATTATTAAAATGAGCAAATCTAAAGACATTCATGGGCCCAAAGGGAAATTCTGAAGTGCTGTAGATAATACTGAATCAGCAGTAATCCATGATTACTGCAGAGAAAACTGAGCCCCTGAGAGGTATGGCTGAGTAACTGGAGATATTAACCAAAGATGGTTTATTCCAGCTAGCCTTCATCTGGTACTTTTTTCCTAATCTGTATGTTAGAAGCAGATCTTGAATCATTGGGTTGTCATGAAACAATGTACTTTGCTCTCAGAAAAGCCCCTGAAAAAATACTTAGCTGAAAATCATATAAGATTACAAAGGCTTGCGGTGTGTAAACACAGCACAATTAAAGAGGTCTGAGTGAGCTAGCTTGGGTGAGGAAGAATAATACAGGCACATGCGTATGCTGCTTGACTAGACCTGTCTCAGCCAGCTCTACCCACTGTTCCCTTGTGCTGTAAGATCCTGGTGCTTTTCCCTCTGGAAGAGCGTGGGCGGCTAGTTGAGGCCAGTGGTGCTCTTTTTGGTGGTTACCCTTTTACCAGAACATACCAAACCGTTTATTGGCAAGCCTAAAAGAAGATTTAAGACTGCTTCATTTGAAGTACTTTAGCCAACAACTCAACTCCATTTTAAAAATTTCATTTCTCTGTGTAAAACTGAGAGCCTTGTCATCCCTTCCACAGGAACAGTTTACTTTGTTAAGGGTTCGCAAACGCCTGAGCCAGACGATGTCACCTACTATCCAAAACAAAGCTGCAGTCTGCCCCTTAACTTTCTTTTATTGTCTTTATATTCATTGTACTTTCATTGTGTTTGATTCCTTGAGTTACAACTTCTTTTCACGCATTATATAGAAAGGGAGGTTTTGTGTGCTTGTTAGCACAAGAGACAGTCATGCACTTGCTCAAATAAGTTAACAAAGCAATCCTACTATTGAAAGGGGTGAGATTTCAGGTAGCCTAGGCATAGCTTTAAAAAACCACACTGCTTTTGCTTCAGATTTGGAAGATGATACAGCTGTAGAGCAGCATTGGCTGAAGTGCAGTTTTTGCATTCCTCTGAAGCGGTCAGTCCGACTAGAATTATTGTCATCAAATCACTCTAATGCAGGTGTAGCATTAAAGAGAATTTGGCTTCAGCCTGCCATAGGTGATTCTGCATTTTACCAGTCTTACACCTTTCAATTAGAAGAGACTGTCTCTTCTGCTTTTTTGGAGTTAGGTGTTTGTGAGTGGGTCATACAGTTGTCCCTCCTTTCTAGGTAAGAGAAATAGTTATTTTCTTGTATTTGAAAAGGTCGTGTTTTGAAGTCATCATGGCTAATGTCTGTAGAGCCTGCTCTGCTGGAATTTCGTTTATGACTGATGAGGTGGATTGAAGGGGCAGCTGCCGTATTAACATCACTGTCACATGCTTATTACCGTATGTGTCTATTTTACAAATACTGTGGATGGCTTAAACCATCCTGGTATGGACAAAACTCATTTTTCCCAGAAAAAAACAAGAAAACCAAATAGATGATCCTCCTCACCCCAGTTCACTAGAACTCAGGTTTCTTGAATTTTATATTAAAGATTTTTGACAGGTACATTCTTGCCTGTTCATTTTTAGTGTTGGTTTCTGGATCTGTTACTCATGAATCTATCTAATACGTGGGCTTTTTTTTCATTTATTTGTTGTTAACTTAATGGTACCGTTGGTCTTTACCACCTCGTGTGGCAGTTCGTTCACTAACTGCTGTGTAAAGAAGTACTTTCTTTTATCTGTCTTAAACAATTTCCTACTAATTTCACTGAGTTCCCCGTGGCTATAGTATTGCAAGATTCATTGGATAACAGCGCTGCGTTCACCTTTTCTGCTGCCTTCATGATTTTCTAAACCTTACTCTTACTCCCCCTAAGGTGCCTTCTCTCCATGCTGAAGTCTTGTCCTTGGAAAGAAGGCTCCATCCTCCCACTCATTTTAAGTTCCTCATCTGTTCAGCAAGTTCAGCTATGTCCTTCTTAGGATGCAAAGACTGGAACTAGGCACAGCACTCAAGGCATGAAGATTACACTGAGTCTTTGAATACTCTCCAGATGCCCCTGTCTTGTTCTCAGTATGCTTCCTGATGACGCCCAACATTTTATTGACTTTTTTGGCTGCTGCTGCACATTGAGTGGATGATTTCAGTGAACTGTTTGTGATGACTCCAAGATCAATCAACCGTGTGTTGTTATCGTATATCTAATAAAATTATAGCTTTTCGTTATTGTATAAGACCAAAATACTTTGCAAATATTAATAAGTGGACAAGTAATTTATTTTTAGGGAAATAGTATTATCTTAATTATCTGGATGGCACTGTAAAGCACAGAAAAGAAGTTTTTCTTTGTGGTATTAAGTATTAATATGTAGTAGTGAGTGTTTCAGTTAGGTTCCTAGCCTTTGGCAAGAACTAGTGTTCCTGCAGTATAATCCCTGCTACCTACCGAAGAAGCCAGACTGCAGACAGTAGCAGGATAATGTACATAAGGAGCTCAAATTCTGCTGGGTGGTGGGGAGCACAGGCGTCCAGGGGATGAATGGCATGATCTGGGAATATTGTAAACCTGGGCATTTGCGCTCTGCTGCTCTGCACCTGAGTATGCAGACTAGCAGGGGAAAGAGCAGCACAGTGGAAGTCAGTCTCCATGCTGAGATAAAATTTCTTGACACATTCCTGGATTTCTTAGTGCAACCATGTCTGTCAGCTGGGAGAGCTTCAGAATAATGTTGGGAGAAATGCTTGTTATGGGAATAAAACAAGCAGTTGCTGCATGGACCAGCCACAAATTTTAGCTATAGAAAAGCTTTCTTGCCTCAATGAACATCTTAATAATTGATAGTTAAAGAGTTGGAAACACGATCTCTGGGGTTTACAAAATCTGCTTGAAAACGAGCATGGATATTGCAGACCATCCATCCATCAGCAGCTGTGTGAAGGAGCTGGCTGACCTGGTATTGTTCAAGTCATCTCTATTGCAAATAGGTAGTAGATGGAAGTGAGATTATTCCAATGACAGAGGTTTGTGACTGTAAGGGGTGGAAGCCTAGGCTATAGAACATTTACTAGCTTGCTAGTAAGCTTGAGTGCTTAGACAGGGCTGTGAAACAGGCAATAATATCATGCTGGAGCTTGGAAAAACATAGATATGATGGAAGGACACAAGAAACAGCAAAATCAGATCTGTTCCTCTAAGTTATTTCTGTAAACGTAGGCAATTTTAAGTATCTGCATAAACCTCGCTGAAGTAGTCAGTGGTCAGATATGCATTTGAAGGTCTTTACTGACCTGCATCCCAAATTCTTTCCTCAGGATTATAGGAAGTGTCTGAGGTTAAGCCAACTCTTTTACAAAGCTTACAGTTTTGGTGTCCAGTCTAAGCTGTGTATATCCCCGTCACTTGAAAGAACTCCCTAACATCCTAGTTTTGTTCCAGCCCTACTTCCTTTGCCTAAGGAAGATGAACTGAATCACATGCAATTGGCTGTGCGGGTGGTCTCTGAAAAAAAGACATTTAGACTCTGATTCTGATCTGCACGGGCATCCATCTGCCCTTCTGAAAAGATCAAGTGCCTCCCTTGTGTCCCAGCCAACAGTTTCTTCAGTCTCCACTGTGAAGTGAGTGCTGTGCCTCTTTTTCACTTGACTGCTGCCTTCTGCCTTGGAGATGGCTTTGTTCCAGAAGTGAAATAATTCCTGGCAGTATCACACAGAAAGTGCAATTTCCAAACCTTTGATTTAAGGATGTTTTAAGACATCAGTATGACCGTAACTACTTTTCTGTGCCCAGATTTCAAAGGTCAAATGCATGCAGCATTTTGGTAGTATAGAACCTTAGAGACTAAAAATAAACCTGAGCATTTTTATTTAAAAATTTACTAATGTAATAGGAAGGTATGTGAACAATCGGACAAAAAAAACCCTCTGCTTATTTAAGGGAAGAAAACAAACAGAGCTTCTTCCTGAGATACAAGGTGCTAAAGTTTATATATTTTAAAGCAAAGACAGATGAGTAGCAGCCCACTGTTGTGACAGAGGCTAGCCTATGTAACAGCTCTGTCATCCCAGGACTACCATTGGAAAGAAATGAGCTGTGAGGCATGGTGGTTCTTTTTCTTAAAACTACATCTTAACTGCTGTTTTGCTTATGTATCCTCTGCTTACTCTTAAGTAATTCTTGTTAACATATGTCTCGGTAAAAAGTGAATACGTTGTGTTTTTGCAGTCTTTACGGAAAGAAAATGTTCCCTGGTATATTAGGGAGACAAGACAAAGCAAAAATACGATATACAGAACTACGTGCATGTTACAGAAAAATTATAATGGCAATTATTTGCAATTTTTTAATTCCAAAAAAATCATTTATTCTGAGCAGCTTACAGAGATATTGATTTATGAGGGAGTGAATAATAATACATTTTTATTAGCTTTATGTAATTTACAAAAATTTACAGAAATTGACAGTTTAGACGTAAAGTGTATAGACTGTTTTTATTGTGATGAAGCTATCAAAAACCTTCCAGAAATGTTAGATTTTATTGCTTTCATATTGCAAACAGTTCACCAAGAAAATGGTACAATATATTCATATCTAGTTCTTTTGCAGTGCAAACAGAAAGTTCGTTTGACTTTTTGTCTTTTTTTACATCACTGATACCAAGAAATCTTTCCAGCCTGAAAAAGGAAATGAAATATTTGGCGATATTTTGCATTACTAGTTAATAGTAACTCTTCTCTGGGTGGGTTTTTTTTTTGTTTGTTTATTTTTTAACAAAAAATAGAAAACATGCATTTCTTGGTCACGTTAAGCTCAGAGAAAAGAGAGACTATTAGGGATGCAGAAATTTAATAAGCATGTTGAGGATCTCTGATCCTGGTCAGCAGCAAACTATTTGCTTAGAAATGCCACAAGTATGCACACTCCCGCCCAAACACCCATGTTCCTCGATACAGAATTTTAGTACAATGCATAAAAATGAGTTTGTTTTTGCCCTCATTCTGTGGGGGCTTTGAAGCTGCTAATGTTGACCCTAAGCACCAAAGTAATATCTTAGTGACCCATGGCAGACTATTGTATTTTGGGCTTTTTAATAAAGTCCCTCTGTAGTAAAAACACCTATTTTTAAATTCTAATAAAAAATTTCTATGTGTACATAGGCTCATTCTTACATAATATGTTTTCAGGCTCATTCTTACATAATAACGTATGACATATATGTAGGTGTAGAATGTCCGTGCCATTTCACTGCAGGAATTTAATCTGTGCTTTGTTGCACAGCCATTGAGAGAGAAAGTGAGGCAGGCTGACTGGCTTTTTGAATAGATGCTTTGATTCAACTCTTGACGATTTTTCTGCTTTTCATTCTCTCTTGTGCTTAAAGTTAGTGGCCTGTGACAGATGTGTCAGGTTGAACAGTATCAGTGCCTAAACCTCTAATACAGGAAGGAATTCTTTCCTGGCAGAACAGATTTTTCTTCATATAAATATCAAAATATTTATAGCATAGTTAATGATCATAGTATTTGCTTCCGTTCATACAATTTGAGAGTCAGAACTGGCACAGCTGGTAAGAAGTACTTTGAAATATAGTAGCTTTCTTCAGTGTCATGTTTCTCACAATACTGTTTCACCTTTGAAATGCTAAAAGACCCCTAACATGTATACACTTGTGAAGTAAATGTACAGTTTTGGATGCTGCTGCTATGTAGCAAATTGCTGTTTATGTGGAAATTGTAAGTTAAGGAATTAGCTCTTGTAGTATAAAGTTGAGTTTAAAAGACAGTATGACAAGGCATTTGGTCTCTTGCCCCTCTACTTTATTTCCATAGTTGCACTCTTTTTACACCTGTCTAAACTTCTAAGGTGTGTGACTTCAGATTTGTAGTTCTAATAGCCTGATGTCTGTAAAAGCAGGTTGGGAGCAGTGGGTTAATATGCTTTTCCACAATCCTATTTATCGTTACATATCTCATTATATTCATTTTCAGAGTCAGAAACCATCAGTTTACAGGGTCTCTGAGGATCTGTTGACCTTCTGATTTGGCTGACAAGCCATGCCATGAAATCTCAGGATGCCCTTTTGTAGGTAGCTTTTTTCAGCACTTCCTAAGGGGGAATTCAGTTTGGCCTCGGGCTAATCGTCACTCCCTGGGGAATCGTGGCCTGATTTTCATGCTAGCAAGACTTACTAAATTTTAGGATTGGGGACTGCTCATATTTGCCTAAGTTCTGTGGAGTATTTGCATGGATATACCAAGCGTTTCCTAGTAGGCTGTCCTTGCAGAGGAAGAATTTTTTTCTACATGTCACCGAGGCCTTCAGTTCACTCTAATGGAAGCAATCTCTTCTGGGAACTACCTGCGCTGTAACACTACCAAGTTATGGAAGAGGATTAGTGAGCTGTTAATACTGATAACAGGAAAAAAGACATTGTGAAAATCATGCCTTGAAGAGCAAGACTCCTGCAGAAATGTGGACTACTGTAATGTCATGAAGGGAAACCTTCACACTGAGTACAAGTTGTTTTGCTCAATGATGCAATCTTATATTTGTGTAACGTGGTAATAGGGCAGGAAAAGGAGGCAGGTTTCTCTCACCCTTCAAGTAATACTTTCATTTTTGCTCTAATTTTAGAACTTGCAGTAAACTTGCAGATAAGCTACCTGATACAGGATTTTGTGATACATGCACGACTAAATAATTTACTCAGGCAAGGTATGTCTTACATCAGCTTTAATTTGTAAAACACATGTTTATAGGTTGCAGTGTGGCTTGAGGTTGAAAAGGACCTGCCGCATCGAGGCGTATCTTGAAGACTTGCAGTAGCAATTGGATCTTCTAAAACTCTGTGGCTAGTTGATTCATCTACCTAAAGCCAGGCTGATATGGTCTGTTTTCTCAGAGGGTGAGCTAGTGAATGAGATAGCTGCAACCAGCAGCTGGGAGATGTCTCTGTGAGTGGGCAGCAAACTTGGGGTCCTGGGAGATTGCTCTCTAGGGGAGAAAGCAAAAGAGAAAATGAGGTCCTTGCAGCTGCGCCTCTGCTCTTGCTCTTACCAGTTATGCTGCTATATGGTAGGAGGTAGAGGGCAGGTGGAGAGCAGTTTTTTTTTTCTTCCCAGTTCTTCCCTAAGTTGACCAGCTCTGAGAGGAAGGGAACCTGAGAACTCTCCCAGACAGGTTTCTGTTGCCCCATTGCAGTACTGCGCCCGAGGGAGGGAGTTTTGTTTTGCCTCAGAATTTCAGCTAGGATTGTCCATGGATTAAAAAAAAGGAAATGAACGTGCTACTTTATGTTACTATAATTAAGTGCATGTAACTAGTGCATGTATTGTAATAGCTGTTTGTTTCTAATAAGATATTCTCCATCCTATCTCTTAGTGGGTATTGTCACTTCTGCTGTCATTATTTCATTTTTCATGAGAACAATCTTGTCCAGGATCTAGTTTTTCCTGTGGTTGCACTTTACCTCTTTTTCCTGCCACGTAAGTATCAGGGGAGAGTTCCAGAAAAGCTGACCAAATGATTTCACAGCGATAGGTTAAATCTGTTATGAAAAGATGCCACACTTCGTCCTAATCTTTTTTTAATAACATTTCAGATACCTCTTATATCTACAAATAAAAAGAGACATTTTCCATGGCCGTCTGCTGTGTTCTTTTTCTGATGCTGCCTACCTGGGTGCCTGCATTGTCCAAGGTAAGTACAAACAGCAGGATTTTGTGAAATATTTAATAATTCTTAGGAGAGTTCAGTATCAAGAGAAGCTCAAAACTGAGGGGGAGTAAAACTAGTAATAACGTACATTTTTTGTTGTTGTACTGTTTCCCCGTATTGACATACGCTGGAAATTTTTAAAGCAATTCAGCTGTTTAGCCAACTTACAACAAATTGGAACATTAAAAAATTAAAAACAACCAGTCATCTTAGCATTTAAGAGAAAAAATATGACATCAATAGTAGATTCATATTATGAAGGAAGCAAAATTCTGTTCTTTTACTTTCCTAAATATAAACATAGCCTATTCCATTTGGAGTGGCCTGCAGTGTCATTTCTTACAGTATAGACTTGTGTGAAGATGACGGACTCCCAGTTAAAAATAGTAGATGCAATTCAAGGAGAAAGAGCTTTCCCCCCTCCCAACCCCCGTCATTACCTGGGGACCAAATTCAGACTTGGATTGCTCACAGAAAAATAGTTAGCTCAATGTCTAATCAGGGACTTCGTACGCATGAAACGACATTGTGTCTTAAGATAAATGAAGCTCTTAATGTATGATAAGGCAGTATATCCCAAATTAGATTGAGCCTAGAACTTAATAAAAGAAGCTAATTCAGAAAAATAGGCACCGAATGCTGTATTTGGGTACCTAAGTGGCAGGCTTTTCATAGGAGGAATCAATACTGTGGGCAACCTTAAATAATAATGCAAATTGTATTTCTCTGCTAGAACTGAAGCCAAACCATGTTATTGGGGATAAGCTGGTGTAGAAAAGAGGAGAACTCGGAATGCACTGCTTTATTTCTACCTGGTACCAGCATGACGAGTAGTGAAAGGGGAGGGTTTCCTATATTTGTGTTTTTTCAGAGCATGTTTCTGCCATAAAATAGTTCAGAATTGCAAATTACTTCTGCAATTAATAAAAAGCAAGGTAGACCTGAAATTCGTTGGTTGCAGGGGCAGCTGTAAGGATTTTGCAGTTTGAGGTAACTACCAGTTCATCAGAACAGCTTTTCTTTAGGAATGCTGCATCCTTACTGATCTTGGAAGTCTTCTGAATTACACTATGTTTACTGTTGTTTTTTTATTATTAACTAACTTTTTTTTTTTTGGATCTGTTTAGCTGAGCTTGGTGATTATGATCCTGATGAACACCCAGAGAATTACATCAGTGACTTTAAGATTTTTCCCAAGCAGTCACAAAAACTTGAGAAGAAAATAGCAGAAATACATAAAAATGAATTCAGGTAATTTCTAACGCTGCTTGTTAAGCGACAGCTACAAATTATATTATCTTTTTCTACATAGTGTATATTAATTGAAGAGGGATTGTTCCTTGGTTTATAACAGGTACTCTGCCAGCATGCTGATTAATTTGCTCTATTTGAAAATGCAGTTTCAGCTTAGTGGGTTTTCTGTTTCTGTTAACCTTTATTAATCACAGCTGATTCCCACATAATGTGCTGGTAAGTTAGACTGCGTTTGCTTGAAATGTAGGTCTGATTAGTGGGAGTGGCTCACATCATGAGTGCTGCTGTGGTTGATTAATGGAAGGACATCATTCATATGGAGATCAGATTTATGTGGAAATATATATTTATATGTATTTTGCTGTGACATTTCTGTACTTAGAGCAAGGATATAATTCTTGACAGATACTGTCTTGGCTGAAACTGTAATGGTGTTATTTTATCTGTGCAATTCATCACTGTGTTACCACCCTGCAGAGATGGAGAACTCTGTCAGCCCTTTTCTGTCCTAAACTTTTAATATGTGATAAGTTGGGACAGGCAAAGATAGATAATCAGTCTTTTGGTTTTCACGTTGAATGCGTCCCAGAAGTATAACGTTTCTGAAGAGAAGTAGCAATGCTTTGTGCAACCGTACCCCCTTCAGGATTGTCAGTGAATAACATGCACAGTAATAAGGAAGATAACTTGACTGTTCAGCTCAGTCAAGTATAGTCCCTGGAGAAGCTGGAGGGAACAGGATGTAGAGAATATCAAATAAAAGCAAATTATTAATTACATAAGGTAGAAGGACAATCTGTTATTCAGAGATTTTCAAGGTTCCTTGCACTTGCTGAAAACACTTACGTTTGATTTTTCTTATTGCTAAATACATAAATGCTTTACTTAAGTAAATGAATGCTGTTCATAAGAAAATATGATTTTATGTGAGTCACGAACCCCATGAAAAAAATTGAAATGGGCAGTTCATTTCAGAGGAGCTAAGCGATTAAAGCATGATACAGAGTTTGATGGAAAAAATTGTCAAATATTTTGTTAAACCAGCAATATAATTCTCATGACAGTGTGAAAAGAGAGCTCTTCACCGCCATAGGTGCATCTGGTATGTTAAGTTTATCTTATTTCTTAAAAAAAAAAAAAAAAAAAAAAAAAAGACAGACTTTTCAATCTTATAGGAAAGTAGACGTGCCTTCCCTTTTCCCCTCCTAAAAGGTATGTATTTTGTTTATATTTCTTTCATCAAAACAGTGTTTTGAATGGCATAGCCATGTCTGACATTTTTAGAGCATCATAGTCCAGGCTGAACTTTACACAGACACAGAGAAACAGTGCTTTGAAAAAGAAACCAGAAATTTTCTGTCTTTCAGTAGTATTCTGTACTACTACAGATCTTGCAAACCAAGATTTTTCATCAGTTGTGCCTGGGTGCAACCGAAAAGGCTAGTCATTCCTTTAGAGTTAGGAGAGGGGAAAGGAAGAGTGGGGTGAAAAGGGAAGGACGACAGGGAAGAATCATTCCAATATTTGTCGGGGGGCCTTGCTTCCAGTGTGCAGGGCCAGTCTTTTTGTCATCACAGACAATGGTCTGTGGTGGTACATTACAGTCTGCTCAACAGGAAAGGATATACCAACTCTGGCTACACCAAGGTGAGAACGAAGGCAGTGTGCTGCAGTAGCTCCCCAAGAAATTAAGAAAATGGTTGGAAAACTCTAATCTCCTGTGGGAATGTGGAAAAGATCCTGCGTGTAAGCTCTTGGGAAGGTCCAGAGAAAATTTGCTACCTAGACTAGGACTGGAGGTTGCTGTTCGGATACCTCTGTTTTAAAGCCTCTGTTTGGCTTTCCTTACTGCAGGGTTGTGCCTGTGGGCACATTTATTGAGGTGCTTAGCCCTTGAGAGTACCAAGAGAATTTACTTTCCTGATAAACGTCACCTTTGTGTAACTTAATGAAACTAGCTTGAACTGTTGGGGTTACAGCCCTGAAAGCATTAGTATACTCCAGTGCACTATTTTCAATTAGAAGCCAGATTTAGAGGGAAGAAAAAAAAAACCATTTGTGTCTTTGCGTTATTGTATTAACCAGAACTCCTGTATCTCCAGGTCTAAAGGAATCAATTCTTTGATCTTTCAAGAATTTCAGGAGAAGTTTGAGGCAAAACATTAATTTCTAATAGAACTCTCCTCAGTATATCCCTTTTATCTGCATGTTGGTAAATTCTCTTTATGTTCTAGGATTTATCAGTTGATATGCTATGAATGTTAGGCTCACTGGCTTTTAGCTCTTTATAGTCCCCTAGAACTGTTTGTTTTCTTTTTCCTTTTCTTTCCCTTATGTTAGCATTCAATGTGCCATATCTATTTTTCCGGTTACAAGACATTTTGAGAGCTGTCTGAATGGCTGCTATCTGGTCCTGGCAATTTTCCACTGATGCTCTGCCTTCTCAAAATTAGTGATCCTGTTACATTTTTTGCATCAAATAGTCACATAAAGTATTACTTTTTGCTCTCTAGATATTTAATACCATCAATCTCTATTCTAGGAATGCAAAATTAATAAAATGTAGCTATCATATAAAAAATTTGATATATAAAACTCCAGTATTGTTGATCAGATTTCAGCACCCACCTGGAAAAAGTGAATCGCAGATAATTAGAAAAACCACTAAGCTTATGGCCTTTTATTGGGTATTGATTAGAACATCTTGTTTCACCAGATTCAACAGTTGGAATTTTCTGATAAGAATTAAAAATTTTGCTCCTCTGTGAGTATTTTTAAAAAAGCTGAAAAAGGTTCCCAAGACTTTTTTTTTCCCTAACAATATAGTTAGATGATATATTAGGTATTATGAGGATAGAAGAGAATGAGAGGCATTTTAAATCCATCTGTCATTGTGTTAACTTCAGAAGAGTTACTTCAGAGTTTTAGCACTGCAAATGAATCCTTTTTCTATTTTTATTTTCTTCAGACATTTGGGTAAACAAAGATCATGGCATCTCACTTCTGCAGCAGGCTTTTGCATAGTCAAAGCCCTGTAGCTTGGAACAGGCCAGTTCTTCACTGAATCCTATCTCATCATCCTCAGGGCCTGTTAACTCAGCACATCTATTCTGCTGTCCCAGAAAACGACAGAAGAATTTGTCTTTTGAAAGGCCCATAAAAACAACGAGGAAAATGTCTGGAAAGTAGTGATAGTGTATGGCGACAGCTGCCAATGACTTCATGACTCATTTTCTCTCATTGAGAAATCTTATTCCTATTAGTTAGAGCAGATGTATGATGTGGTGCCCCTGTTTCACTTTTTTTTTTGTGGTTGTGGAAACATCACCAGATTTTAGCAAAATGCAGTCTTTACTGTGACCTTTTTCTGCACCTGATTGCATAAATTCGAAGTGTGACAGGCAGAAATGTGTGACAGTTTTACTGAGGTGTGATTAATTGTCTTGTGAATACTTACTTCTGAGAGTAAGAGAAATAATGATCTTAGGACTAGACTAAAGTTAAAGTAAATCTTAGAATATGTGAAGATGCTTTAGGAACTGATAGGACTTGGAGGCCTGATCTTAAAAGAATTCAAAGTTGCTTTGTTGTTATGTTTTTGGATACGGCTATAGCAGAACATACATCAATCAGTTTTGACGGATTGCCTGTTACTGTTCTTAGTAGCTATTAAGTCATAGCTGCCTGCATTTCTGTTTCGCTCTCACTCTAACAGATTGGAGAAGATTTTGGCTATGAAAACCTGGATGTGCTATGAGTATATGGCAGGATACCTTTTTCTTGAAGGGAAGTTAATGGTAAGGTCCCTCTCCAGGTTGTTCGTTTGTGTGTCCTTTAGCCTTTTTAATTGGACTAGTACATGTACTTGTAAGGCTGCACTGTAAATCACATCAGTTAAATGATCTGAGTTAAAAATAACTTATTTTTCTTGACTTCCATGCAAAAGGTACATGGAACCACATGTTCAGTTCTCACATATTTTGGCAGGATTGAGGATATTTAATACGCTACAGGGTGTTCAATATGTAAAGTCATAGCTCATTTTTATTTCTAGTGACTAAAAGCTACCAATTTAACAAAAATATGGTAAGAATAGTGTGTAGATCTAGAAAAATAAAGGAACTAACACATCAGATGAGGTTAAGCACAACCATGAAATCTGCTAGATGGAGGAGGAGGAGGAGGAAGGAAGTTGAGTGAGAAAATTCTTCAAGCTAGGATTGCTGCTTTTTCTTCCTCTTTTTTTTTTTTTTTTGTATATGCTCACTCAGATTATTTTCAAATAATCTCTTTGGGATTTGAGTATTTGCCTTTTTTCCCCCTTTTTTTTAAATAATGCATCAAGAGGGATTTGTATCTTTCACAGGTTCCCTAAATAGATGTATTTTTTCTGTGACGGAATTAGTATTGTTTTTTTTTGAGCAACCTACATTAGCTGTTGGCCTAATTCTGGTTCTAGCTCTTGTTGTTTGATTTTATGGCCTCCTCTTAACAGAGTTCATACATAGTCTGCATGTGTCAGTACTAGTTCCAAATGGACTTCCATGTTACTATAATTGTGGAATTTGCTGTAGAATAGTAAGATATCTGAGATATTTTTAGTGCATTCATGCTCCTTTTTCCCTTTTTCAAGACAAAAATCCCTTCTATATACAAATCTCCCTTTCATGGAAGATATGCTTATCTCATAGAAGTCCTTGGCTTTTGACAAGTACTTACCACAGAATCATGGAATAGTTGAGGTTGGAAGTCACCTCTGGAGGTGACTTTATCTGGTCCAAACCCTTTGCTTAAGCAGGGTCGCATAGAGCAGGTTGCCCAGGACCATGCTCAGCTGGGTTTTGATTATTTGCCAGGATGGAGCCTCCACAGCCTCTCTAGAAAACCTGTGCCAGCGTTAAACCACCCTTACAGTGAAGAGGTATTTTCTTATATTCAGATGGAACTTTCTGTGTTTCATTTTGTGCGTTGTCTCTTGCCGTTTTACTAAATACCACTGAAAAGAGTCACAGAATTGTAGCATGGTTGGAAGGGACCTCTGGAGATCATCTAGTCCAACCCCCTTGCTCATGCAGGGTCACCTAAAGCACCTTGCACAGGATTGTGTCCGGACAGCTTTTGAATATCTCCAGCGAAGGAGACGCCGCAACCTCTCTGGGCAACCTGTTCCAGTGCTCTGTCACCTTCACAGGAAAGAAGTTTTGCCTCATGTTCAGACAGACCTTCCTGTGTTTCAGTTTGTGCCCGTTGCCTCTTGTCCTGCCGCTGGGCTCCACGGAGAAGAGACTGGCCCCAGCCTCTTGACACCCTCCCTTCAGGTACTTATACACACTGATCAGATCCCCCCTCAGTCTTCTCTTCTCCAGGCTGAAGAGTCACGGCTCCCTCAGCCTTTCCTCACAGGAGAGATGCTCCAGGCCCCTCATCATCTTTGTAGCCCTCTGCTGGACTCTCTCCAGCGGCGCCACGTCTCTCTCGTACTGGGGAGCCCAGAACCGGACACAGCGCTCCAGGTGAGGCCTCGCCAAGGCTGAGCAGAGGGGAGGCTCACCTCCCTCGGCCTGCTGGCAACACTCTGCCTAACGCACCCCAGGAGACCATTGGCCTTCTTGGCCACAAGGACACGTTGCTGCCTCGTGGTCAACTCGTTGTCCATCAGGACTCCCAGGTCCTTGTCTGCAGAGCCGCTTTCCAGCAGGTCAGCTGCCAGCCTGTCCAGGGGCATGGGGTTGTTCCTCCCTAGACGTAGGACCGTGCACTTGCCTGTGTTGAACTTCCTGAGGTGGTTCTCTGCCCGACTCTCCAGCCTGTCCAGGTCCCTCTGAACGGCCGCACAGCCTTCTGGGGTGTCAGCCACTCCTCCCAGTTTAGTGTCATCAGCAAACTAGCTGAGGGTGCACTCTGTGCCTTCCTCCAGGTCATTGAGGAATACGTTGAACAACACTGGACCCAGCACTGACCCCTGGACGACACCGCTACCTCCAGGCCTCCAGTCAGACTCTGTGCTTGTGATCACAGCCCTCTGAGTCCTGCCGTTCAGCCACTTCTCGATCCACTTAACTGTCCACTCATGCAGCCTGCGCTTCCTAAACTTATGTGTGAGGACGTGATGGGAGACAGCGTCAAAAGCCTTGCTGAAGTCAAGGTAGACAACATCCACTGGTGTCCCCTCATCTACCCAGCCAGTTGTTCCATCAGAGAAGGCTATCAGATTGTTTAAGCATGATTTCCCCTTGGTGAATCCACGCTGACTACTCCCAATGACTTTTTTGTTCTTCGTGTACTTCGAAACGGTATCTAGGAGGATTTGCTCTGTCACCTTCCCGGCAGTCAAGGTGAGGGTGACCAGTCTGTAGTTCTCCAGATCCTCCTTCTCGCCCTTTTTGAAGATAGGAGTGACGTTTGCTTGCTTCCAGTCCTCAGAAACCTCCTCTTATTGCCATGATGTTTCAAAGATGGTAGAGCATGACATGACATCAGCCAGCTCCCTCAGTAGTTGTGAGTGCATCCTGTGGGGTTTCATGGACTTGTGTATGTCCAGTTTGTTTAAATGTTCCTTAACATGTTCCTCTTCCACTGAGGGTAAGTCTTCATTGCTCTAGACATTCCCTCTGGTTTCATGGGCCTGAGATTCCTGAAGGCAGATCCTACCAGTGAAGACTGAGGTGAAGAAGGTATTGAGTACCTTGGCCTTTTCCCCATCGTTTGTCACCAGGTCCCCTGCCCCATTTAACAGTGGGCCCACTTTTTCCCTAGCTTTCCTTTTGTTGCTTATGTGCTTGTAGAAGCCCTTCTTGTACCCTTCACATCCCTGGCCAGACTCAACCTTTATAAGCTAAAGGGTAATATTTTCTTGAAAATCAGACTAACAAATTAAAGCTTGTATTTTATTCAAGCTAAATAAGGAGTGTTGTTTCAACTTGACTTGAAAGGCATTTAACATTTTTAGCCCTTACTGCCTCATCTGCGCTAGTCAGTGGTGATTTGAGCATTTTGACCTTTATTCCATTGCTCTAACATTTATTTTACTGCTTTCACAATACTATCAATTATCTTGAGCGCTCAGATTCTGTTGTCAGCAGAAGGAGTACAGGATTTCACAGTCTATGCTAATGTGGCTCTGCACCTCAATGCAGACGTGGAGCTGCCAGTGGAGCCATTGGCAAGCGTAACAACAAATGTTACTGTCAGAATATATATTCTGGGAGGCTATCCTAAAAGACTGGGCAGGGGCCATTAGAAAATGTTTATATTTGTGGGTGTTAATATGATTTGATCTGGATTAAAGCAAATGTCTTGCATGCAGTTGAACACATTCAAAACTGCTAAAACTAAGTTCTCATTTAGCAGCTGCAGGATAAGGTGGATCTTACATGGCATTTAAGAGCTTCTTGCAAGTAAAACTATGTATTATCTGCTTTTATGCATTTAATGCTGGCAGTCATCTACTCTTTGTATTTCATTTCTGATACTATCCTAATCACTTTAGTATCTAACAGCCTCAGGTACATGAAGGGAATCCAAATGGAAGGGCTTACGGTATGCTTCAAAACTTGCAAGTCATGTTATAAGAAACCTAAGTTGATTTGCTGAGGATCTAGAATCTGTTGAAGTTCACATGGAGGAGGAAGATTTTGGAAATGAGCAGGGACTGGGATGCAGCAGGGAGAGCTGACTTCCACACCTGAGGAGCCACATGCCAAAGTCTTTAAAGCTCTCATCCATAAAAAGTATACCAAGTACTTTGGCAAGCTGAGAGGAGGGGGATATGTAGGGAGGATTCACAGGCAGACAGTAATAACAGCTGCTCAGGATCCCACCTGCATTACAGCCTGGGGCGGTACTGGATGTCCTCTCAATTTCAGCCTTGACAGCCTGTGCTGGCTCATTTGTTTCCCACTGTAGGAATTTGGATTTATGCACCAGGCTGTACGTTGGCACAGTGTTGCTGATAGCCCATATGTTTATAGCTTTGTCCTGGGAAATGCAGCTGAGCTGTATGCAAGCTCTGTGCACTTCAGCAGCTACAGGTTGGCAAACTCTGATAGTCTGGCTTTTATTACTCTTAGTGGTTCCTGAGTTTGTAAGCTTTTAAAATATTTTTTTAGTATTTAAGGCTCTCAGAGGCCTTTTTGTTTTCGTTAACAAGCTAGTGATGTTTTGTTGAGAAATGTGGTGTCTGTGGATTTATTCTCTGATCTATTCCTGTTTATGGAAAGAAATTCCTAAGATTGTTTTTAAAATATTCGGAAAAAAAAAAAGCAGCTGATTTTATTCCCTGATCTCATTAGGTAGTTACAACTGCATGATGTCCTGTAAGCTTTGCTGCTAATAGTGTTGAAGAAAAAGTAACTGAGAATGAGAAATATTTTAATAGCAATCCTTATTTTGAAAGAAGATAGACCCCTAAATGCACCGGCCTCTAGTACTTCTATGCTTAATCATGTTATTTCTTATAAAATTGCTGTTTTAACAAAAGATTCTTTTTTGCTTGAGATTCAAGTAGTGACTATTGGATTAGAAACTTTATTTATATCAGAAAACTGTTAAAACAAGTGGACTTTTTTTAGATGACTGGTGGGCAAAAAGAAATTTGTGGGGTTTCTTGGTTGTTTGGGAAGGAGACTGGAATCTCCTAGACTGAAAAGAACTGTCGTCTGTAAAGGACGATGATGACGCTTAAGGTTATTGAAGCCTTTGCCTGTTAAAGATTTAGATTCTTTCTACATTTAACAGAACTGCATCCAGCCTTTTACTTTTGCGATATCAGAAATTTATCACAAATGATCACTAAAAATGAATTTACGTTTCTCTTGTCGTTGTGCTCAACATGTCCAGTAGTTTTGCTATACTTTTAAAAAATACTGTATGTTGTCAAAATGGTAATAAAGGAGCAGCAAACACAAATGCCTTGCATGAGGTCAAGAAAACTGCTTGGTTATATGTTTGAATGACTCAGTAGTATGTATGGTGTCTTTATGCATTCCCGTTCCAGTTTGGACTAGCAGGCTTCTACTTCTGTTTTGTTTGATGTAGGTAGAATGAATTTGGTGGAGTTCTGTCGAAACAGATAGACCTCTTTAGCAAGAAATATGCCCCCCCAGCCCCCCTCCACGTTTGCAAGTGATCCTCATAAGCCATAACATGGCATGAACAAGTGCTGAAACATCTTGAAGACTATCGCATTTCAACCTATGTTTATTAAGCCTGATACTAGTTTAGACTTCTTAGCAGACCTGTATGTGTTTAAGGATATCTCTGGGCCTGCAACTTCAAAATTATGCAATTCTTTCTAACTTAGTAGTACGATACTAACATGGCGTTGTACTTCCTGTAATCAATTAATACTTTGTTTGGCTGTAGTTTCCTACTTTTTTGTTTCTTGATAAAGTCATCCTTCTTCCTCTCCTTAATTCCTCTTAACAGTCATAATTTCACTGAGATGAATGAAGCATTTATTAAAAATTTGAAATAAAAGAGCTCTTCTGGTTACTTAGTCCTTTTCCTGAAGAACGATGTGTTGCATTCCTCAAAGATTAGTTCTTCTGAACCATTATTATATTTTTCATACAGAAGTATTTTTAAAACCAATTAAAATAAACAAGCTGTACCTGTAGTTGTGGATGTGCTTCCTAAAAATGCCTGTTCTTTGGATTGCTGTTTACACAGCACAGAGAGCATTTCTAGAAGCTGTAGGGTGGGAGCAACTTTTCCTGAGCAGGCATTTTTATAGACATCGCAATTTGAGTACTTGTCTAGAGGGAGACACTTTACAGACGAAACAGATGTCTTTTCCCTTCTCTCTTCCCAAAGCTCTATTTGATATAAAAAGAAAGTAAAAAAAAAAAAAAAGATAATGCAGGTAGTTTTTCTTTTAATAGGAATTCCTAATAGCGTGTTCTATTCAGTAGCAGGGATACTTTACTTGAATTGAAAAATACACATGTTTTTATCATAAACTTTGTTTGATCATTCTTTAGGTTCTATATTCCCAGGAAAGCTTTTCTGTTTCTTTGTTTCTTTCTGGAAAGTGGTCCTCATCATGCTCAGCAACTACAATTGTTTTCTTTTCCAAGCTAGTTATTAGCCATGTGACATGAAGTGAGGTGTGGATTCAGGTTCTGCTATTTAGTGTAAGTATTGCTGAATTCAGCTGTACGTGCCAGTTTCCAGAAGGTAGGGATTTCTTCATCAACTGAATGGACCTATTTTTCCCCCTGACTTCTTTCCTGGGGGTGGGGAGGGGGGGAGTGGTTAGGGGTAAGGTATATTTGGGCTAGCAGGGGTCAGTTTACTATGCTATTAACTAATACAGAGCTCAAGACATGTCTTGGTATCATGGGAATAGATTTTAAATGAATAATAGAGAAATCAAAATGGCATCTGCACTATAAACGTGCTCCTTTTCTTGAATAGGCGTAAAGCTCTTCACATCACTACATCAGTTTATAGAGTAATGTTGAAATCTAAGTATCTCAGCATAGATTTTAGAGGTACTGTGTGGCTTCAGGGATCAGGCTGAGACAAGTAGTTTGAAATGTTCTGGTAGAAGGAGTTACATAAGTGGCACATGTTATTACAGACAGCATGGTGTAAAATTAAACTATTAAACATTCAGTAGATCCAGTAAGGGAGGCTGATTTTTCATTTAAAGGAATTAGTTAGATTTTTATCATCCTAGAATTCTTTCTAGGAGAAAAAAAAAAAATTTGTAATACAAGTTCCAACCGATATTTGGGTGTTCTGAAATTTTCTGGGTTTTATATGTCCCAGCAACTTTTCAGCAATTCAGCTGCTTACCAGGTGGAAATCTTTCTTGTCATGTGCAGACCAGTTTAAAGCTCTTTCCTGATACCTGTGGCCAGAGCCGTGCTAAAAGAAGCAGTGCCATTGCTTAGGAGATGTGCCAAGTGCTTTGCTCTTCTGACAGACTGAGCCACAGGGCTAATAAAACGGCATTTCAGTTACCAATATCCTCTTTCAGTGCTTTTCTTTGATATTATGGATTATTAATATTAGTATTAACACATTTGTGTTTCGATATGAATAAGTCCTCTTTAGCACCTGTACTGATAACTAAAAATACAAGCAGAAAGGCTGTATTTTAAAGAGCCTTATCGTCTGCCAAAATCTCCCAAGCTTAGAGGAAAACTAAAAAAATCACTGAAGAAATTGAGCACCATGATCATATAGCTCCTAGAGTCTCAACTGCTCATAGTAAGATTTAACCCAACCATTTGGTGTAAGTGGTTCTGTGACCTGTGTATGTTGTAATTAAACCTGTTAATTCTTTATGCAGATTTCTGGCTTTTTAAGCTTTAAAGGAAACTCAGAGTATTCCTTTTCTACTGAAGGATATTATGTACATGATGTGAGATATAACAAAGAGAATCTTTCATAGATGGATTGTCTAAGTAGTCCAAGTAGTCACTGTTGTCTCTCTTAAGACTCCAGTGAAGGGTGCCCACAGTTGCAGGGCAAGGCAAAGGGTATTTGATGGAGATTGAGCCTATGTTATTTAAAGCTTTATGGCTTGTGCTTTTTCCCACTCTGAATGCAGGTGTTTCATCATGTTTCTATAAGTCAGATCATTATGAGCATGCTTTTTTATTCTTTGAACTGATTGCATTTAAACACTTTGCAAGACCATAAATATTGAGAAATGACTCCTGTAGGGAGCATGCTAAGGAATTGTATTGCTAGTGTATTCTGCAGCAGGTAACTTTGTGTGGCATACAGATGAGGCAAAGGATGGACAATAATTATGCTTTTTGTTAGTAGGTCTGAATACTTTTAAAATCAGTAAGACTAGGTAAATGAAGTGACTTGACCAGGGTCATTCAGGAAGCCAGCTGCAGAGAATTAAATTGAGAATGCGTTTTGCTTTGCTGTAAATGGTATATAAATTTCTCTGTTGTTTTAAAGGAGTTAAGGCTCAATAATCCTGTGGTATCTCATTCTTGACTTAGACTCTAACTTCAGTAACAGATATATAGTTCAAATGGGAAGAATGAAAGGGAAAAAAATGCTAGAGTGAATTAGTGTGAAGAGCCAGAAGAAGAAGCAGATCATTTCTGTGGCACGCCCTGGAAAGTATATCCCACTGAGTTTCCTGGCCTTCGAAAAGCTTCAGAGGGAGGCTCTTTGGGGAATAAACAGACCTTGTACATACCTTAGCGTGTACTGGTCACGAGCCTAAAGGAAAAAACACAACGTTGCAGATTTTTCAGTCTTCTGTTAAAGTATTTTTTCATTAAAATTTTATTAGGAATGTTTAGATTGATTGATTCCTAGGGTTAATGAATAATTCACAACTAATAGCTTTGGAGCTCTAATTTCACAAATAATCGTATTTCATTATTTGTATGGTATACAGAAACTTTTTCAATAATATGTTATTTGTCCTATTGAGTAGGGCAGTGGAGCATGCTGAAGCTGGGTACTAAACTGGTTGCAACAGCTGGAAAAGGAATGCATCTTCATTTTAATGCTGAATACATGCTGATTAGGTTGGATAGTCACGTAAGGTGAGCTGGAGCTACTGCACATGCTGACCTGACTCTTCTAAGAGAATTGAATTAATACATATCGAAGATGCATTGGCTAACAATGTTCCCTGTTTTTCCACTGTAAGAGGCATTGGTGGAAACATTTGCACGGGTGAGGAAACCCTGCATGTTTATGTGTAAGGCTTTTACAAGTAGAAACTTTTAAAGGCTTTTTAACAAAGCCAGTCAAGGAGTATCTAATGATAAATCAGTGGTCAGTATGAAATGTTGGCTTTCCTTTGGTGATAGGATTTGCTGTAGACACCTTTTTATTTAGTATGTAAAATTTCATTACTAGGGTGCAGATGAAAAGCATGTCATCAAGGCTTGGATGTTATTCCCCTTGAAAAGGGATGAATCAGAATTTTTTCATTTGATATTGTAGTTGATTCTAAAAAGACTCTACTTGGCACTTTTCTTTTAACTTTCTTTTACACAGTAGCCATTTCAATTTGCCTGTAATCCAGTAAGCTGAAACTTGTCCATGTATTCTGCTTTATTTTCAAGTATCCCAGTTCATTCAGCTTGATATGCGCAAAGACTGTATATTGTCAGAGGTTCTGCGTGAGGAGAACGTGTTGGTCATTTTTTAATGTATTTCCTTACTTTAATAATAATTATCATTTAATAATGTGTTTCCTTTCTGGAAATGCCCAAACCAAACAAACAAAACAGCCAAATTACATTGTTCCAAACTATCTGTCACTTTTAAGTCCTTTCAGACTAGAAGACTGATTACTTTCCTTTTTACCAGCAAAGAGAGTTAGGAAATCAATGCATTTTATGATGTTATTTTTCAGTAAGGGGCCAATTCCCATTAAACAATCAATCCTGATTTCTGTTTGGCTTTTCTTTATGCAACACAAGTAGTCCAAGTAATTTTGGTTAATTCGGTTAATTACTTCTATCCTGTACAAGTTGGTAGGTACATGAAGGAAACTTGTAGCATTCCTAAAGCTCGTTTACAATCTGTCGCAACTTTTGTGGTCTATTAGCATCGAGGGGAGGGAAGAACAGTTTAGTAGAACCATCAAAAAGTTGTGATTGGAAAAAAAAGTAAATAATTTTATTTTGTTCTGCAACTCTCATGCTATCTTCTCCTTCAGTATTTAGCTATGTAAGTGCTTGTTGACAATTTTTGATTTTCTGCTTGTTAGCTTTTCTTCTCCACTGGAAAATGGTGAGAAACAGAGACCAAAAAGGGAGGGAGAAAGAAGAGCACTTATCTTGTTTGTTTTTTCTTTAAAAGCTAAATAACAACAACAATGTGATCTGAAATAAAATGCAAATAATGTAGTGACAAGCAAGACCAAAAGCCTGAGAGAAAGCCGAAGTAGTATCATGGGACTGACTGGGAAGCAGTGGCGTACCAAAAAAAATGAATTAGAACCTTGTGACAGAAAAGGTTATTGCTGCTGATATTGCCACAGGGCATCATTTTGGTAGGTTTCAAAACAGAATTTGACATCTGCAAGTATGCTAGACATCATCTGCAGAGTTAAACTGAACTTTGGGGAGGATATGGAATCTCTTATGTCCATGTTGGCTGCTTTTTTTTCTATTAAAGAATGGCAGAGAGACTCCTGCAGGGAAATTATTCTATGTGGGTGCACAGAGCTCTTTCAGTTCCTGTTCCTGAGTGAAGCTGGACCCTGAAACGCAGGGGTTTGACTTAGTATGACTGTTATTGTGTTCCTTATAGATTTGTCCATGCCTCGTTTTCTGGATGACTTGTATGAGAAGCCTTTGTGAGACCTGGCTTTCTAAAGGTTTCTTAAGCACTGCTCGTTGTTGCAAAGTGATATTTCCATCAGAATCACATACCGTAGTTGTGCAAGCATCTAAATAAAATAATACATTTCGTTGACAAACTGGGCTTCAAAATCTCTGTGAGCGCTTGTTATAAAAGCAGGAGTTAGAGGAGCTAAAACAAAGTAATAAAAATTTCCTCCAGAATTTAAGCCTTGAGTGCCATGTTTCAGGCTTCAGTATATGTTCACGCTTGATTATAGACACCCTAAAAATAGGGGCATATAATGGAAATGCTGACAGATTCTAAGCTATCATGATGGTAACAGGCACTGCTATAATTAGGCATGCGTCTCAGTAGACAGTGTAATATGATTACCTTGTTTATACCCTGAGCTGGAAGGAATGTTTGTTAATCTGGTCAATCCTTTTAAATGAATTTAGGGGCAAGGGTTTGTGGAAAAAAGATGCAGAGGTTTATTTTGCACTCAGGTTGACTTCCATGCACATCAAAAGATAACAAATACTTGCAGGACATTGGAGAACTCTGGTTAACTGCATAATGTGGTAGTCTCCTGGAAACAAGCAAAAAACATCATAACTTACCCGAGAAGATCAAGCGTTGGACAAGTCAGCAACAGAAATCATGTGAAAGTTTCCTGTCTTTATATTATAAATAGAACATGCTTGAAGTTGTTCATATTTAAGTAGAATTTTTACCCTCCTTTTTCAGGGATTTAAAGCCTCCAATCAAAAAGCCTTTTCTCCTGTTTTCTTCTTGTTGTCAAACTGTTGTTTCTTGTGTAATTTCAGAGGTCAGAGTCCAGCTGTTGCTGAATTTAACTTGCTCCTGAAAGCACATTCTTTGGAAACTTATGGTGTTGATCCTCATCCTTGCAAGGTGACAGGTTTTTTCAATGACACTTAATAAAATTTTAGCCATTAAATGAATTGATATTGCTTGGTTTTTGTTTTTAGTTTGGTTTGTTTTTTCATCCAGACACAAATACGGAGTAATTTATAAAAGAACCTGCCCTGTAACTACAGATTTCATTTCAGCCTTGGAGAAACATTGACTGCTTGAAATTTGTGTGTCAGTCCAAAAAAACTCAAAAATTCATTCTAGAAGGAGGAGAATATCACAGGAGAGTGTAATCGGGTATTAGGGCAAAAGCTTTGGTTATAATTGATCGTTTCTTTGCATTTACTGCAAAGGTTTTGGTAAATACTCTGGGTGTGGAATACTTTGTGTTTGCCAAGATTTTCAGAATTCACTGCTACTGTTGTCCAAAAGCTGCAAAAATTTGTTAGGCCTTTCTAGGTTAATATTTCACATACCAGCAAAATAGGCAAATCTTAGCAAGAGCAGGAAACTAAATGTACAAAGGAGAGAACTGGGTATGCATGTTATGCCTTTGGGTATTCCACCACTTTACTGTTTTGTAGTTCTCTATAAGAAGGTGATTTTAGTTATCAGTTCTGGTTATCCCATACATCTTCGTTGTAATACCTTTATCTGGAGTTTGTTTAAGTCTACTTCACATTTTAGCTGCTATTTTCGATTGTACTCTAGCTTATATGCCGTCTACTTTGGTGGAACAGCAGAAGTATGTAATGCTGTCTGCTTAGCTGCTCTGAGGGTGAGCACCTTTAAAAGGTCAGCTCTAATCTAAAGCGCTGATTTCACATATACATTGTTAGAAATGGTGCTCCTAGTGTGAGAATACGGGGCCTGGTCGAGAGCTCACTGAAGTCAGAGACTCTAAACTTTACTTCCAAACCATACTGCAGATTTTCAGAGGGCATCATGGAGACATATGCTGGCACTTGACAAAATCCGCATTGGCTCAGCATCATGTCTTCTTTGCCCATGCAGGGAGGCTTATAATGTGGGGACATGCAGCGGTTCATTGCCCATGCTGAGAGCTTGAAAAAAATTGTCCAGCTTTTTGGAAGTGGGCTGCAAAGCAGGATGTTTTCTTGGCTCCTTACATCTTCTTACGCAACTCTGTGGCTGCCACCCTAACAGCACCACTGTTTTTGTATACTGGTATTTTCTTGACAAATCACATGAAAAAATAAAGTGGCTGATTAACTTTAGCATAGTGAGGGTCTGGAACTTGGGATGGACAGGGAAGCCAACTAGTATAAAACTCACCTGAATCTTTACTCCGAAAACTTGAGCCAAAACTTTTCTTGGGGAGTTGAAAGTAAAAAATGGTCTTTCCTAATTTAAAGGCAAATATCAGCAGATGTTCTGACTTCCACCCAGAATTAAGTACTTGCTTACTACAGTAAATGCTATCTGTTAGCAACAATTCCAACGTAATCACTGGAAATGTCACAAAGGAACAAGGTGTTGTGAACTCCAAAACAGCAGTGTTGAAGTAGATGTGAATCGCTGGTTTATGTTTAGCCAGCACTTTTAAGAATGGGACAATACAGAGAAGTATGTTTTCACCAAAACAGTAAATATCCCTAGAGATTCCCTATGTGACATCAGCTACAAGTAAATAAAAACAAAGCACAAGATGCTGTCACTCAGTTAAGTGGCTAGAATGAATGAGGCCTATGCTGCCAAGAGCAATCTTTGCTCTTCAGAACTGTATAATTTGCAGGCAAAATTTATTTCTAAAATGAAAATAAAATGCAGGTAGTCTGTAACGAAGTAAGAATTCATGCTATCAATAAGAAGTACCTCAACACTTACATATTTCTTTTTTCTCTTTAAAGGACTCAACGGGGACAACTACATTTTTAGGATTCACGGCTGCAGGTTTTGTAGTTTTCCAGGGGAATAAAAGAATTCATTTGTTAAAGTGGTAAGCATTTGAAGTAAGAGTAGAATAATATGTGCAAGCGTCTTTTTCCTTTCTTCTTAGTATCTTTACCTGTATTTATTTTCTTTAAGGTGAACTAAGTGAATATTCCTTTTTCTATCCCATCATATTTCAATTTTAAAGCATCTTAGATGAGAAGTAAAATTATAATAATTTAGTCTTACTCTTCTTCCAGAGAAAATTATTCCAGAGGTTGAGTTAGTCCACACAATGCACAACTCTAAAATTAAATGAGACCTCTTCTCTGGCTGAGCATCCCTCTCTACTATGCTGTAAATCGCTAGAGAGGCTTATTGGCAGAGATATCTGGAAAAGTTTATGAGTATCCACCTGCATCTTTATTTGGCTCTTGTAAATGTTGCCTTTTCTTCATTCAATTAATTTTCTCCAATTAGAAGAGAAAACAAGATCTTATTTGGTAAGCAGAAGAGGAGAGGTAAACGCCTTTGTTTTCTTTTTTTTTGTTTAGCCTCTTTTTTTTAAGAGGAGGACACTTAGGTAGTCACCCTGTCTTTGTCTGGTGTTCCTTTTCTCCTGCTGTGAAATATTTGACTTGGTTGGCGAGCAATGGCCACGCTTAAGAGAGATGTATAATTGAGGTAGGTGTTGTAAAAATAGTGGCTGTGCCCTGAGCAGCGGAGTGTGGGGTAAGCACAGGCGTGCTCAGACATCAGGACATCTCCTTTCGCTGTGCTGCTAAAGAGATGCCGAGAGTGGTCGCTTGGACGTTGCTGCCTCGCCTCAGTGCTGCCAGCCTGTTGCGTGGGAGGAGGTGGGCAGGAGGTAAAGAAATAGCGAGATAGTTTTTCGTATAGAGCTGGGCTTTTCCTGGCCTATCCGTAGAAACCTCCTTGAGAGCTGACTACTCAGAAATCTCAACGTAGTCCTCTCTATACTATTCATATCCCTGTGGAGAGCACTGGGAATGTGTCTGTCAAGTACTGTGGATTAACTCTCCTGGACTGTCACCGTAGTTTCCCTAGGGCTAAGCCCAGGTAGTCCTTGTAACAATACTTAAGTGGTTTACGCTTTTGGTGTAGTGGCAGCATAACCATATTATTATCCTGTGCTGGAAGGAGGAGTGAATATGACTTGCCAAGCATACATCGCCATACTTGGGGAGTTGAGGTATACTCTGTTTTGTTTTTCGTGTTTTTGCTGAAGGATAGTTTGTCCTTTTGGAGATCTCTGCGTATTCATTTAGTCCACTGGCATGTAAACAAGAAAATGAAATAGTGACAGATGAAAAGTCTTTAAGCTGTCTGAACTGTTACACTGGCTATTGGAAGGTCAATCTGAGGAGATTTATCTGGATGCAGTATGCTGTTCCTTTAATACCTGGGACTTTGTTTTCTGAAGAACTGTCTGAAATTTGCAACAATCAGTAAAAATCCAAACTCATCTTTGAGATTTTCTTGTTTTCGGGTTTCACTTATCCTAACCCACAGATTCTCAAAGATTCTGAGAATAGATAGACTTCACTAACCATTAATATTTTTAAGTACTCAGTTACCAAGATGATATGTGATATAGAACCATAAACAAATAAGCATATGGATAAGAAGTTGCTGGTAGAAAGTACCTGCATCTGGAAAGTCATATGCCTGCTTGTGCAATATCTGCATGCTAAGAGTCTTCCCTCACTTTTAATTACCTAACAGATCCTGAGATTTTTAAGAAGTAAAAGGAATTCTAGACTGTATTACAGAACTAAGCTTCTGTCTCCTCCTTTTTATTTCTCCTCTTTTTCCAGCAGCCAGAGTTAATTCTCTGAAGGTGCACAGGGATGTAAAACAAACACTCTGGGCTTATGTTCTGTCCTCTAAAGGAAACTGGAATAGTACAGGCTTTTATGCTAAAGGTTATTAGGCTTTTGATGAGGCTCTTTGTTGTTTGATAGCCTACCTGGGTTTGAGGCTCAGTGACATTTGCATGCATATCTGTAGCTCTGACTGTTGTTCTGATACTTTAATTATTTTTCTCTTTTTAGGTGTGATGTCTATAAATTGAAATTTGAAGGGAAGACTTTTTATGTGTTTGGAGCTCAGAAAGAGGTCAGGTTTAATGTTTTTACAGAAAGTGTATTTAATTTAGAGTCAATTAAAATATAATACTATCATCTTTTAACTGTGATCTTAAACTTTGAAACAAACAATTTTATTTCATATTGTAGATAAAATGTATAATAGAACGCGAATATTATTGATTTCAAGAGAATGTCTAATTTGCAAAGAGATCAGATGTTTTGTCCCTTAACCTTCATGCAGTGCTGCACTGATTGTTGATGTTTTTGATTGTTTGACTAGTCAAGTTTTAATGGCTGGATTTTTAAAGCCTGAAAGATGCACCCAGTCTAAAGCATGAGTGACATCTGTATATGATCAAAAATTCAGGTAGGCCTTAATTCCTGGATCAGAATGAGATCTTTTGATTTAGCTGAATAGGATCACCTCCTCATATCTTGCTTAGCCATCTGGACCGGAGTCTGATCTAGGTAGTTAGGAGTCCTGTCATTGACTTATTAGCATTGAAATCTAGAGATTTTGTCTACTGCATGCTATAATGAGTTCTTTCACCCAGCAAGGTGATGAACAGAAAACAGAAGAAGGAAATAAGGCCCGAGATGCCAGGGGCTGGGTATGTGGTATCAGGAAGGATTTGACAGCAGGGGATAATGAATAGGGGAAAAGTGGATGGTAAGCAGCAGAGCAGCTGTGCAACAAGGAATAGTGAACGTAGAGACTTTGTTTCCTGTCTTTTGGCCTGCAGGTGGTCAGTAGATTTATCACAGAAGCCGCTCCTCTAGCTCCTCAAAACATCCCTTTTTATCTCTGAAGCAGTTGCACAGGCAGTTGGGATATCAAGTACGTATGGGTGGGGGTGAACTGTGGATTGCGGCTATACAGAGAAACTTCGTCTTCAGGGCATCCAATTCTTGGTGCTGCTGTCAGTTCCTGCTACTTCAGTCTTTCGGAATTCAACGTTTGCATTGCTTTTATTTCCCTTCTTTTCCTTGTGCTTAGAAAAAGGCTATGCTGTCCTTCCATACTTCTACACCAGCAGCCTGCAAGCATCTTTGGAAGTGTGGGGTAGAGAACCAAGCTTTTTATAAGTAAGTAAACTTACCTGTATTATCTATACTAAAAGTAATAAAGTAATATTCATGTCAGTAGAGGGCAGCTCAGTGTGAAATGTTCTCTGTTTCGTTATCAGGATTCAAAACGTGAACAGAATATACCCGTGTTAGAGAGAATGTGACTTCATTTCAAGCCAGTATTACAAAATGTTTAAAATTAGAAAGATGCTGAGGGGTTTGGGATGTGAAGAATTAAACTTCTTCCAGCACCCTGTTTCTGCAGCTCTGTAGTGCAAAGTTGGATGGACAGGATACCATACTTGATGCCTAGGAACATAGCTGTTAATCTTAGCCCTGCTGCTGAGTACCTTGAAAACCGGAGAGACTATGGGATATGTTTAATTCTCTGGGCTCTTCTGCCAGTAAGTAGGTAATGCTGTCTCAGTAAAATCCCATGTTTAGTGAGAGTTGATTACAAATTCTGTAAAATGAGTTTAAAAAATGAAAATATTCTTAGATCAGTTTTGAAAGCTGACAACTGTCTAGTTTAGGAAATATGTGGCCTGTAAATTGACCAGAAAAAAAGAAGCATCCTCCCTATTCTCCAGAAGAGAGCCTGAAAATAATTCCTCATTAAAAAGTGCTTGGGCTTTATTTTTTCTGCCCCTCCTTCCTGAAGTGACTTTGTTAGATCTTTCTCTTTGTTTGTTAACACTTCCCTTTGGAATTTAGGTTTTATTCTTGCTGCTTAGTCTCTCAGTACAGCATCTTGCATATTTTATAAAAATTGTTGTTTCTCTGCTGGAGCATAGCAACACCAGGCGCTGCTATAAAGGTAGATTTTAACTGAGTAGAAAGAATGTATTTCCTAATGCGAATGTTAATTACCTGCTTTACTTTGGAGGAGATTCCTTCTTTTATTTTAACACTGATGCAATAATATATTCAATACAATTTACTCAATTAAAATATTCAATGAGAAAACAGGAAATACAAGCTGCTACAATACAGCTGTTAATTCTTCTCTATGTAAACATCTACTCTGCTTGAGACTGAATTAATAAAAAGATCATCAGGAAACGTTTTCCCTTGGAAGTGTGTGCAAGTAGAAAAATAGTGCATGTTGTTTGTCTGAACAGTTTTATATTACTAGAACTAAATGCAGGGAACTGAGAAGAACAGTTCTGCTTATCTCTACCCGAAGGGGAGGAGTTTGTACTCAAAGTAAAGATGTGTGAGGTGGGCTCATAGGAGTATCATTTCGTTGCTTTTATAGTTGAACGGTTGTAACGTTTACTGTTTAGCTTTTGGTCACAGATGTATGTTTTCCTCTCTTCTACTTTCCAAATGGCTTCAGGGCACTCCTTTGGGGTTATTTCTTCAACATGTGATTGCGTAAAATTATCTTGCCTGTTTACATTTCAGTGGGTCTGAAAAGAGGACTATATTAGTCACATGGGGAATGGCAGTGATATTTGATGGCCAGGAAGTTGGCTGATTGATAGGGAAATAGTAGTAGTTAATATGCAGAGTATGGAAGAAGGAATAAAAAACCAAACCCTCCAAACATGAAACAAAGGAACCAAAGAAATCTGTCAATAAAAGCTAGAATAGTGTTTTATAAGCAGCAAAGGTATTTGTACAGTCAGAGACGCCATTGTGGATCCTTAGTTACTTAGAGCATTATAGATATTACAGCCTAGTTGTCTATTTACATACTGTATGATATCAGCATATTCTAATATTCTAATTAGAACAGACATAGCCAGGTTCTTGCACGTAATTCCTGATAATGACACTTTGCCTTAATTATATTTGGGCCTTTCCTCTGCTAGCAGAGCTCGAGACTTGCAATTTAAGCTAAGATTGTGATCTTTCAGCATGTTTTGAAAAACAGAGCTTTATTCGTGACTCAATCCAAGCTCGGAGCTGACTGCTGTGATTATTTTCAAATAGCTATAAATCATAGAGGATTGTCTTGTAGGATCCAAGAGTTGAGAGAGTTGATGTAAAATCAGTTTGCCGTTTCAAAACCGCAGAACGTCAAGGAAATGCCGTGTCTGAGGTTGTACGTCATCTTAGTAGGTCAAACCCTGATTGCTCTGATAAAAGGTTGCTGCATACTTTGTGCTTAGGGAGTAGAATATGATGTTGCCTGCTTATAACTTGACTGTATAGAGGCATGGGAAATGCAACTGCTCTTGGAGACAGCCTTTACTGTTTCACTGTTTCTTATTTGTTTTACTAGCGGGAAAGTGAAAATAGCCACACCTTCCCGCAGACATGATGGTGTTAAGGAGAACTTGTACTAGGGGCTATTGGGTTGTTACAGTCTTTTCTTCATCCTATGAATTAAAGTCCCTAGAGGTGAAACATCTGCCTTTTATTTTCTTGCTTTCCTACTCACTATTTTATGCTCAGTCGTTCTATACTGTCTAAATTGTTTCGTGTGCAGCTTTATGTTAAGATTTGTATATAGGCCTATGAAAAATTGGAAAGGCCAACTATTGAATGCTACCCTGTGCTACAAAAATAACGAAGTTTGTAGTTGGTCTTGTTCGTTTCTGCACATCAAATTCCTTCTGTGCTGAAAATGTGACAGCCTCTGTTCTTTTTCTTCAAGGTATGCAAAATCCAGTCAGATCAAGACTATGTCCAGCAGCAAAATATTTTTCAAAGGCAGTAGATTTCGGTACAGGTGGGTGATTGCTGTTTCTTTTTCATGGTTAACCATTTTAGGAAGTATGAGAAAGCTTCAGTAATTATTTGTGACAAATTGAGGGCTTTTCCTTCTTGAGGACCTGTTCAAACCTAATTCAGGTTAGGATTGAAAAGTATTTTTAGTGTTTCTCTAGAGTCTTTTCTAAAACAAATGGATGGCTTCATGCAAACTCTGTCAAAGAGTAGTACCACCAGAACAGAGTCCCACTTCTGGTATAGTTGCTATAAAATTAAGATTTGTGATTCATATGTAGAGATTGAGTTCCCCTTTTACCGAGCAGCTCTGGAACAGAGATATATTAGTGGGGCGGTGTAGTAACACCTAGTGTTCTCTCAGAAGAGTTTGATTTTCTTGAATGATTTTGCAGATAAATGGTCAACAGGATTTTAAATCTGGAAAGTTACATAGGCACTATATAGCTGTTTTGATATTAGATTTTTTTTTGAAAGTAACTTAATTGTTCATGTATCTATAAGTGTTGGCATGCAATGAACTTTTCTTAATATTGGCTTGAATATTTAATCCATGTTTTAATACAGTGGAAAAGTAGCCAAAGAGGTTGTGGAGGCAAGCTCCAAGATCCAGAGGGAACCTCCAGAAGTTCACAGGTACGTTTTGACATTCACTATTGAAGTTGAAGGATTGAGGAGGATTATTATGCTCGGCGCAGAAATTCTTTCCTTTACTGTGACGTGTAACGATTGTCATTCCGAGCTCTCACGTTGAGGCATGCAAGCCTGGGGAAAGAAGTGTTACCAGTGTCAAAAAAATTCTTACAGTAGCATATTGTCCCCTACACAAGGGAATTTAATCTGTGCTGCTTTGAAGTTGCCTTTAATCAATCAGTCAGATGGTTAGTTTATATTATTTTCTGTGTTATGATATAGAAGGTTGTTAAATGAGCCCAACAAAGAGATATATTTCTATTTTATTCATAGTTCTTGTTCCAGTTTTGAAATACTCTGTTTTGTGTACATATATGGGTATGTTTAAATTTATCACAGATAAATTTTCCATAACCCAGTCAAATTAAAAAGCAAGAAGTTCACTCAGTATCTAAGAAGAAAAAGAACCTGACTTGTTAGAAATAAGCAGCTGGGGTTTGCAAGCAAACTAATATTTTTCTGATGCTTATTGCCCGTGCTGACAGTGAAAATTGATCAGAACCTAATTAAAGCTGACAAATCTCATCTTATTAGAAGATGAGAGAGAGGCCAGCAGGAAAACCCTACTTAAAACCTCCTTTTAAAATAAGTTCTTTCATTTTCTGAATATCCTACAGCCATATCCCTACTTTTTTTATGCAGAATTTTGGAGAAGGAGGGCTATTTGGTTTCTTTTTAATTGAATCTGGCAAGTCAATTTACTGCTGAGAGAAAAGTGGATAGTCTTTACTCCAGGATAGGAATATATTTGCAGTAAAAATTTACAAATATGGTGCCCTGTACCATCATGTAATAATCAATGCACACAGGGGTACTTTTGCATATTCCATTTAAAATTGTGAAAGTGATGGTCTGGAAAGCATTAACAGGAAACACAGGAGGCAGAATGTGGGGCCATCATTGAGGCAGAGTAGATGCTTGGGCCTATAAATGCATTTCAGAAGAAATTACTTAGATACAGAAATATCTTGTTGCCCACTGTCCATCAGGTTTCTATTTTCCAGAGATAAAGAAAGGTTTCAAAATAATCTTTTAACTTGTATTTTACTTTTGCTTTCAGTGTTAGAAGAAAATGTTTAAAACTGTTATGATGCCTTAAAGAAACAGATCAGAGGGAAATTAAGTTTATAGAGCAACGTCATCTGTATTTAGCATCCTTAGATAGTAGTCTGTGTTCTTTGTAATTAACCTTCTTAAATGCTTGTGTTTATAATATTATGATAACTCCACATTCAGTTCCTTAGCCAGATAGGCTAAGAAAAAGTCTAGCGCTTCCAAGTGTTTTTATCATGCATATTTTGAAACGGGGGCAGAGGTAGCTAGTCTGTCCAGCTAATAGCACAAGCAGGCAAAAGGCATAGTTTTTCAGATCCAAAAAAAGCAGACTTAAGAAACAAGTGACTCTGCACAAGAGGATTTAGAGACAGGAAGTGGTAGTTTTCAGGTGCAGAACATTTAGAGGAAATTACATGATTGAGGTTGGGGGAAAAAAGTTAAAGGAAAGCCCTCCCCCAAGCCCCTAAAGCTCCCTTTTGAGGGAAGAACAGCAATTGTGAGGAGGTCACTCGTCAATGTTGTTGTGGTTTTGGATTTTGCACTTAACAGCACTGCAGACTGAAAATCTGCTGGAGTGTGTGTTCACACAGCATTAATCAGTGGCAAATTTTTATGACAAATATACACTGAAGGATTTAATTTTGTTCCCCCAGAGCATGTCTGAAGGAGGGATCCCTGTCATAAGTATGGAGTAGGAGCCATATGGGTGCTAGTTGGCACATCTCCCTTGCTAGCTCTTTCCAAAAAGCACAAAGATCCAGGGAATGCCTAACAAGCCTCTGGGGTACTCTTAGGTTGGCATGGTTATAGTTACTGTCATGGATCAGTGAAGAACTTATTTGGGTAGTGAAAATTTAAACTAAATAGTTATTGGAGTCTGCTCATATAAAGCAAATGAGGACATAAGTAGCTATGGGCAAATGTTATTGAGCAGAGAATCAGGGCAATTGAGCAAGAAAGCTTGTTTATACTCGGAGAATATTTAATGTCATGTAATGTGACCTAAAGCAGCACATCTGGGTCTTCAGTTTACCCACACGCTCAAAAACGCACACTCCCTTCTTTTCACTTGCAATAGGTGCTTTATTTAGTTTGTTTACCTCTGTGGAATTGTAAGTTGAGTCTTTGTGCAAACTGAAAATCTGTTCTGTGAAAATTTAGCACTGTTCCTGGGTCTGCTGCTTGTTCTTTCACTTGCAGTTTTATGACAGAGCCTAACCTGGAGGAAGTTGAAAGTAAATGAAGAGACCAGGTCATGGGCAGTATTCCTAGCCTATCCTGAGTGCAAAGCTATATACTGTCTGAAGTCAAATAGAAGCCTCTTTCCTTTCATCTTTGCTTTCACCAAAAATAAATATTCTATAATGTAACAATGCAGTTCTCTTGCAGGACTCTTGCTTCAGGCCTGTGTCATGTAAGTGCTAGACAACTTATTTTAAAGACCCGTTTCTGTTTGCTCAGTAATATGATTTTAGGGTAGTGAGCCACATGACTGAAGCGAATCAACAGCATACCTTCAACTTTTCTGAGAAAGTTCAACACCTACTACCAGGAAAGCCTGTTAAAGCCCAGTAAGAAACTCACGAAAACCAGCTTGAGGTCCTGAAGGCATAGTGTAGAGACAGTGTCTGGGGTGCATGAAAATGAGAGATGTGCTTATCTCTTGACTGAAGGGGGAAAGTTGTTCTTGCTTTATTCTGTAATCTGCCTTGCTCAAACCATCGCAAATCTTTGACCCAGTCCCAGAGGCAATGGAACAACTTCAGCAAATGGATTTGTGTCCTCTTTACTTTCCCCTTCCTTGAAGCCAAATAATCCTGTTTGCTGTGCAGTATGGAGAGGAGCAACACATTGCAGTCCTGGATGAGATGAGAAGAAGCTAAGCTGCATAAGCAGAAATCTATGTGCACAAGGCCTTCTCTTACACTTAGATGATGAAAGGTTTTCATCTACAGAAGGTGCAGTGTAACACAGCTGAAAGTGGCATTCAGTGTGCACAGCCTTGACAGCAAAGTGATTCTGAGATAAGACCGATATGATTGTAATTGTTCCCTTAGGACCAAACTGACCCTTTTTTCCTTCTTGTTTTAGAACCAGCATTACCCAGAGTCGCAGCTCTCCCTCCTTGAACAAGCAGCTCATAATTAACATGGAACCTCTGCAGCCCCTCCTTCCTTCCCCATGCGAGGGGGAAGAGGTGCCTTTAGATGCAGGTGAGTCAATTTACCCAATTCCTGCCCCATCCTCTATAAATATTCATTATGAAATATTATGTATGAAAAAGTAAACGTGTGCTACTGACTCAGGGGCATGGAAAATATGTAACAATTCCATTTAGGGATCACACCATTAAGTCTTTGCACACTATATTGAGAAATGATCTCTGGCTCTATGAACTGTGCACCAGCTTCATGCAAAATTCTCTAGGGGGAAAGTTAATGGTGTTGAGTTTATTGTATCTAAAATATTTTTAGAGATTGTCATGTGAAAGAGACTTAACAGAAACTACACAGGCTCAACATAAAAAAAACGTTTTACTAAACAAGCACTGCAGTTACCCTGGGGTGTGAAAGCTGGCCGTTTATTGCCAAGTACACGGTTTTACTTAGTTCCCTTTACTTTTATGTTTATTTCTGTCTTGTTCTAATGCTAGTAAATGCTCTCCGCTAACTTAGCTCCATTGACACAAAGGGACGTTGCTTGAAGATGGGTTTAAATGTGTTTTGTAAAACAAAGCTTTCAATGTGCTTGCCTATTCCTTAACACTTTAAAAATCACATTCAGCACCTATCCTTCTGAGATGCAGTCATTACAAATAATGGTATGAAGGTCTTGACTAGTTTAAATGAGGGTAGTTGCAGTCTTCCAAAACCAACCAAACAAAAAAAGCCAACCAGTTCTCAGCTGAGATGCAGCAAACTAATAGAGTTTCACAGGTTGGCAAATATGAGCTCTAACTGCTGCTTTACTGTGGATCAAATCATTCGCAACGTCTATTCATGGGAAATAAAAAACAGCTGAGCTTTTGTAAGTATGTTCATTTTCATGGGAGGCTGCCCTACTTTTATTTTACAGGATTTGTATGTCAAATCCTATTTTGTTCGTTATTTGACATTTCAACATGGTCTCTGTAAGAACAGTGATTTCACTAAAAATTAGGTTGGTTGTGCACTTAGATCATAATAATTTGCAGTAACAGATGAATAACGTGTAGTTAATTTCAACAATTACTTGTTTACTCTGGTATGGAATATTTGCATCTTGCGGGAATTTCACTTTCTGCCAGCCAAGAACCAAGCGCTGTGCTACTGCTAGGCAATTATCACCATTGCAGAATAGCAACAGCTTGCTTCTTGTGAAGGCTCTCGCGCCACACTTGCAACTCCAAGCAATGAAATCCATTTTTGAAAACTGCTGAGTTACCATTGCTGTATGCTCACCAGAGAGTGCTGATATCTTTCAAAAATATATTATGTAAGTTCAAAAACCATGTTTCCTTTTAGTCACGCAGATTGTTGTTAGCTCTGTGATTAATATAAATATTTGCTGGTGGGCTGTTTCCTGTAACATGTTTTATGCATAGTTAATACCTCCTGTTGCTAAGTGACAGTACTTAGTTTTCATACAGTATTTTTCTCTAATGAACTTAGCTGTATTATCAAATCGTACCTTAAACTGATCTAACAGCTCACTAACACTGAAACCGGCCCTCCTCCCACCTCCACGCACATACTGACTTGTCCTTCCGCTGTGGATTCTCATCTTCCGCCTTGCACCAGCACTAACCACCCCAGAGTGAATTGTTACAAGCAGTTAAAGCAATAGCAAAATAACCCTTGACTGTAAAACGTCCTGCTTCCTACTGGCTCAACGTTTTGAACTGGCTCATCACAGAGGGTCAGGCAAAGTCCTCTGCCCAGGGCAAGAGTGGGAGGAGGAGTTTGTAGGCCGGGGAAGGAGAGGCAGCTAGTCCGGCAATTGGCTTAGCTGCATTAGCAAACAGTTTTTAGTGCGTTACAGAGGTGAATCAGCCTCAGCCTCTCTAAATATTGGGGCCTGTGGTGGGGACAGACTGTCTGGAGTGCTTCGCAAAGGGCCCGTTGACGCTGTGCGAGAGAGCGCAGTGCAGCCATGTCTAAGCTGGGGCAGTTAAGCTGCCTCTGTACTGCGTAGGTTGGTTAACGCAGCTTCAAGGACCCAATCTAATATTTCTGTAAGGCCCTGCTGTGTGTGTATAGATGTTCCAGCCGCTTCACAGGACGTTGCGCTGTGCCGCGCAGACGGGCCTGAGCGGCTCGGTAGCAGAGCTGGGAGCAGCATCCACAGCCTTGCGCTCCTTGCACAGTCAGTGGAGCGCGCCTTTTTCTCTTTTAATGGAGCAAAACTTGTTCCTACATTTAAATCAACTTTATATGTGACAAGCAAAATACACTGCCGAAACTACAGAGGCCTAGTGATTTCTAGTGTTATCGTTTTTAATCAATGTCTTGAATATATATCTCTGTGCTTCCTAAAATTGCTGGCGAGATTAATTCTGAGTTGACCAAATCTGAGAGGTATGAAACTGAACTAAGAGAAACTGCCAGATGAGAGGGAAGATTTCATGCCAATTACTTGAATGTTGCTAGGGAACAAAGCAATCAGGACGGTGCCAGCAGAAGAAACATTCAGTAGGGGATTTTGAACAACTTTAACCTGCCTTGCTCTCTGTAGGAGAATTCTTTCAGATGGAAAATAAACGCAATGCAAGAAATATTAAAAATAATTAAAGCCCAGCCATTCTCACATGGTAAATTCTCTCTTTACAAATTTGCCATGATTGTCATGCTGACATGAAAGGTCTTGCATAATGCAAGTCCAGATTGCCCTGGTTTTGCTGACATAGAAGAAAGAGTATGTTAGGTAAACATTGTGGTCAGAAAGGACTACAGTGAGTGGGAATAAAGTCACTGGATGTCCGTGATATTAGTGTTATAGGTATTTTAGAAATTTTGAAAATAAGCAGTGAAATTATATTTTTTTGTCAAAATGGCAAGCAAAAATGTCCTAAGTTTGTCTGCTGGTTCCTCATTCTTCAAGAGAGGCCAAAAATCTGCATGCAGAGGCCAGGTGCACAGGTGTGCAATTACTAGTTTGAGCAACCAGTTTTGAACTGATATTCTTAAATGTACCTTTTTTTTTTTTTTTGAATTATACTTACGTAGCTAACTTACCTGAGAGATTGGCCACCAATGCACCAGACTGTACTTTTCTTATCAAATTAGACAGTAAGTGCACCAATGGAAACTCAATTGAAGCCCAGAAGATCTGCCTTTTCAGAAAAAAGCAGTTTCTGATCATGTTTGCAGTGGTATTTTGGTTTTGTGCAAGCCACTGGCACCCAAGTGTCAGTGGATTTCAGAGCTGGGATTCAGGAGCAAGAAACTGATGCCTCACTGATTGACAGCCAGAGCTCCTATACAGCATCTAAGCTAGGTGACCCTGGCCTACTAGACCTGGGCTAGAAGAGCTACAAGACTGAGGAGAGCACATTTCATACATAAAGAGACTTCTCTTCCACCTCAAGAACTTAAATGCATTTTTTTAGATGAAAATAAAGAAATACTTGGTGATTCTTATTTTGCTGACAGATGAAATTATCCAACTTTTACTGAAAGCCTTGAAGAGCTATGGAGATTTGTTTAAGAAATATGTTGGATGTTGGCAGTAGTTTTCAGGCTAGACTCACTGATTATATAAATCAAATAACAGTCAGACAGCTTGGAGAGGTCATTTCTGCCCTTTGAACCTAAAGGATGTTCTTCCAGAGACACCTTCCTGAAAAATGTTCCAAGCTGTGTACAGAAATGCGTTTGCAGGGTTCATCTATGTCTCAGAAGCCCAAATTATGTCCTTATGACTTGCTCCATGGAAAGTTTTTCCATGCAGTTGAACATGTTTGTATTTTTTTTGGATCACTGTAACAGCTGTGGGGGCTGCCTTCTTTTGTTATCTGATATGGTTATAAAGATTAGTTCCTGTCCTGATCACTTGGCAATTACTTTGCAGGTGGTTGATCACCAGCACCAGTTGCAAAAATAGTTTCACATATTTGAATATTCCACTTAAAACAAAAAACAAAAAACCTCTGAGTCATAGAATATTAATGTGGTTTTGATGAAGTGATGAAAACGTCTCTTAAGCCACTTGATACATGTGTGCTCAGGTTTCATACATGAATTACTTTCCTGGTGACATTGAGTTTTGACTTTGGACTGAATGAAAGTAGCAGCAAACTGCAGTCATTCTGCTGAGTGATCTACCTTGTACTGCATTTCACAAAACAGGTGATGATATAGATTCATCCTAAATTCCTTTTGTTTAAGGTCCAGGTTTCTTAATTTTTTTTTTTTTCCCCCAGCGAGTTTCACACTTTTTAGATGTCCTCACTGAGCTGGACAAGCTTTTTAAAGACTTTTATCTGAAGGGAAGAAAAGGCTGTGGGTCTGTGTGGTGTATGGAGCGCTCCTATCCTTTCACTTATGTTAGCTGTGGGCTAAAACCGGATGTGTGCCTACAGGCTGTTCATTGCTCCATAAAAATCTGCAGCTAGTGCATGTTTCACTAAACTTTATATTTGTGTCTTACTCAAGGATATAAGCAACAGTAATGGCATTAATTTGTATTAATGATAACTTTCCTCTGTCATGCAGAGCCTTTGCTGCATCTGACAACCATGTATGGGAACAAACACACGCCAGCTACTGTATATGTCTAGTTGTCTGTCTGTATTTGTGAATTCTGGTTTGTGTAAGCTTCACGTGTGTAGCAGATGCACATAGAATTTTTGTGGATACAGCTCAGGCAAAAACACGTGAAGTGTTGGCCACTTATGCATAACAGTCTCATAAATATAAAAATGTGCCAGTAAAATACAAAATAATGTTATGTATTTATTCACATCAGATTTATACAACAAGAACACCATAACAGATCATTCAATCCACTTTTTTTTCCTTGTGCACAGATCAGTCTTGTTATGTTACTTTTCCTTAGAAAAAAAGATTGGTTTAGCACCAAGCCTTCCTTTACGGTAGAAGTAATACACAGCTCTACAGCATGTATATTTAAAAAACTGGATCTGTTGTATGTGAGCCAATTTATCTTAATATGTCAGATGGAGAGAACTGTGAAATATCTTGTGTCATAGAACATGAAACTGCTCTTCCCCTTGAAATTAGCAGAAGCAATATTCCTGTTAGCTAAAGGACTGGGGGGTTTGCGTGTAAATATAATAATAATAGAAAGGAAAGTAGTTTGCAGGAGGCTATCAGATTTCTTAGTGGCTTTTCAAAATAAAATAACAGTTCTATATTTCGATTTCTGTGGTCTGGGGAGATAATTAAGTTTTTCTGATTTTCCGTCAAACTTAGTAAAGGCCAAAGTGAGCATCTTTTTTTCAGATTATATATAATGGGCCTTATTCCTAGTTGTTTGGTAAATTTTTATTGATGAAGTCTTTATCTCATTTATAGAATGAAGTATGGTCATCTTAAGTTTCTTCCTCTGCTGTGCACTTCATCTTGTGGATTTCTAGGAGACTCCCGAAGGTTGTTCTGGAATTAGGAGATCTTTGTGCATGTTTATGTGCATCATCATGTCTATGTTCAGCAAAATAACTTGGATTCATGGTCATCTAACCTTGTAATTTTGTGCTACCATGTCTGAAATCAGCCTTTTTACAGGCAAACCTTTTGCTTCAAGTAATCTTCAGTATCTAATGCTAACAATGATAAGCTCTGCCAACTTTCCCTTCTAACATAAATTCAAATTCTCAGATTTCAGGTATTTACCTTGAGGCATTATGTCCAGAAAATAAGATCACTACTTTTCTTCCAAATAAAACAAAACAAAAACCTTATTATTGTAATGCTGTATCTCTAAAACCAATGTAATAGAATTGTTGTGTTTGAACAGAAGTTTCCTGTTTGGTATTTTTATTGGCAGAGAGAAGAAGCATACAAGTTTTGAAGAGTGCTTTTATCAGCTTTAGTTTTGTATTGTTGGGTGGAGATTGTTTTTTGCTTTTTTAAACCATACTTTTTAAGAGAAGTTACAACACTCCACCATTTTCAACCTCCCCTGAAAAAGTGCATGAATGCTAACACAATTTGCACCAGTGGTTGGAACTGCACCTGTATCAGTATCTACAATTGCAATTTAGGAAGAAGGAGAGTGACGAGAGCTGCAAAATCAGTAAGTTACTAAGACTAGAGTCATTGCTTTCCTGGCTTTCTCCTGCAACTAGAGAGTCCCCGATGGCTCTGCAGAAGAGAAACAGGTTCCTTGTCTGGAAAATCCTTGCTGAAAAACATCTTCCAACTATTATGCAGGACTCAGTGCCAACGTGAGATAATGCAAAGTCTTTTCTCGCCAGTGAGACAGTCTGTTCCTTACTTGCTGAGAGTTAAGTAGTAAAGACAAGAGGTGCCCACTCAGCTGCATGATTTCAGAATAAATCTCCCTTAGTTTTGGATAGATGGTTCATGGGAGCGTCTTGCAATCTCCCAGTCATTTCTATTTCACATGAACAGTCATGTAAAATATAAATTATATATGTATATTCATCTACATGAATGTATTTCTGTTGGAAATCATTCCTAGCTCTGTCCAGGTGACATCGACTTCCTCAGTTAGGCTTTCCTTCAGATGTTTAAAATGTGTTGGTAATTGTATTTTTTTGAGAAGTGCCACTTTACAGTTTTGTAGCTATGCACATAGTGAGGACTCAGCCCTTTTTGGTGAGATTTTAATGATATGCTTTCGGTTGCCACAGCAGCAGTAAGAATAAAGATGAGAGCAGCAAACAGGAATGTTACTTTTGAGGCATTTTGGGCATTTGATTTTTCCTCAGCCCCACAAGGAACTTGCTTGGGGAGAAGGAAAGGGGTTGCCCCGAAAGTAGCAGTGGAGCATCTGCCCTGCAGGATGATACAGTGAAAAAGAGCAGTGCTGCAAACTGATGTTATATAGGCCGGATGGGGGAGAAGGAGCCACCATAAAGGTGCTTTCTAAAAGGTCCATCAAAATAGAAGCCTTTTGTGAGAGAAACTGCTTCTTGTGAAACGCACATTTGCAACACCTTCTCCCTTCCCGTCTTCTCTCCCACCTGTTTGCATACATGCCAGTCATTTCATGGCACAGAGAGCAAGGACATTGGATAACGAAGACTCTGAAAGCACAGCACATCTCCAACCTTAAGGGCAAGTTTTCTGGGAGGTGAGAAACTACCACCTTCCACCTGTGGTTTCAGTGCGCCCGGTAAGAGCTCCTTTCCCAGTACGACAGTGTGACACTATGTGCACGGTGTTTCCAGCTGGAGCAAGTTATCTGCAGTCAGCATATAATAATACATCATGTCTTTTTTAGCAGTTTGCATATCCCCACTGGACAGACTGAAGTGACTAGCCTTGTAAAACAGCCCATCTTTCTTGTGGATATGAATCTGTTCAATACTTGTTCACAACTGAGAACTGGAGCACATAGGCAGAGACAGACATTTTTCCTAAACTTAGGATTTTTCTTTTCTCATATATTCACAGGCAGGTCAGGTTTGACGTTATGCTTGAAGTTAAATCATTTTCATCTTATTGGTGTCCCCTCTGACTAAGGGCCTGTAAGCCCTCAAAGATAGGATTTGTCCTTATGTAACTGTGCATTTTGCCATATGTACTTTCCAGTTAATAGCAGGGGATTGACATCAGTGCCTGAATCAAAGCTCTTTAGAAAAATAATAACCACAGTGTCATTTTTGTTCTATGAAAAACAGGCGCTGAATGCTGATCTTTTGTTTCATTGCTCTATGTTCTGATGTTTGGATATTTTTATGCTCGTGTGTGTGATTCAGCTGTTATACTAGCAACTGCTAACTGAGATGGATGCTGTGGAAGTTTGTATTGTACATTATGAGGCAGTTGGAAATGTTTAAAAATAACCTCTCATTCTGTTCCCTACGGGGATATTTTTGTTGGCCAAGTTAGAAGCTTGTCATTTGATTCATTGAGAGCGACTTGTTAGTCTTTTAAAACTCAGTGGAAAGTCGCTAAAAGGTCAAAGCCAGTATGGGTTGAGCCTTTACAAGACTGAGAAGAGAAATTAATAGTCAAAATGGTGAAATGTCTTGTAAAAATCCAAACCAAGAGAAGTATTCATTTGCGTATGGTTAACCATTGTAACAAGGAAGTGAGCATTCGATTGCTGCGGCATGGATCCAAGATCACAGCCAGAAGGGCTGGTAAAGTGAAATTTATTTTGCTTAACTGCTTTCATGATTTTCTGAAGAAGAAGCTAATTTCTAACTTTTATTCATAGTTTGTTATGCTAATACTGGTCACTTGCAAAGAATTAAACTGTACTGTGAATGGCAATATTACATCAAGTACAGAAGGGAATAAGGAGGAATTGCTGAGGGGAGAAGGTTTGCTGATGGGTTATGAATGAGACAAAACTTGAATGAAATTTGTTGTAATATCGTAAATTGCGGATTTAGTTAATTGCTAACAAATGAATTACTGGCATTTTGCTCTTGTAGTTTTCTTGGTCTTTAAAACTGATGACTTCTGACAAAACTAATTTATTTCTTAAACTAGCAGATAGGTTGCTAGCAGATATTGGATGTCAGCTGAATACACCAGCAGGTACTGCTTAGCTTGTAGCTCGCTTTTACTGCAACTGACTGGCTTGGGTTAACAGATCATAACTTAATTTTTTTTATTTTACTAGGTAATAATACAATATATTTATTAATAGTACTGGAAAAGTGGGAGACATTCTCATCTCTTTTTCACTGTATATAACAGGCTGGCATCCTAAGAAACAAAAAATATTCAATATTACAGGATAGCAACCAAGACTTAGTTTTATTTATTTTTATAAACTCTTTGTTTGCCAAAGATGGATTGGTCCATCTATCAGCCTGTCTCCACTTACTTAATGAAATAAGACATCTTTGCAGTTGTTTTTTTCCCGTTGCTTTATGTGATACTGTTTGCTTTTTATATTTTGCATATAGAGTTAGACAGATTTTTCCTTGCACCTTGAATCTTCGTTTTAGGAAAGAATGTTTATAGGAAATTAACTGAAGATGTTCTGACAGAGACCAGAGTATTTTCATGCTTGCCAGCATTTGAAAATCAAAAGCAGCAAGTGTAGCAGGTATGGGAGAACCTGTTTCTTGCAGTTAGTTGCCTCTGAGTGACAACATCTTCTGCCTGCCTTTGTATAATGAATTCACTACTCAGGAGAAACTGTGGTATCTAAGAGAATGAACTTAACTCCATAGTTGCAAACTTTAGAAGCAAAATGGAAAAAAACATGAGTATTCACATATATGCATTCTTATACCTTAGAGATTAAATGCTGGCTCCAAATACATACAAGCCATTTTATTCGTTCAGTATGGGACTACTTGAGCAATGGACGAGTATTGGGGCTATACTGGTTCTTAAAAACTTCGTTTTAAAACAATGTCATGTATACGATATCCTTTTTGGTGTACACATTCAAAAAATCTATATATCAGCATATAAAACCTAACGACTGTGGTTTGTTTATGCTGCAGACTCTTGGGGAGCAGGGGAGGTGCATGTCTCTCTTTGGGAGAACCCCGTTTTGCATGCGGCCGTTTCAGAGCAATGCTGACTTGCCCAAGCGCTGAGGCAAGCTGAGTGGGGATGCTGAAAACGTCCCGTTTGTCCTTCCTCAGGTGCTAAGCTTTTGCATTGGTGCCCAGTCCTTCACAGCCTCGCTGGTTTTGACCTTTGCTGGATACACCAGCAGCATTGCCCCAGTCTGGTGATCAGCTCCTCCCCGTTCTCTGCTCTGCTGGCCCGCACACTCTTTGCCTTTGCAATCCTATTCCTGTACCGTTCTCTCACCCTGTTACTCTTTTTACGCTTCTGCTGCTTAATCCTAGTTCAGGAAGGGGGTCAGTAATGCTGGCGTGGGTTGCTTCTGGCGTAGGGGGTGGTTAAAGCCTTCTGTACTGTGTGCTCTGTTTTGCTTTTATCTCTGCACTTCGGGTCTGCTTCGGGTCTGCTTTTATCTCTGCACTTCGGGTCTTGACATTAGTTGAAAACTGTGACAAATGCGGCAGTTGGGAAGCCAGTTGTGCTGCAGTGGCAGTGCTTGCAATTGATGTCAGTTGGCAACTATGATGTTGCTTTGCTCCCTGTAAAAAACCTTAATAATATTAAAACAAACTGGAATTGCAACCTGGAAAGCCAGATCACTGTCTGAAAACATAGTTACTAAAAATTCTCATTAATTTACTCTCCTTGCCAAGATGGAATAGGTTACTTTTATGAGCATAAACTGTGGGCATGTTTGGGATCTATGACTGCCTGAGTCCAAGAGCGGGACGTTTGGCCATGATGCAGACCCTATTCTGATGTAGATACTGTGTAGGAGAATATTTGAGTTTAGGGGAGACCTAGATTCTGTTTCCCTTTCCTACATTTCTTTTGTGACCTGTTATGCACTTTGTTCATGTGCACCTTCCCTTTCCCCTGAAAGTTCATTCTGTTCGTAGTTCAAACGAATTTTGTTCTCATCACAAATAAGCAAAGGAATGCACAGTATGTGAGATGAAATCGTAAAAGGCAGAGGAAGGAACTGTTCTTATAGCATCCTGACTGGCCTGTCTTGTTTTCGTGACTATATAAAACAGTCCCACAGTACATTTGTTCTCCTCTTTCTGGTCATTATCTATTTTTTCCTCTTCTCTGTTTAGAAGAAGGAAATCTTCACGCTCATTCCCTTCTCTCCTACACGAGCCCTTTACAGGTGGGTAAAGCTGTGCACAGTATATCTGGCAGTGTGCGAACTGAATTTTTTATCAACAGCGCATACATTTTTCTGGGATATACACTTTATTTCCAGCAAGCTTCACAATGGTGGAGCTGGGGCTGCCCTTCACCCTGCTAATGCTCAGCTGCTGTTTTTGGCCTCTTCAGAAACATGAGCAGCTGCCAACATTTATGCCAGACCTCCTGCACGTTCATGTTCACAGGGTACGAGCACTGGAAAGCCTGTGTAAAGTTCAGCTGTTCGTGTTCCTATCTGCAGTAGCAAGTTAGAGGTTTGGAGCCATCCCAGCATTTGGTGGAGCATAGTCAAGGGCAGTACAGAGTTTTGGCTAGCACAGTGAGACCACTTCTGCTCTGTAAACCCTTACGGTTGCCAGAAAAAGGTAGCAAACCTTTGGAATGAATAATATAGGAAATAAAAATGAACTTTTTCACTTGATACACCAATAACATGGATTAAAGGATTCCGATCTATGAAATGCAACTGCCTGTAAAAATAGAAAATGAAGAAAGGAAGGAAGAAATGCTCTCACATGTAATTTAATACTCAAGTCAGATTCTTTTACATGCAAATACAATATAAATTTAACCGTTATTAAAGGAAGAGTAGCTAGCTCAAAACCTAGCTCCAAAATTTACATAAAATTGTAGCTTTATAAGGGTGACAGCAAAATAATTTTCATGTATGAATAAGAGCAGCAGTGTCATAGAACTGACTGAAGGGTGTTGGCTTCAGACTTGCTTTAGATTCTGTGTTCTCTCTTTCCATTGGAACTCAGTCTCTGAGGACTTTTTTTTAAACCCGGATTCATTACTTTAGATAAACTGACTCGCGCTACCTGACTCTCTTGAAGCATATCCGAAAAGTAACAAAGGAGACAGTTTTTCGAATGATTTAAACTTGCATTACTGGAATATTTATTATGGTTAAACCTCATGATTTTGAATTTTTACACTTTAACGTGATATTCTTATGCCTGCATAAGAAGTCTTAGCATTGTAAATGATACGTGCCATAACAACATTACATTCATGTCTTGTGACACTATCTGAATCTGATGTGTACAAGATAGGTAGCTGTATAGTGCAATGTGACTGGGCCTACATTGACCACAGTTAATAAGGGTTCAGGAAACAATTACCTGACTCCACAAATGTTATAGTGTTATATTGGATATGAAGAAATTAAAAGAATAGCTTTATATATTTAATTTTTTTAATTTCAGCTTGCAACAGTAGCAGTTAATACCTACTCTAAATTTTCGAGTATCTATATTAAAACAATTTTCATTTACACTTGTATCGAGCTAGTGTAAAATGCAGTTGTTTTGGTTTAATATATTTTAACAGCACATGTTGTAAAATAATTGAAAATCTTGTCCTTTTTTTTTGAACACTTTTTTGCTCTGATGTTAAGGAATAGGATGTAATTTTTTTTTTACTGCCATATTAGCAAATGAGTATGGGTAGCATGGACGGGCAATAGTAATTGGTTTAGTTTCACGTGTGCCTTCCTGTGATTGTGACTCTCCTAAATAATTAATTCAAACTGAAAAATGGACCATAAAGTTGATAGTAAGCTTTAGGACTGTGGCATATTCTAATCTTAATACAACTTCTTCAGAAAACACTGATCTGAAAAAGTCCTGCTTTCTACCTGCAGGTTAATCCCAAAGTCAAAAAAAGTTTGCCAGCTCTTTGAGAAAAGCACAATGTTAATCAATGTTAATATGATCTTTCTTGTTTATGGTCACTATGTGTGTTATGCACACTGGAATTTACTCTGGGGAAGGAGAGGCGGCCTCAGAATCATAATTTGAGGCGACCTTTCTGTGGAGTAGTTGCAGCTGTCCTCTGGATGATAAGAAACATGAAGAACAGATGTGTTACTAGCCTTGCATCTAAGCAGGTATTGGGAGGCCTATAGTCAGGATTCTCAAATTTGGGATGTTAAAATTAGGTCCTTTAAACCATATCGAGGCACCTAAGCAAGGAGTTCAATGTACCTTTTACTCCTGTTAAATTAAGAGGAAGTGGTGTACCTCTGAAAAGCAAATTGTTATAGCTGTATATCACATATATAGGTAGATGACTAATGTTGGGCTTAGAAAATTTGAAATTTTTATTTATATTTATATTCAAGATCCCAGGACTGCATTCTCACATAGCTTCAGAATATGGTTTGATGATCCAGTGTTACCAGCTGGTATAGGAGGAGGATCACCCCAAATATATTCTCACCTGAAAAAGTTCCACCTTAACACTTGTTTCATGTTCAAATGTGATGAGCCTAAAATGACTGTGAGGGGGGAGGATGGAGTAGTTGAGGCAAGGAATTGTTTGCTAACCAGTCAGATTAAGCTAATAAGGAGACATCTGCATTTTCTTTATTAAGAACAAGGTTTCATTACAGTTAAGCAGACGTACTGGCTAGCTGTTGCTGAAAAGAGCAATCCTGTTCTCTCTGTTACTGGCAACGTGCTATTGCTGCTGCTCACGAGAACATCTAACAAGCCAATTCAGAAAGAAAAAATTAGCAAAAAACTAACCCAGGAGGAAAAGCAAACAGTTGTTTTGCTAGTTTTGCTGTACAAATTGGCTCACTCGGGGAGTAGATGACAGAAGTAGAATGGCATTTTTGGTGGCAGCTAGTCATTAGACTGATTTAGCTTTAGTGTGAAACCTCACCTGAAGGCCTGGCCAGCTTATCTTCTAGAAAGCAGGAAAAAATGATAGATTTCAGGAGTAGAGATCTATCAGGGCTGTTCTGAAGACTTCAAAGGGGAAATCAGTGGCAACAGCTAACATGCGCTACTGAAGGGGGACGCTTCCTGAGGATGATGTTCTGGAATGAAGAGGCTTTCTCCAATATATATAACCTGAGGTGTGAAACTCTGCACAAAGATGGGGATTCTGAAAGCTGTCCTGTCAGGTAAGGAGCAAGCTGGCTTAGTTTTTCTGTCATTGCTTATACCTTTTAGAAGTATCTGTAATAAACTGTGTATTTTATATGTTGCACTTCTTGGCATTGTACATCAACTGGTAAATTCATCATAATTTCAAAGTTAGTGGATGTTATCAAGGTTATCGCTCACCCAATTTGTAGCAAGTCTGTAAGCTGGGGTACCTTAACAAATACCTTACTTACTGAGCATATTCTCCAGCCTATCCCAAGGGTGACAGAGCTGCAGAGGTTATATGGAGGATTTTGTGGTAACTGTCAGGATCTCTGGCATATGTCTAGATACTCTGGTAGACATTTCCACAAGGCAGTGTCATAAGCTTTAAGATTCCTTGTGCTGCAGCCCACTCTCACAAAGTATGGATTGTTACCTTTCGTGTCAGGATTTCTGCAATTAGTCCTTCAGTAGGTGGCATAGAGCATTAATAAAAGCTTAAGCTGCAAACACTAGGTACTGTGGCTCTAGCAGAAATGTGATCCTGTGTTTCTGTCTGGCCCAGGACATATCTTCTGCAGAGTGACCTGGTAGCACATAGAAAAGGTATCAGTTGCTGTAGAACTGTGATTTTCATGGATATGTCCTGTCTTGAGCGTGGCAGTCGTGATAAAAGGAAAAAAAAAATCATAGTATTGAGAAAGTCTGGGAGGAAACGAATACCACTGACTTCTCTGAAAGGCAGCTGTGGCTTACCGCTAGCTTAATGATTATTAACCAGTGGCATAAGAATATTCCTTTGCTGTCTAGTCAAACGGAGGGAAGGTAGATCTCAGCAATAATACTAATAATTTCAGTACAGTGAATGGTATCTGCAATGCTTAACACTAATACTGTTAACAAAAAATCAGTAACGTTTTCAAGAAATGGCATCTGATCTCAAAGGGAGATTCTAGAGCATTTGGGGCAATTATAGTCAATATTTGAAATTGTAGCTTAGAATTGTGATCCAGGCTAAGCTGCATATTTTGCTATATTGTAGCTGTTTTTATGACCAGAATTACTACTTTTCAATTTTGTCCTGTATCCTGTATTTACAGTGGTGTTGTGTCTTTTCATTACAGTGAAAGCAGTGGCTCAGTTCACACTTTCTGATTTCTGTTTTTTTCTGTAATCCATCTTTACACCTTATTGTTTTAAAGTCTCTGGACCTTAATCTTTGTTACTGCGCTGAAACTGGAATAAATCTTCAATGACTACAGTTCTCTGTCTTTTACAGAGATCTGCTGCTGGAATCAAAGAGTTGAGCTAATTTGAATTATAAATACTATTCTGACATGAATGTCCTGGGTTACTTGTTCAACAAGTCACGTTAACTTGCTGTGTTGGTTTTACGTGCTATTCTGTATGTTCACATTGCACCTGGATTAGTCATTTTTTGAAAAACGGAGAGATGCTCAACATCACAAAACAAGAACTGAGTGTTATTTTATTATGTATTGCTACACAGTGCATGATGCTATGTATGGCCTGTTCCTTTTGCACATAGGTGGCACCTGGTGATACTAATGAGTGTCAGACATGGGAATATATTTAAAACTGTTTTCCCATCGCTTTGTCTCATTCAAAGTCCCAGCTGTCCGCCTGGTTCTCCTCATTCCCTCCACTCCTGCTAGTGACAACTAACAGAAGTAACTGGATTCCAGTCACTGCTGTCTTCATGTAGCAGTGTTTAGTGTAGATTTGCTGCTGTTAGCGTAACTAGAACTAGACTGAAAAAAAAAGTAGTGAGTTTTGAGAATCAGTTTGAGCTGAAAGGGGGAACATAAGAAAGGAGCATACAGGTAAGACTAAGAAAGATTTGTCTGTAAGGGAAAGAGAGAAATTTAAAGGAGAGGGAGACAAAAGACTGCTAATATGAAGAGTGGAAAGATGACTGGAAGATAAAAAGGAGACGTGAGGAGAGGGAGCTTTTTACAGAGGTGAAGCTTTTACAGAGGTTACTTTTGTTCAGTTTCAAACATATTTATTCCTCATAATGTGGAATTACCTTCTCTCCTTTTGTCCTCTCTACCTTTAACATGAATTTATCATGGTGAGCTGTTGTCTCCTTTTTAATGTCATACTGTATTGAAATTTTCCAATTTACCACTTTCATCTCATTCATGCAGGTGTTTTTTTTTTATTATTATTATGAGCTGCACCCCAATAGCACCAATTCACATATGCAGAATATATTCACTTATATCAGAAGTCTGATTGCTAGTAGAAAATGAGCTGTTCTGTTTTGTATGAGACCATTACTAGTGGCAGCTGCATGAGACAAACAGTTAATCAGATTTGGAGTGCTGGTGTACTGCAGTGCCTGTAAAAAATGCTGCTCGCCTCTGGAGGTGATGGAAGTTTCAAAAAGCTTTTCCAGTTTTGCTAGCTGTGTGTGGTCAGGTTTCAATATTCAAAATGGTTGCAAAATCTTTTTTCCAAGCTATATTAAATACTATTGGAAGGCTGGGTTATGTCCCTAGGAAAACAGGAATTTAGGATCACTTTTTTCATCTCTTTTTTAGGTATCCAGTTGCCGAAGGAAGATGAGACGTTAGTCCCTGTGATTTCCAGCTCCCCAGTTAAGGACACTGGGCAGAATGTTGATCTCGCCATTGAACAGGAAGAGAAGATGAAGGAGGAACCTTTAACCATCTCAGAACTGGTATACAATCCAAGTGCCAGCCTGCTGCCCACCCCAGTTGATGATGAGATTGACATGCTCTTTGATACCTCTCCAAGAGCAGAGAATGAGAAGGATGATACAGATTCATATGAAGAACTGGAAGCAGATGAAAATGCATTTTTGATTGCAGAGGAGGAAGAACTGAAAGAAGCTCGGAGAGCACTTAGGTGGAGCTATGACTTTCTAATGGGCAACATAGAGGTGAATGCTTTTGTGAAGAGTTTCTCCAGACTTCTTCTTGTAGGCCTTGGACTGTTGTTGTTTGTGTTCCCTCTTCTCCTTGTTCTCTTGGAGTCGGACCTTGAAATCTCTTTTCTCCATGAAATCCGTCAGACACCAGAGTTCCAGCAGTTTCATATTGAATATTACTGCCCACTTAGGCAGTGGGTGGCTTGCAAAATAAACTTCATTCGTGACATGCTGGGCAGCTTTTAAATTTTAAAGAAATGCGATACAACTAAGGGCTATATTCAAAATTCCAGTTAGTGCCAGCTTTTCATAATACCCTGCCCCGGGCCACCAGTAGGTAGCTGTCTTCATATTCAGTTTGTTACAGACATTCTTAAGCTTCCTTTACATCCTTAAATAGCCGCTTTAGTTACAGGTTTATACTGTCGCCTTTCAGTAACCAAAAAGGAACTTTTATTTTCACTGCATTTCAGACTTCCTGCTCATCGACTACATCATGCAAGAGGGGATAACTGTAGGGCTCATTATTCCTAACTTGTAATCCATGACACTAAATCTAATGAAACTGAAAAGTGGTTTTGAATATACTCCTTAGTGCAGCAGTCTCTTCTAACCAATGCCTATACAAGCAATGTTTATGCTGGGTTTTTGTTTTTTGGTTTGTTTTTCTGTTTGTTTGGTTTTTTACAGTTTTATGTGTTTAAAATATTTTGGTAAATTTTTAGCAAAAGAAAACTTCTGATGTTATTTAAATTTACGGATTGGTAAGAATAACGCACAAGGGCACGTAGGGTATTTTTAATGTTTCAGCAGCGATTTGTTTTTTAAACTACTTCTGGCTGGAGAGTTAACGAGTTTAACATTGCTCTACACAGAGGGGCTGTGGTTTGGGAAACATATAGAAAGTTTACTCAAGTTCAGTAGGGGCTGCCCGGGGCAGATGAAAAAGCACCAAGTACTCAGAAGAATTTCTGAATAGCCGAGTTGTAAAGCTTGGGGAACTGAACAGAACGGAAAGTAATGATCCTTCCTCTTCTGTGTCAGTTTGTTGTACGCTTTAATCAGTGCTGTAGAAAGTCTCTACGAGATAGTCCAAGTATGTTTTGGAAGAGAGTGAGTCTTTGGCCTAAATGTAGATTACTGTACATAATATGGAAAGACGATAATAGTAAGTAGCAAAAAAACCAAAACCTTAGCTAAATCAGTAGATGAGCGGCCTACTTTTAGAAATGGTAAAGAAAAACATACTTTTTTAAAAACAAAGCGTTAGATTGTACAGTTGACATGGAAGTATTCTACTGAGTCACAGTTTAAGGATTAAACACTAAGAGATATATCTTCATCCTTGATGCCCTTTAATAGTAATCTCTTAAGACTTAACATTTTCTGTGCATACTGATGGGTCTTCCTTTTACATGTAGCAGCATACTTATCCTCTTTCCCAATTATTATGAGCCTAGTTACAGGGTCTAGTGCTGTTTCACGTAACATGGATTTGTATATCTACAGTTATTCCAGTATTGCTTAGAGGATATATACTTGCATAAAATCTTGTCCACGGCTGAGAACATTTGAAGGTTCCCAAATGTACCGCAGAGGCTGTATTTAAAAAGAGAAAAATTTTATTCTTTCCTTCCCCTGACCTTAGCACAGACAAAGCTCCTCTTTAAGCTAGAGAACTCTCCTTTCTGCCTCGGAGATTTATGAACTGGAGGCATACGTCAGGCTGTGTTGTTAGACCTGCATTTAGCATATTACAAGCACATCTGTAATTCCTGTTGCATAAATTCTTCTAGTTTTGATAGCAGCAGGTTCCTTACAGGATTCCTCCTTTCCTTTTCTCTCCACGGTTTTTAAAGGGCAAAACAATTGACAGCTCTTAGGAGTTTTCTCATTTGAAAACTTAACGGATTGCTCTTCATTTCCCAACCAACAAAGGGTAGATTGAATAATTGCCTTTTTTTTTCCCTCATCTTTATTTCTCCCTGCCAATCCGTTCCCCTCAAAAAATCATTACCGATTAGTTACTTGACGTGTATTTCATCTTGTGCTACTTCCAGCTAAACAGTCCTTTCCCATTAGGTAATAATCGCTCAGCCTAATAGGAATGGAGAGTGAACTAAAGTAGACATTTGGCCTTATCAGGAAATTATTCACTTCTAGCATTTCTAAACAAAGGTGCAAGAAATGGAATTTGGAGTGGTGAAGGCTGTGAGAGCTGACGTCCCGCTAGACTACAGAGACAAGGTTCCATACAGGCTCCTATTTTAAAAAAAAGTTAAGTCCTGTGTTTTAAAATGTAGTCTTGTCCCTGTAAATCGTAGCACTCCAGAAGTAGGAGTATTGTTCTGTTTAACTCTATCAGAAAATGGCTGAGTTGCATGAGGAGGTAACCTCAGAATATGCAGTGCAGTAAGATTTTGTGTGGCTACATGCAAGACAGCATATGCACATGTGCGTGCCCTTACCAACCATGTGCATACATTCAGGCCTGGCCTTTTAAAATTCTTCCCATCCTTCATGACGTATTCAGGTCTACCAAACTAATTCAACTTGGAAGTAATGACAGTCCTATAACTTAAAGCGTCAGGACTGCATAATACACACAGAAGCATATCGTTGGGCATATTCAGACAGAGTAGCAGTCTTGTATTTTACTGGTAAGAATGATAGAGTTGGATTATGGAGAATCTGTAGGTACAGTATTGTGTATTTCTGTCTGTGCTTGGATTATATTGTAAAATGTTATGTACTTGAAATCTATTTTGTGGTTTGTCTAATATTTATAAACACAACTCTGGGAAGAAATAAAAATGGTTTTATTTCATTGAAGACCGGGGGAGAAATATACCTGTAACTCAAGCCTTATCTTTGTACAGTGAATTTCGCATTTCTATGTCAACATCCTGATTGTTTTGTATGTTGATATGATGGCAGGAATCCCTAATAAAAATACACTGGAGAAAAGCATTCTGCAATTACAGCACTTCTTATGAGAAAAGATATTCTGTGAACTTGTTTTTCCCAGAACGCCTTTTGTTGAGAATTAGTTGGGTGCGTGAAACAGTACTGATTTCTTACGACTCTTACAAATTCCTTTCTTACATATGTTTTCGTTCTCCAAAGAGATGCTAACAAAGTGCCATTCTTTCAGATGTTCTGAACATGGTTTCTGATGCATTAACCAAGGCCTTAATGGTTGGCCAAGTTATCATATGAGAATTAGTCACAGTCTTGAATTTGCCCCCAAATATAATTACTGTGCAGAAACTACAAATTGAGATGTCTGGCTTTAAAGTCAGAACCTGGATAGGGACATACTGCCTCAACTTTTTGCTGGCAGATCTGACTGGAGAATTGTGCTAATGAAACTGTGCAGCTTTTGCATGGAGCTTGCTTAGGTTAAGTTGGTTTGAAGCTCAAGACAGTGCAAAACACATCTGTCTGGTAAGCAGTGTCATCTGCAAAGAGGCACTTCCTAAGAGGCCTGAGGAACAGGAACATCATTTTGAGGAGGTAAGTTCGAGAAACTGAGGCTACTTCTTGAGCATATAAAATACAAAGACACAGATATATAAAGTGCTCTGTATAAAGTGCCAAAATCTAAATGGAATCTCTAGTGATTAGAAATGTAAAGAGACCATATAGTACAAACACAGATCTATTCGGTTAAAATGTTGTAGGTTTTTCATGCCACCTTCAAGTGAGGTTGCATTCCTAAATTCAACATTTCTGTTTGCATTCCAGGTATTGAGCATGTGTTATGAAAATAAATAGTATGTTTACTTTCGGTAGAAGAGTTGCATTTGTCATAAAATCTTCCCAAATGTTGACACAAAAAATAGTTTTACACACTTCCCCTAAAATACAGCTCACTGAAATGTCATGTCTAGGCTACATGTGACGGTCAGGCCACGGTTAATCCGAGCTAATGGTTATTGTAGTAAATTGTTAGAATCTGACAGCAGCCATGTTGGCTAAATTACAGATCAGTAGCATGAAGGCAAGAGGCATTAGCTGGAAAGTCAAGGTGCATTTCTGAACTTCTCTTGCTTAAATCCCAGAAGAATTGATCGTCCTATCTATCTGTTTGTACCAATTTGCTCTGGGTTTTCTGATAGCAGTGTTTTATGGCAAGAAATATCTTTAAAGCAGTTAGACGCCACATTACAAGATCTTGGTCCCATGATCTTGTCTTTCATTCTGCTCCTCTACAAAGGTGAATCCTTCATCAATCTCATTTTCAGAAATTTGTAGGAGCCACTCTGATGCTTTGAAGCTGACTTGTCTTGTAGTTGCTTTAAGGCAGGTATTGCTCTTAATCTCAGCAAGATGAACTCAGTGTCACTGTTTCATCTTACACTGTTACAGAGGTTCACAAATTGTCCATTATGTCCTGCAGCTCCCTCCCGGAAATCACGGGCACTCTGTCCCTGTGAAGTGATGCTTAATAATGTAGAGGGACCATAATTTAAAACTGGTGTGACTTTTATCGCTGAAGTTTTCCTTTGCTAATCAATCACAAGTCCGTGCTACTGCATTACAATAAAGAAGAATAAGGCATTCATTTCTACTTTGTGATCATATGGAGGAAGAGTAAGGAAAAAGGGCTGTAACATGTATGTTAAAATAAAAATCAAACATGAGCAGGACATGCTTCATTTATTCCATTTTGATCTCTCTCATGTTAGCTTTTACTTTCTTTTGAATTCCAATGCAGGTAACGTATGCTTGCTGAGTTACCAAAATAATAGGTACACTGTGGTTCAGAGAAGCAAAGGAGCAACTAGAATCTTCAACACTGTCCTGATGAACAAATACCACCTAGCTATTGCTCAGTCACAAAAGATGGAGGGAACAGAATTGGTTTATGGAGGTTTCACCTCCATTTAAAATGGAGGTGAAATAGGTTGCATTTCTTCAATTGTAGAATAACTAACTATATTGATTGAAGAGTACACGTATCATTAGAAACAGCTGTAGACAGAAGAACATGAAAAGCCTCTCAACTGCAATCCTATATATCCCCTTCAGAATCTGTAACAAAAAGATTTGCTATATGTAATATTGCCTGGAAAGTCTTTTTTTTTTAAATCACTTTAAAAGTACTTTGTCAGTATTTTGGACAGCAGTAATTTCCTAAAAAGAAATTGAGAGGGATTGCAGGTAGTTTTAAACTGTTTTTAATGCAATGCATCTGGGAATAAAGAGCAAAGTGTCACCAAAGTGTGCCCAGTATTTTTTACCAGATCAAATCCTCCTTCAGATTCTTCTGGCCATTGATAAAGCTGTGTAGACTTAGGAAGATGCATTTCACGTGCAGGAAAAAAGGCCTTTCACAGCCAGTGAAGAAAGCACCTGTGCACAAAGTCTGCCTAAATCTTGTTCTTGGCAACTAAGTCTATCACTCAGCAGCTACATAACCACTGGAAATGCTAAAACTCAGCGGCGTAGTAGAGCATGATCTCTTCCTGACCACCACCATTTCTTTACTGCTTTTGCCTAACTGATGGCACGTGACATTTCAGCCTGAGCTTCTGGGTGACCGACAGGTAACTGTAACAAGGACTGTGTAAGGAGATGATGTCTGTGCTGGTATAAAGTAGCATAAAAGTAAAATAAATGCTGATTTTTGGATGAAAATGGATTAATGAGGTGACTGAGCTTCAGCAGGGGTATGAAAGACAGAAAGAAGGAAAAGAAGGCTTGTGGTAATCTGACATCATCACCAATTCCACAATTGCAGGTAGTGGGCACCAACATGTGGAGATGTAAGCCTGGTCAGCTCTGCTTCATAGCTGCCTATCTGCTCATGCTATTTCAGCATATTATCACTTCTTCACAATAAACCACACCTTAAACCAGAATAGCTTGAGTAGTTGCATTTTTATTATACAGCCCACCAAAAATATTACCAAGAGTATGACGTTTGAGACTGTTAGTTTTATCCCAACTGTTTCAGCCAGCGATGAATGAGAAGTCCTCCTCTCTTCTTACCCCTCTGTTGTTTTCCCAATAAGTTGTTTTGGTGTCTCAGAAATGAGACAAAATAACACAACTCCTAAAGAACCTGAGGTGGTAGGAGCACATGGAGCCAGGACTGATCTCTTGTTAATGTGCGAGTAGTCCATTTATCATTACAATAGCATAGTTAGCACCTTCGTGTGGGAAGAGAGTTCAGAGACTGGAAAGAGAGTCTCCTTTGTCAGCCATATGCTCTTACACTTCCTCCCTCCTGTATATTCTTTTCGATGAAACGTCTCCTTTGCAGTACTAATTTGGGCAACTTCACTCCACAAAGCACAGCTGTTCTTACGTGTAATGTCTCCCATGTCCCAGTTCAGGATGCATGTTTTTGGACTGCCTTTTTGAAAAGGCCTGATGTTCCTCATGAACTCTGGAGTCTTGGTGCTTAACGTTAAGCTTTGGACGTTCGGGGCCAGATACCTAAAATACATATGCGTAAATATCACACGCGTAAGCACGCAAGGCTTCTACTTAAACTGGTTCATGGGGCTCTGTTCCTCAGTTATCAGCAACTGCAAATACGGGTGAGCTCTGCTTTGGCCCAGGTAATTTAGCCATATTAACTCTGCCTTAAACAATATGACCACCTGACCTTAATTCACAACTAGCATTTTCACAAAGCAAAGAACCCTTCCTCCTGCTTCTTCCAGTCTCCCAAACCACTGATTTCTCCCAACCCTGTGCTCCCTACCCTTTGCCGAACCACAGCCCTGCCTCCTCTCCGAGATTATGTCCAACCTCCCCTCTAAAAATCCTCACTTCCTAAGCCTCTCTTCTTCCTGCACCTCTCACGTGTGAACGTAACCCACATCCTGGATTCCCAAAACGTGGCACCGAACACTGCATATTTCCTCTGTCCCCCAGCACACCCTCCATCCCTAGCTCTCGGCTACTGCCCTTATTCGTGCAGAGCCCGGTGCAGCCCCCTGAGCCTCCGCAAGCCCAACTCCCATGCTCTCAGCTCAGGTGAAGCCTGACCTGCCGCCACAGCAGTGGCACTCATTTATTGACCTACAGGAAAATGTTTTTGACGTTACACCTGATACTGTCAGGTATCCTTCCTGCTACAAGAAGTTATACTTATTTCCTGTCTATAGGGCTGCTTTAGCACTGCTGTTCTATAACAGGGCAGGTTAAATCTTTGGCAATGCATTAACAATGATATTTCATTTACCTTATTCTAGCAACTTACAAAAAGCAATTTCTGCACTGAAATAGTCAGTTCTGAAAGCAATCAGTTCTCAGTCTCTTTTCCACCATGTTTAATTATGAAGTACTTTGACTCACAATTCCTGCAAACTGTAAAACATGTACAACTGATTCCTGTATATCATATGCTGAACAATTCTTTCTGTGACTTATACAGCACTGTCGTTATGTATTCCCTAAAAATTCACAATTACTGCAAACACGACGATCCACCACTCTTACGACTAGTGTATATACTACAGCAGCGCCTGTTTCAAATATTTTGGCTCTGCTAATGTCTCTATTCTCCTGCCTGTGTGTGTAAGACCTCTGAATTTACGGATTTACGTTGCACATTTACTTTTACAGTCGTCAGGGCCTTCTTGGCAGAACACCGAGTAGAGCATTTAGCAGAAACCGATCAGCAGAACTCTGAAATCACAAGGCGTTCTCACCCAAGGTTGGAGCTATTCATGAAAAAAAAGAACAACTCAGAAAAAGCAATATAGCAAATTTGAAATTACATCCTCTTTACCTGGCATTAACAAAGCATGCTTCATATTTAGATTAAAAAAAACTTTTATAAAATGTGATTATGCATCAGAAAGCCTTACTAATTACAGGGTTTTAGCTCTTTCCAAAAATATACAGACCAACTGAGGAGTATAATACTATTTACAGCTACATTTATCTAAGTGTTCAGCTCCCATATAGATTACAAAAGAAAAAAAAAAAGAGAGAAAAAAAATACAGGTTTGTACTACTATCAGCTATAACTTGTGCATGCTTCAGAGGTATAAGCACCTATGGCTGTTTTATTGAAAGTTTCTGTATGTTCTCTTAAACTATCCTCTCACTGGAAATTCTTGATATGTTAAAGCAATGGAACGGTGATAGCGTGCTAGACTTAGCCTGCTGGGAATGCTGTAGTGCATCAGATGGGAGCTGGCAGCATGGGAAAAGTTGTTTTGGTAGTGCCACATCAGACCTAACAAAAATCCGTGGACAGATGCTAATGGTCTAACAGGACTTGGCAGAATAGCCCGGAATTGGTTGCAGTGGTCAAGATGAAGGTAATCACACTCCCCTTCATGTGTCACTCCTGTGACACATGCTGCTATGACAAAAGCCAAAGTTACAAGTGTAGCTTCCAGGCTTTGAATTACAATTTGAAGGTTCCTCTCCTCCCCGAAAAGCATTAGCCATACATTAAATAGCAAGGTGCAAGTCTTACTCTGCTTGGTAATAAGCACCATTCAACTTTCTGATTTAACTTAAAAATGAAGTTATATGTGAAACATATTTATCCCAATAAAGCTGCTATCACCAGCTATCTTAGAGGAAAGCCTGTGGTTCCTAAATAATTAACTGATTGTTAAGTTGTACGTATAAGGAAACAAAGCCATCATTTAACTAACTTCGTTAAGTGCATTTTTCTCATTTGGGTCACAAAACTTACCGTAAAGCACTCACTAAAAAAAAAAGGAGGAAGACTTCACTTCTGTTTACTGCAAACACTTGTTCCACTAGAGTTTGCTGAAAGGAAGCAAGATATTTTATGTATTTGTTTCCTTTCTGTTCCGAATTGATGACCCACTTTGGGTCTTTTAAATACACACTTCATATATTGTTTATTTGCTTGGCTCTCACTAGCAACATTGTATCCTATGTCTCTAAAATAATCTTACTGCAATGAGGTAGTAGCCATTTCAACACTTTTAAGGCTGCTGCTAGTTTCATGAACCTAGATTTATGCTTCTGGAAACTTCATTCCTAAGTAATTAAAAAAAAAAAAAAAACCATGTATGCCAGGTTGCTTTGAGTAATTAAAAAACAAGATAACATGACTAGTGGTAGCACCCCTTTATAGAAACTTAATTTACAATAGAAACTTTAATTTTTCTAACATTGTTGTAATTAATTATTAAATATATTACCTACTTTTAGCATAAAGCGTGGCAAAGTAGGAACACAGCAGCGGAAAAAGCTGGAAACACTGAAGCTTACGCTATTTGTATACATGGATACAACGGTCAGCTGAGCTCAATTTTTTTAAAGAAGCCAGAACAAGGACTCTGTTTATTAAATGTCTGCTACCTGAATTCTGAGCTTTAGTAAGATTTGGCCAGTAAAAAAAAAAGTCTTTATTTTTTGTGTCGGTGGAAGGAAGAAATATGTATTTATCATTTAACACAGACTTGTAAAGCTGCAGTGCTCATAAAAAAGTCTAAGACTGTCCTCTTCTGGCACTTCAGAATAATCTCTCACAAGTTTTCTTGCACAGAAACACTTAGTCTTAAGAAACTGGATTCCGTTTTGTTTTTTAACCATACTAAAAGAAAAAATTCACCAACAGACTTGAATTATTCATTTGTAGTTTTGATTGTTAAGTATTACATCCTGTTGACCAAGTTTTGTCTTGTACAGCTTCCTGGAAACACAACATAAACAGCATAAGTCTGTTTCCTTTTAAACAACACTCTGCATCCTAAGATTTTAAATGATAAACTGCTACTGCTTTTCTAATACTGAACGTAAATATTAAAATATGTGATCACATGGAATTATTTTAAAAGCGCCTTTGTATGTCATGATTTCTTGCTGGATGTCACTGAGAATGTTAATACCTTCCCCGGGATACCGAAGGAATTCCTCCAATGCCAGCTACCCTGCAGAGAGAACAGCTTAGATCTCCCCTTGATGTAACTAGGCAGAAGAGGTTTCGTCCTCTCTGAACAGCACCCGATAATACTCTTGGCTGAGGGCTTCATACACAAGATCGAGGAAAACATGGTATGGTGGTGACTCCTATGCAGGGGTGCTGACTGCTGTTACAGTCTTCTTTGCAGGCTGTCGCGGGCGGATTCTGCAGTTTAGATTTCAGCTGAGGCAATGCATTGACTTAAAGAGCAAAAAGTAAAGATTTGAGGATCTTATCCCAGAGCTGTGAAAAATATGTCTGTCCACTTTCAATTTGCATTGCATTAACTGTAGACTTTTAGGTATTTACACTTGTAGGCAATTACACTTATGCAATGATTCCATTTTAAGGCTCTGGTTTCTGTGGCTCATTATCTCTGTCGCAGAGCAACCATTTGGGCTGAAATTCTCTATGCTGGGTCTCTGTCTCAGGAAAGAGAAGAGTCTTGTTTTCAAAATCCTCTAGAGCAAAACATATGTGACTACTCAGAAAAATTATTTACACTGCAGTAATTAGGGTTTTTCTAGGCATGCTGCCCACTTAGGATTCCCCAATTTGCCCTGACTCTATTAGCTCAGGGAACCCACAACAGAAAGTCTTTATTCTTAAGTATTCAAGCTCTTTTTTGTTATCACCTCACCTATACTCATGGCGAGATTCCCTCCCCCAAGTATAGGGGAAGGGCCAACAAACCAACTTTTTTTTTTCCCCCTAACAGCAACCTCACAAGCATGCAAACCTCAAGGAGGCCATACGCAGCCACTATAGCCGAAGAACAAGTTACCGCAAGGTGAAATACCACTTCTACTGCCTAAGTTTTAACTGCGCAGTTGAGCAGTTTTAAGAGTCTCTTCACCTAGAGCGCTCCCCATGAAGCGTTAAGAGCCTTTCCTAAGCGTCCTCTGCCTCACGCTTCAAACTTCACCAGAGCAGAGCGGATAACTGAAACGGATTTGAAGGCATTCAAGCACTACGAGATGCAGGCAGTCACCCTTTCAAAAGCGTGCCATCCTCTTTTTGCCAGCCAGCCAGCCAGCCAGAGGCTGTGAAGTCTCATGAGGCGCTTCTACAAATCTCAGCACAAACGCCTCTAAACACCTGCTGAGTTGGGACCACCTCTACGTTGCCCCACGCCTCAGTCGAGGGCAAAAATACTGCCCAGTCGGTGCCTTGTCTTCTTTCCCCCGGGCGCCCCTGACCACAGCCCCTTGGCCAAGGGCAACCACCAGCCACCTGGTGCCCGAAAGCTGGTAGCTGAAGGGGGCGCGTCCGCCCGGAGCCGCCGCTCGGGGGCAGGTCCCTCCCTCTCTGCGGCGGCTGGTGGTGGCGGCGGCCGGAGGCGCCGCCTGTGGTTTTGCCGTTCGCCAGGTGAGGCCCTGGGTGCGTGGCTGCCGTGGCCCCGGTGTGCCGGAGCAGCCCCGGGACGAGGCGGACAGCTCGGGCTTCCCCCTGCGTGCCCTGCTGGGGCCGAACCGCCGCCATCTCCTGTGGCCCCCTCCCCCCCGGTGTGCGCAGTACATATTTACAGGTGGCATATAGACCCATTAGGTACGCCGTGGTACACCCCTCGCGTCGTTTCTATCGCGACAGTAGAAGCAAGCTACTTTTTAAGTCCTGCTCCGGGTTTGTGTGGTTGTAGCAACCCTCTCACTTGCACCGTTCCTCCCTCCACCAAGCTCTGGTGGTTATTCTTCTCATTCCGGCTTTAAAATTGTAAGTATTTACAGCAGTGTTAGGCCTGTGGGGTAATCATAGATAAACGCAGCTCAACAGCGCTTATCCACTTGTAGTTCAGGCAAACCAGAGAACTTTTGTTATCTTGTTCCTTGTCCATCCTGTGCTTCATAGTTTTACACCAGTCATGGATTATTTTTAATTTAGCGGTGCCCTGTTGCAGCCCCAGACCCCTAAGGATTAGGGGGACAGTGGTGATTTTACACAGCATGACAGAGGGGAAATCAGGTTATTTGGCACTGATAGCTTCTGCTGTACCTGTGCCTCTTTGATTGCTCATAAAGGAACTAGAAATGCATTTCTATGTAGGTAGCTGCTGCTCAGCAGTATGTAATAGGAAGAGAGGCTTCAAGAGTTTGATATCAAATTGGAAAATTTGGCTGTAGGGAAAGATGACACCAAAGGGAAGACTTAGGAAAAGGAGAGAAATGAAGACACTACAGGTGTATAGTCACTGAGGAACGTAGTATCAAACTGAAATGTTTCCTGTATTTAAAAGGCATTTTTTTTTCTAAATAGTTACTGAAAGGAGAACATGCTCTTGCAGCACTTTGGTGAAGCAGTGTTATCAACTGAAAAGTTCCATCTGAAAATTTCCTATCAGTCAGCTGTACTGTGCTTAGCGTGGATAGCTCCAGGGCCACTGCTGCCTTTCACCAGAGGATCACCGCAAAAAGCCATCAGTTTTGTCAGGTTATGTGGCTGCTGTCTTGAGTTTTAAGGGAAAAGTGTAATTGTCTCAAAAATTTGTCTCAGTTGCCTGTTACTCCTTGAGAAAGCCTTGAGGTGATAAAAAAGAAGCACGTTCACTGGAAGAAAGTTGCTCAAGCAAGAGGATGAGAGTAGGATATCACGGAGAGCATGGAGTGAGGTATTCATTTGTAAGCAGCGACTAGTTACTTGCAGGTATCTTACCCGAGTAGGAGACCCCTCAGATTCATATTGCCACTTTCTTATTTTAAGAAATAAGGTAATACACTGCAAGCCACATAAATTGACAAAACTGATCATCCGTTTTGCATTCTGTAATGATGACAGAAGAAGAAAAAAGTCAGCCTTCTATGTCAAACAGCGGTCAGCCATTCAGTGAGATAGCAAATGGCAGGAAAGCGCTGATGGAAAGCTGACATGGAATACCACCTCCAGGAAAAGATCGGATAACTATTACAGATTCAGAAGTATCTAGAAAATGTACAGGACAGATTAGTCTTTTGGAGTTAGACCGTACTCTGCATGCTGTATCTGTTCCAGAAACACAAAACCTGAAACATGTTGATAGCTGGGTACAGTTTTTTCTTAATAAAACTTTCAAAGGCACTCACATATCAGAAAATTCACGTTTGGACCAGGGCTGTGTCTTTTTGCAAGATAAAGGGGGAAAGCACCATTTAGCAAGATGAAAGAAACGAAAAGTGCAAACAGCTTTTGCTCTTTCTAGGCACACAACCTCGGTTCACATGCTGATGTGTGCAAGAGCTCTATGCTTTGTTTAGCTTCATCAGATAGCATGGAGCATGCAGAAAAATGAATTTCTCTTCAAAACTAATGTTCCCCTAAGATTCAGCCTAATACCATCAACAGAAAACGGGCCTTACGGATAAATGAGAAGGAAAGGATGCTGAAATGTCCAAAATTCAGTTGGGCCAGCATCCAACTGCTGACTAATGACAAAACCCCAAGGAAAAATACTTGACAGCTTGGATGAGGGGAAAACAAGGGCAGAGATGCATCATCTCCAACCTCATCCTTCTGTATGTAATGATAACGATTATTAAAATGCAGCTGCAAAGACTCCACATGAAACTACTGATACCTATTTTGGGGCTCCCCTGATGGATAGTTCTGATGAGGACAGTGCAGAAAGAATTGCAGTGACAGGGATTAAAAATAGATCTGATAGCAAGGCTGAATACAAAAACTCTCCAGAGAACATCTCTTCATTCCAAACAAAAAGTACGAAACGTTTTAGTTCTGCTAAGTTGGAAGGCAATGTTTCCTTCAGAAAAAAGACCAACAGCAATGGAAAATGCAATCAGAGAGAAAAACATATAGAAGATAGTAAGGAGGATGACCTGAAAGATTCCACATTTTGCCTAAGAACTGACCCTACCTGTGGAGGCAAAAGTATTACACATAGCAAAAAGGGGCAGACTTTCTCTCCTGAGTCTAAGGAAAAAGTACACGACTTGGAAGATTTGTTACCAAATTTTGCCATTTTGAAAGGACAGACAGGACAGAAAAACATGATCTGAAGATACAGAAAAGGAAAAAGAATGCTAGAGGTGAGAAAGGGGATTTGCACAGAGCAAAAGGATAGCATCTTTACTGAATCTAGCATCAGCAAGAGTATTGGTACAGTAGGATTGTAGTCAACTGCTGAAGGTTGTACTGTAGAAAATACTTGTCTGAGGCTGAACTTAGTAGTTAATCCTTCAGTGAACTGTCTATTCATTAAAGTTTATTCTAATTGCAAAAGTCTCAACAATCCTAATACAAATTTGCACAATGAACGTGGGTGTACGCTTTTCAGTAGGAAATACAATGTGGAACAGCCAACTGGTGAGCAGAAGGAAAGAGTGTTAAATAAGTACAGTTGAGAAGTAGCTTAGATGAGACTCCCAAACTAAGAAAAATGTTGGGTTGGGAAGATGAACCAGTGTTAAGTTTAGATCGCAAAATGAGTGTTTTGGATAAATATTATTTCTGTTTGGAGGTGCCGAGTATGATTAGAAGTCTTCAGCCCAAAGAGATAAATGAACTGGCTTTTCCCCAAGAATGTAATGGGTTTTCTAAGGAGAATATGGTTGCCAGACATCCTGGAGATAAAGTGGTTGCACAAGATGAGATGGAAGAAACTAGAAATGATTACAGATCATCCAAATGAAGTGAAAGCAGTGATGTGGAACAAAAGACCATACAGCTTGAGGAGAGAACTTTGAAGGAGATTTTGCTTTAGAATGTGTTTTTTCAAAGCCTCTGGATAGACCTGAGTTAAGTAATAAAAGCAGAAAAAAAGTCAAGTTCAGCTAGGTAAAGAATTTCTAACATATGCTTAGCTATACATTTTAATTGTATAAATAATCATTATTAATGAATCCGTTAAATGCAAGTGATGTATTTTGCTATGACTGTCTTTTTCTTTCTTGAATATACACTTTGCTACTGTCCTTAATGTAAAAATAAGTAGTAGCATGACACGGAAAAGTAGCACTCTTTTGTTCATTGCAATAGACTGGTCTATTTTAACATGGTCAATTCTTACATTAGAAAAATGTTGTCAAATAATACATAAACGCTACTTCTGTTCCTGATTGCTTAACCCTTTTCCTGGACATACGTAAAACATCTCTCCAGTGGAGTTGTTCTTTAGGGTTGTTCCCAAAAGATGATGTTTCCCAGAGGTGTTTTTAATGGGAGTGCAGTATAACATAGAACCAAGAACCTGTATTTCAGCATCACGGTTTTCTTACAGTGGAGTAGAAGTTTTACTCTCTCCCTATTACAAACAACACCCATCCTATTTTGCATTAAATAGATGTGTTTGGTAACTCCTAGTGTTACATGTTTTTAGACAGGAGACTGAAACATACCATTAGAACAAAAGTAACTGGTCCAAGGAGGCACTAGGAGAAATCCAGCCTTGCGTGGTCATCTGACATGCGTGGAGGGCTGAAGCCAAGGTCTGATTACTTTTCTGGCTTGTATTTCTTATAAGATACTTCTTATTTGCACTTTATTAAATTACATTGTCTCTGCAAAGATAAAGCCACTTATTGAGAAACATAATACAGGTAACGGGTTTAATAAAATACTACTCAGGTGATTTCAGTTACATATGTGTCTTCAGTGGTATGTTTGTAGTATATTTTCTAGTCCATAATATTAGGCAACATGCTAATATCTCTTGATGAAGAGCAAATGAAAATAGACGACTATTCTAATGAGTATTTTTTTCATTGCCTGATACGGATTACACAATGTGCAGAGACCTGTCTTTGGTGATAGAAGCAAGAAGATGCTCAGTGGACTGTATCAAAGTGGTCAGCCTTCAGGTAGGTGCATCAGTTAAACAAAATGACAAGAGTTCCTAGGCTAAATTTATGGCTATTGGGACAGGATGATGGGACTTGTGTTCACAATATGTGAAAGGGAATTTGTGTTCTGTTGTATATTTGTAGATAAAAATAAAAGTTCTGTTAAATGCTTACGTAGCCTGTAAGAAATAACATATGTGAGAAAAATCTCTAGGTTCCAGAATCTACATTTTCATTTGATCTGAAAAGGCCATATGTAACTCTGTTAAGAAGGTTGAAAACATACTCCAGATTGTTTACATAATAACTAAAAATAGAGAAATAAAGTGTGGTTTTTCAGTAAAGGAAATGATATACGGGTATGAAAATCTCTTGATACTCTTTAGTCGTTCCTTTCAGTTTTACTTTTCATCAAAATGAATATCATTAAATGTGATGTTCTGGTAGCTGCTATCCCACTTCCAAGTAAATGTTATATAATAATAGAGACTTAGAAGCATGGAATCTTGTTTTTAAGCTCAAAAGGTGGGAGCGGAGAGCATGTACTTAGGAGTACACAGTGAGAGCAGTGTAATATCCTGCAGCCTGGGAGCAAATCACGTTATGGTTACACAATCCACGTGGGATTTGTGGTCTGTGGATCTGTACTTTTTATTCCTCTTCTCTTATCTCCAATATCTTCTGCAATGTGATAGAGTTACTAGAAGATTGACTGAACTGCCAAATGCTGGAGACTGTATGCTCTGCTGATAGTTTTTATATTCCTGCTGTCATATATGGAGCTTTCCAGAGCAGCAGGAGAGTCCTCTTTGAAAAGTCATGCAGAAGGTCACTCACTCAAATGAGCTCATTGATTGTTATGTCCTCTACGCACTCATTTTCTTTTATGTTTTTCACTCTCCATCCATTTTTAGAGGCATCCTTCTACAATCAGTACGCGCTCCTGCTTAAGGCCTTATTCACAAAGAGTTGTACTTTGTGCTTTGCTTTTTAGTTTAAATGTGCAGAGCAGTGTTACTCCATTTTTCAAAAAATTAATTAGAGTGAGCATTTTATGGTGTACATTGCTGAAATAAGCCTTAATAAAGAGGGAAGATGAGAACATTTTTGAAAATTTGGGAGTGTAAATTAGCTAATTGGTTAATCAGGATTATTTGGATCGCGTTGTAATGTATAATGTAATTATATGTGCTATATAATATGTAATGTAGTACTCTGCAAAAGTTAGTTATTATTTTGTGTAGGAGCAATAATTGATACTTAGCATATACTTGATGGTTTCCCTAAGCAAGTAGCTATTACATTATCTTATGAGATATCCAGATTCAGTTTTGTGTTCCTGCGTTCTCAGCTTTGGATCCGTATGAACTTACTGTGCTTCTTCCATTTTTCTATTTCCCTTTTACATGCTTAGTCCTCTACCCAGATTATACAATGACAGTTACACTTTCTGTAACAGGTAGATGCTTACTTAGCTGTATTTTTCTCATGATCTGCCAATGGGTAGTTATTTGACAATTCTGAAATTGTAAATCAGTCTTAAATTATCTTTCAGAATCAGAATACTTTAGCTTTCCAACTCAGAATGAAAGCTCTCAGTTTGAGTATAAAGCTAGTCAAAAGAAGTCATCAAAATGAAATAACCTTTAACAAATATTTCACGATCTAAGCAAAATCCATAGTAAATTCTGTGAAATCCTTAGGAAAGTTTCTGCTGACTTCTCAAGATTTTCACCTCCAAAATTCTCACCTCAAGCCTGCTTTTGGGATAAGCAGGTCAAGATTATGTGGTTTTATGGAGGTAGAACATTTAAGAGATGTTGCCTTTGCTAACCTTTTTCTTCTCCTCTTGCTTGGACCCGGATAGCTTTCCTCAAATCTAATTTCTTACCTGAGCAGGTATCAAAAAAGTTTATTCAGTAGAACGTTGGGTTCAACAGAGTTAGGTGTACCTCATTGTTAAATCTGGCTTTGAAAGAGAGTTAGATACATAGATATATAGATGTATGTATAGATAGATAGCATTCTTTGCTGGAGAGAGCTTCTGCAGCCAAGTTATTTGTAGGCAATATGTTGAACGAATTTTGAGTTGTGAGCAGGCAAGGGTTTTACATGCATTCTAAAGCATGATAATCTTGTTTCCTGTGTTTGATCAATTAGATGGAAATTTTCAGTGGAAAAATAGTTCTCAGATTTATATATTGTGGAACTTGTTTATTGTCACCATTTTGCACGTCTCTTGGTCTAGCTGACATACAGCTAATATGTTCCAGTAGATAATTTCCTGTGTGAACACTTGGACATTATATACAGACTGTACTGTAATAATAAATGAACAAATCACATTTTAGTATTTCAGATCTCATGTTCACTCTGTCAGAACTCTTCGGGAGATCCTGAAAAGTCTTCAACATCCCATTCCTTAGGAGGCTGGTGCTCCAATTCTAGATAAGGTCCTTCTGGAATTAATGACGGGTCATTCAAAGATAAAGGGCTCAAAACAGACTACTAATCGTTTACTAGATTATTTTATTCAGTGCTCACTATGTGATTCAACAGTAACGGTTGCATAAAGCAAACCTTGCTCACTAGCAAAGCAGTTAGAATCTACATTATTATTTTGCTACTAATCTAGTTATACATTCGAGCATAACACAACTGATAAGGCAAGAAGATAACCAGTTTATTTTTTTTTCCTTCTTTTTATTTTCCCGTTGGTTTATATTTCTGAGTTCATTTAGGTGAGGGATCCCAATCTGTGAGTCTACATGTCTTGGGAAGCAGCCCATGCCTGGTGAGTCATGATGCATTTAAAGTGATTAAAAACCTTAATGTAAGAGCTTGCAGTGGTTTGTGATCCAAAAAGTTTGGGACATCAAGAATCAGGATAGAACATTTGATCCAAAAAATTCCTATTTCAAGCTTAAGAAACCTGTCTGTGATGTGACATAAAGACGTGAATATTATGGTTCAGTACAGCAGAACTGCTGAAGTGCTGCAAATTAGGATATACCTAAAGACTGAATTAAATTTTGGCCTAGATTTGTTTCAGCCTTTGAAATAATTTTGTCCTGAGTTCTGTTAATTTTCACGTTCTGAGAAATTTAGGATACTAAAGAGCATGGATTTGCTGATCTAGTAATTAACTTCTATTATATTATATTCTAACTTCTATTATAAGAACATATTTTCTGTAGGTGGTGGCAATTCCAGACAAGCGAAAACATCCTTCCACAAACTTCCTTTGTCTGAAAAAGTACAGCAGAAACTGCCTGCTAAACACACAGTAGTAGCTTCTGAGAATATTGTAAACGCATGTAAGTAAAAATCTGTATATAAAGATCGCCTGCTTTCTGTGCTTGCTACATCGTCTGCTCTCCCTTGCTTGTGGTAATCTCTGCTAGCATCTGATATCAGGAATTCATTCTCTGATGTGCTAACCAGTGAGGTGCTGAAGCTGTTCCATCTCTTCCAAGCACCTTTAAGAAGCTTGCAAGGGGCAGCACAAAAGCATGATCCAAAACTATTTTAAAAAGGTTTGAAGCTGTTCCTGGATGAGCGGTTGAAGTGCTGTTAACAGAACTGCAAGATTTGAATGCGATACTACTGATAAGCCCTGCTCTTTGAAGAGGTGATCAAGTGATTTTGAGCATTTGCATCTGAAGGTCTTGTAGAAAGTGGTTCAGACAATAAATAGTGCATTACTCATTAAGCACAGGTTCCTTGGAATTCAGCACATTAAACAGAAGTAACTTTTTTTTGTTACTATTTTCTTAAAGTGTATTATTGAATCCACTTTTTCTCAGAAACGCACTTCTGGTGTTTTGCGAAGAATCACGTTAACAGAAGCAGTAGAATAATATTCACGCATAATAATCCTGTTAGCACATCAGCTGTTAATTAAAGCAGCACAGAAGTTAAGTGAAGGACAAATAGCATGGCACTCCATGCTCTTACTTGGCGTCTTTACAGTCTCTTAGATATCAGTTTAATATGTGCAAAATTACTACACTCTCAGTTCTGCTGCTCTGTCCTGCTCTTTAGCTTTATGTGTAAGGGGAGCAACAGAGTGGAACTTGACAGGCTCGCAGTATGTCAGTGATCTTATCTGGTCCCGTATGCTGGTCAACTTGAACACAGTGTAAAGCACAATCCAGAAAGCAGCATCAGTATGTCACAGTGGTATGTAAATGTCTAATTTGCTTCCTGCTACGGTAATTCTTTTGCTACCAGTTGTTGGCCATTCAGCAATAGTAGTGACAGAAGAAATCAGTGCGGGCCAAGTAATGCCAGTAATTGAGGCAGAATAGCAACTGAATGAAAGACAGATAAATACTCTAGTTCTTCTGGGGCGGCTTGAGTTCTCAGAAATGTAGAAGACCTATTAAATTATGAAATCTGTCTATCTGCTACTGTAGGATGATTCTCTACCACCTAGTGTCTTAGTGTTTCTTAGTGCTGGTTTTATAGAAAAGTTCCTCTGTCTGCGCAGACAGCTATGTGACAGCAATTGTGTCCAAATCATTACTCACATAAATGATTTTGGCACAAAGCAGTGCCTGTAGTTACCTCTGCCAGTAACTGGAAGTCATAACAGGCCTTTGAAAGTCTGGACTAAAACTCAGAATAGATCCCCTAGGACTGTAGGGCTTTTTGACATTTTTCATTGGAACTCGTGAGAAATTATAGTCTGGCCAGTTAGAGAATGGTTAAAATGAAAATGCATAATTCTTCACGTGAAAATTCGAAAGTCTGGTATCAGTCCTGTTTTTCCTGTAGTGACAAGTGTACATATTTGAAGTTCTGGTCGGGTGTGCCACTGGAGGTTGACCACTGCTTATGTATTTATTGCTTCAGCTTTTATTTGTATTTTCTCAGTAAAAAACAAAGAAACTTCCTCATAACTTTGGAATTTCAGAATCATCTGTCCTTCTCCTAGGATTTGACTTCAAATATCCTTCCAAAAGTACAGGTCAAATGTCTGAGAGAACAATGGATTGGGTAAATGTATATATCTATATTTGGTTGGGTATTAAAATGCTAATACTACTACATTTGACTTTAATTTTTGGAGAGGCATGAATCAGCCTTTAGGGAAAAAAAATGGTATATCTGAAAAAAGCTAACTTTTGGAGTACAGGGTGTTAAAGCTGACCAGAAAAGGACAGCTACGTGTTCTATATTTGTAGAGCTGTGCTCTAGCTTATTTTTACTAAGTAAATGATGATCTGGCCCGCTGTCTTTTAGGGTGTAGGAAGGAGTTTTTAGAATAGAGAGTAGTGATCTGTCTTCCAGGAGTTGGCAGTGTATGCTTTAGGCTGCGTTTCTGATGTAAAGGAATCAAGTAGAACTACGCGGTCTTAACTGTGAGAGGTTTTTGAGACCTGAAGGAGGGTAATAAGAGATTTGCTAACAGAGGTTCCGGGTCAAAACGTTGGAGGATCTGATCTACAAGCTTGAAATCAAGAAATACATTGTTTTAACCACTTAGATTGGAAATAGAGGGCGAATAGGTTGTCCCTGTCCTCTGCTTGCCATCAAGCGAAAGAAAATTCTCTCCAGGACTTGATTCTGCATGCGTTATTTGCTTGGACAGGAATTTACTGTATACTACACACTGTATTGTATTTGCTTGTCATTTCTTGCGTTCCATGTAGATTTGATCTACCTCAAGGGTGACAAAGGCAAAAGTGACTTTTCAGTGTGGCTTCTTCTGCCCGATGAGGTGTGGCTATGCATCTTGTCATTGCTGTTCCATCTAGGACTTTGCCAAGTTGTTCCAGTCTGCCACCGCTTCCACTAGCATACAAGAGAAAAATCATTTTGTAAGTGAAGTAAAATATCTGAAGATCAGTAAGTGAAAGGTAAATAGTAAATGAAAATTTTAAGCACCATCCTAGTAAACGCTGAGATAAATACAGATGCTCCCTAATGGTGTTTATATGTGTCCATCTGCAGTTTTTATCAGGTAAAATAGATTCTTCAAAGTGTCAAGAAAATGTCATCTTTTAGTGGGAGACAACTGACCTGTCCGTTGAATACAAGTACTGAAATTAGAGGTGGATGCTAAATAAGCTAGGTTTCAGAAAAGTTTGGACTTAAAATTTAATTTTGTAATAGAGACTTAATTCTAATGAAAAAAGTTAGAAGTCTTTGCAGAAGAAACTTCCAGAAGTACTGCATTTGCTCAAACAACAGTAACTCTTGCCGCTGCTACGTAATTGTTGCAACAGTGGTTGTAAGTAACAGATTACCAGTCAAGAGTTGGTGCAAATACTCATCTTGTTTTCATTTTTTGAAGCAAGACAAAATTTTTGAAGCAAGAAGATCTGTTTACTCTTGGAGCAAATAAATGTAATCTTTTATAAACTGTTAAACCTATTGTGAGGTCATAATTTAAACTGCAGAGATTTCCGTCATCTCGCCAGAGTTGTGCGTGAAAAGGTCTGGATCATGTGGAAGAAACTTCTTGTATTGATAATTTATTTTGATCATGGCTAGAAGGAAATGTACATCTGTTTGGAGGGAGAGAATGGAAAAGGACTTACTTTCTATAGTCTTACTAGAAATTTGTCAGGTGTACTGTACTAGCAACGTGTCTGTTTTTGTTTTGGTATGTAATTGAAGTCATAAGACTTTTAGATACGGCTTGCTTTTGTCTATGTGTGTATCGTAATGTTATGGGAAGTTGAATTCCGCCTAGGCTTGTCCATGTCTTCAGCTTCTGCGTTAAGGAAGGTAATGTGTAGTGGTCCGTTTTTCATGGTTCTAAGCAGAAAGACTGTTTTAATTTTACTAAACCTCTTGCACTACAAAGAAGCCTGGAGAAGTGCTTCATTTTTCTGCTTTGTTGTAAATCAAGAAAATAACGACATGTAATGGCTAAGTAACTGCCATGTACAATACATCAGCATACGTTATTACACGTGGTTTTGTTCCACATGATACACGTTTTAAAAAAGGCAGAAAAACCTCCTGAGCATACTTATATTTAAGTTGTTTCATTCTTCTTACATAAAATCATAGTCGTTATTAATTTGAGACTATTAAAAATTCTAGTTATTAATCTTTGCTAATATGTGGCTGGTAAATTACTTGTACTGGAATTTTTCAGTAAGGACAGTTTTTATGAAGTGGTTCCGTTAAGGAAAATTCTGTCATACTTTTCATTGACAAGTGATTTCCCCTCAAAGTGCCCTCTGCTTTTTGAGTTTTTGTTTTCATTTTTAAGTTCACCTTGACATGCTAACTGGGGATGTGCTCCAGATGCTGTAATTGTTCCTGCATTCGGTATCCAAGTAAATGAATACGTGGGTGTAAACCAAAAATGGAAAAAAAAAAGTCTTTATGGTTGCAAAAGGACAGATAAATATGTGCCATTTTTTTAGGTCTGTTCCATGGACTAAATCAGACAGGTTTCACTTCAACAGGCGTCCTGTAAAGAAAAATGAACCCGCTGTCCTCCTACAGCAGAGAATTTGACCCTGTATGTTTACATGCATACACAAGGAAATTGTAGGTTAGTGATTAATGGAATCTTGATTCTGATCTTAACTTTGCCATAGGTTTTTGTTTGTGACTGGGGAAGTCACTGAACCTAAGTTCCCTGAATTTATTAGTAGAGCTAGCTGGAATCTTTCACCCATGGGAAAGTTTGGCTTACCGCAGAGAAATAAAAAGAAAACTGAAGACCTTCCAGTGCTAAGCAGCGCTTTTATTTCTTTATTCTTAAGAGGTTAAAGTAATTTAAAAAAGGTGGAATGTTTTAATAGGACTGTTTTTCCAAGCAGCCCAGTGGGAGAAGTGATTAATATTTGTAATTGGCCAAATTATACCTCGCCTGTAATACCAGATAAGGCACCAATAGCTTAATAATATCTGAGAAATAGAAAAGCCTTAAAGTTTTTTTTTCTAGACCCAGAAAACAAGAAACCCTGAATACTAATTCTAGTTTTGCTTCTACTTGGTGGAGAGGCTTTAGGGACATCACTGTCTGTTTCTGTCTTTTCCCCTCCGTGAGAGGAATAATGAGGCTAGGGGTATGTAGATAATACTTTCAAAGGCGTTGTGTATTTCTAATCAGCTAAAGTTGAAGGAAGTGATTATTTTAATTATCAGTGTATATTTCTGTACCAGGAGGTTCATTGCCTTTTTTCTGAGTTGGATCTAATTTGAAGTAGCATTGTTATGAAAACAGAGAGGACTATTTTCTGTACCTTAAGGCATCGTCTCCTCTGAAATATTACTTCTTTTTAGGAAGTAGATCCTTATACAAATGGTTTATCAAATTCATTTTTTCTTTAAAGAAAAGCCTCAGAAAAACTTTAACCAAAGGCCAAAGACAAACAGTTTGGGAACAAAGCAAAAAAATGAACTTGCACTTGAATGACCTAAGTACCATATGACCAATGGCGAAAAGGCTTCTAAAAAAAGAAACTCAAGGCTGTGACTAGAAAGGCAAACAAAACTAGGTCACTTACTGTGGGTGCTCTGTCATGGCTTATGTCACATTCTCACAGTGAATTCCAAAGCAAATACTTAACCTTGTGCTAACAAAGGTCGGGTGTTGCATTTCAGTGCTGTTTGAACAAAAGTTCTAGCAACTAAGCGTGTTGTTCTTTTAAAGAGGCAGCAGCAAAAGGCAGGATCTCTGCAGCCGGGCAGAAAAGTTCCTGGCTCACCGCAGTTGTATAGTTTGAGCAGCTTGCAATGGAGATGAAACCAGCAGGCCTCTGTGCACAGTGTCATAGGGTTGCACGTATGCAATAAACCAAATTAGAAAGCTAGGCATGGAAAAGCCCAAATGAGATTTTGAGATTTTTCTTTTGTGCTTCTGATTTATTCTGCTTTGCCTGTTGTGCAAGGCGTGAAGAACCAAAGTTGCAAAACTCATTTTTTTCAGTTGTACGTGGTAGATTTAATAAGAAGAAGGCTTTCTAACTGCTTTTGTGTAATGAGGATAGGTGTCTAATACTTCCAAAGGTCGTATATGTATTCATTTTCAAAGGATGATCAAAGCTTATTGTTACCATTAACGATAGAGACTTCTAAACATATATTTCTATGCTGTCAGTATCTGCTAATAGTAATACACAAAGTTTACAAATACGAAAGTACTATTCATCTTTGCTAGTCTATTTTGAAGCCACTCCACTAGCTACAGATATCTGATTTATTTCAATGTATATAGATGCTTTATACATGTATATAGATACTTTCAACAATTGAAAGTAGCTTCTTTCTGAGCTGAAAGCAGTTTGTTTCAAGGGTCAGTCTATCTTTATCTTGCCCTAACTATTCAGAGACTAGTAATATGTTCAGCCTGTGGGGCTAATACAATGATGTTCTTACAAAAAAAAAAAAAACCTTCTTATTTTTTTAAGTTTTCATAAGCATCTATATACATTGAAATAAATCAGATATCTGTAGCTAGTTACCGCTTCAACTCTTCCCGTTGCTTAGCTGGTATAATTAACAAAAGGGCAAATACTGAGTGAGCCAATCCTAAGATAGCTGTTTTAAAATCTCCCTGCTAGTGCCAAGTTAGTATTGACAGAACAGATTTGTAGTTGTCTGAACAGTGATCTTACAAAATCCCTCTCCAGTTGCAGGAACAGAAAGTAGGGCAGGATGGGAAGGGCAGTATTCTGAATACGTTAAGGTACAAAGACCCTGGGCTTCTCCTGTGGCCTGCTGCTCTGGGTTATTCTAGCCATTAGTGTTAATTACATATATTTAAGCCTTTCTTTTTTTTAGCAAAAAAATACCAGTATTATCGTCTGTATCACATAAGCAGACAAATATACTGTCTAGTCAGGCTCAGTTAAAAATAATTAAATCATTTAACTCCGCTGCAGCCATAGCTGCAGTGAAGTGCTTTGGATTGTTGATAGTCTCTCGACTGGCTGTCCTGCAGTCTTACCACCCGACAGGAATGGAGCGGAAGATATCTTTTTACATAATTTCTGCTCTTTAGTGCTCCAGCTTTGCTCCTGAAAGTTAAGGTCTGTTCTCCTTCTAATACTTAGTTCATACTCTTAATTTGTATTCTCAGTCCATTATTTAGATCTTGTTTAGTCTGTAGTGATGAAGGATGTCATTTGTTAGAGTGCTTGTCATGCAAGAACGGTTTAGGGACTGAGCATGGGGCAATTTGATGTTATCAGGCAGTTCTCTTTTGGAAACGGTATTCCTCTGAGCACCAAAATTACAGCTGACTGTTTGAAACAGCAGACTTGTTTAGATCATCTGTATTAGATCACCCGTGTCCTCTTTTGAGAAACAGCTGAAAAATGGATCTGGCCCAAAGCTATGGATTTCTGTTGTGTTTTATATGAAGTCCTCCTAAATATAGCTCCTGCAGAGATTTAATAAGAAACAAATATCTGGGTTAGAAACTCTGGAAAGACGGAGTGCTTTTAAGATACACACTATTTACCTAAAGTGAGTTACACATTTCCTAGTCTTAGTGGAGGCATAGTAAGTAACTCGACGCTAGCTTGTCTGTCTGCCACAGCACATAAGCCACAATCTGACAAAGAACAATACATACATATTTTTATGGATATAATGTTACCTTTCAACATTAATTGGTAAAACATTTAATTTTTGTTCCTTTACTTCCTGAATTTTGAAGTGCTCTGGGCCAGATCTTGGAAGGTACTACGTAACACGTGTTTTTCAGCTGAAATGAGAAAAGTCCTGGGAGAGTTCACTGTTTCTCCAAGTAGAGCCCTAAACTTTGACTATAACTAGAAAGACTTAACGGTATACCACATATGAATAGGTCATTTGTATGTACAGTGTGAACTGATGTACACTGTATATAGAAGAGAAAAAAACAGGTTAAATCAGTGGGTTGAAACAACTAAGGTTATCAGTCAGTTAACATAGAATCTAAGTTGTCCTTTCATTTCCTTTTTTTTTGCAGCTGCAGTTTTATTTAATAGAGGTAAGTATGGTGATTCCATAAAGTTTTATGTCGTGTCACTCAAATCTAACAGTGGCTTTTGGCACAGAGAAAAAGACACTAAGGTGATTAGCCTCAAGTAAGATGACGTAACTAATAAGAAATGGCAGATTCTAGACCCTTTGTGAACGAAGGCTTTTTTTACTGCTGCTGTGATCGTAGCTATGCGTACGGCATCTGTTATGGTACCCTGGGGACAAGTAAGAAACGTGTTTTAGTTTTGTTTTAGATTATTTTTCATGCTATTTGTAGCAAAGGACAGGGAATAAATGTGAGTAACTTACCATAGGATCTTCATAAAGGTTTGTCATGTTATAAAATCCTGAGCCATAGATGTTTAAAAAATGGAAAATGGAGGACTCATAACTGGCTGCAATCAGATGCTTGAACAGTCCACCAGACATTTCCTGTTAATATAAGAGACTTTAGAAAACTTTTGAATGAGCATATAAAATAGAGCTGTTATATGTTGAAGGTTTTTGCAGGAGTGAAGATAAAAAAGAATAGTAACATAACTTAGCTATTATCCTGTGTTCCTTCTGCTTGGGTGCAGAATATGGGTCAGTGTATATTAGTAGAGTAGTGCTACTAGCAGAAGCCTTTGTGTGCTAAAGTTTTAAATAAGTGTTCAGTAAAATGCCTTTGGCAACAAAAATATGACTTTTTCTTGACATTCTAGATCCAGTTTCTTCTGGCATTCGATTGTGCACTGAGCCTACCCAAGTGCAATTATTCTTTCTTTTATTTATCTGTCCAGGAGATTGGGTTTTCTTTTCTTTCTTACTATGTGTTATACATATCTCTTGGTAATGAGTGTTCAGATGTTTATCTATAGAGAACTTCATGTTGTTGGATTATGAGCCAAAGTAACAACTTTTTAAAGCAGAGAAGGCTGTGAAGGAATTGGGATGACCTTTATTAGTGTCTTGCCACACCCACTGCTCTGGACATAGGCTCTGTTAAAGTTTATCCTGAAGCAATGTTCCGTTATGAGGTTGCTGTGGGCACTGGTATGCAATGGTGTAGCAAACACAAATAAGGGCTAAACTTTCCAGGGGGGCCCTTTTCAGAGATAAGTCTCAGTTACTTAGGGACTGTTGAATGTTTTTAAGGTCAATTTTTGCGATGGTAACAGTCAAGCTACTCGGTGCTATAAAGAAGCAGTAGCATCTTTAGGTGCATTATGAGTCCTTTGGTAATTTTATTTTTGTATGTATGTGTGTGTGTGTGTGTGTGTGTGTGTGTGTGTGTGTGTGTGTGTGTGTGCATATGCATACATACATATATATTAGAAGCAATTCAGGTTTCTGTTCTGCTCAGGTTTTGCATCAGCGATTTCGCATGCATAGGTCGTAAGTCAGTTAGCTGGGGAGCCAGCCTTAGTAGTATGTTTCAGTATGCTGAGCTGCTCTAGGAAATAAATGGTCTCAGCTGGAACGAAATAAAGTAGAACTGTGGGAGTTAAAATCCTTTCAAGATCAAGATTTTAAAAAGGCTTTCAAGCCAAGAAAAGCCCTGCGCAGAGGAAAACCTTTGACAGATCAAGGCCTTATTCAGGAGGGGATTTGGAGTATAAATGTGGAATTTTGAATCTGTTCTCGGGTATGAGCTGAGGAAAAGTGTTTAAGATCATCAGTTTGCCTGTAAGAGTTTAGTATGCTTTTTGTATTGGTCCAGATATACAGAGACTTGTTGAAGAGGCACAAGCAGTGCAGAACTAATTAGCTGACATCAAAGTCACTCCTTATTTGGAAGTGGGTAAAGTCAACATGAGCCACCTGAACAACGCGATCGTGTTCTGGGAAGTAAGCAGAGCGTGACTGAGGTTGAGCTGTTCTTTCTGCAAAGCCTGTCGTATATCCTAGAGGAAACTGCTAACGTACCTTAAGCTTTAAGCAAGGCACCAGGTAGTCTAGCTTCTATCGTAACATTTAGAAACAAGTAAAGAAATTTAGGAAATACCAGAAAGTCGTATTTCTTTCCTGAAGCGGCTAAAAATTAGGAGTAACACTGTCAACAAAAGAGGGGTGTGCGAGTGTAAAATTGTGTGAGCCACCTGTCTGGTGGTGGTGTTCCGAAAATGTTAAAAGGAAACATAGCTTTGTGACCATCCTATGTGAATAAACAGTACTATATAGTGAAATAACTGATTTTAGCATAGGTTCTCCTACGAGGAATAACCTGACAAGAAGCCAAGAGATGTTAGAATCCACTGTGGCATCTAAACATCTTGCAGAGGAACCAGTATTCAGCAGAACCATCTATTTTTACAACCCTTGAAATAATTTTTGTAGTTGCTGTGGGTGTGCCCAGTGTTAAAATGTGTGTTTTGAAAAGCAAGAAAAAATATTTTTCCCAACAGTTTAACATTTGCTTACAGAATGGACAGAATTACAGAAGTTCTCACCCCTTAGTTCTCTGGCAGTTGTATTTTTCAGTACCTGGTATCACCTAGATATGTGAGAGCTTTCATGTGTTTTTACTTCAGAACAATTGCGGAATTATAATATTATAATATTATAATATCTTTCAATTGATGTTTTAAAGTGAAGTTATTTTAATGTTTTGATGATTAATTGCTAAAATTTATCTGAATTTCCAGCATTTGCACCTATTCTCACAAAAAGAGCCTCTAAATATGCTAAAATGGTATTTTCTGATGCGTCAGCAGTGTGTAACATGGTGCTGGGATAGGCAGTCGAGAGGGGCTAGAAGCGTTGTAGCCCATCAGCACAGCTCTGCCCTGTGCTAATGAGGCTGATTGGCAGAGATAATTAGCCTAGATGCAGCATTGTGCTGATATATTTATACAGCTTTTTGGAACCCAAGCTAATATTATTGCATTGCAATGTGGTGTTCCCATTCATTAAGAGCTATTTTAGCTCTTCCTCTACCATGGTGTGGCATTCCCTGGAGTAGATATGTTCGCAATGACTGCACTAGGAATGATTTAGGAGCGTTTTCTGTAAGCACTGGGCTGAAGACATTGGGAACCTTAGGGTAAACAAGGTTGCTGTTGCTGCATATCCCATACCAATCCCATATTAATCAGACTTGCGGTAAACAGGTAGATTTGTTAAAAAAAACTTAGTTGTATTTCTTGAGGCTGAACCTCACAGGAGAAGAGGAAAGTTTTAGAAAATGATGCTGTAATAGATGACCTTACCTAGGTTTTGTTTCACGGAATGATAGTCGTTTAGGTTGGAAGGCACTAGGATCTGGAGACTGTCTAGTCCAGCCCTCCTGTTTAAAGCCGCATGAAATAGATGAGGTTGCTCAGGGCCCTTCGCAATCAGGTTTTGAATATCTGCAAGAAATGAAATTCCTTGTATTTCATTTCTTGCCCACTGCCTTTTGTCCTCACTGAATACCTCTGCAAAAAGCCGGGCTTAGTCTTCTTTACACCCTCTCATGAGGTATTTTCACTGATTGATAAGATTCCCCCCCCGCCCCCCACCCCGAGCCTTCTCTTCCCGAGGCTGAATAGTTCCAGCCCTCTCAGCCTCTCCTCATTATGACAGATCTTCTGATGCATTAAATCATGGCACTTCAGTCCCCTTCATGTCTCCTGGCTACTCTTCTTTGAGGAGCAGACAACTGTTTGCTGGAGATTCTATTTTTTATATTTTAAATATTTAACATTTTACTTTTTACGTTTTAAACTGATTTGAGTTTTGGAAAACACGGTTGAAATTTTTTTGCAAACATTTTTTATTCCACTTTGCAGTAGTTTGCTAAGATTCGTTAGCTTGGATATTTTCGCTAAGATTTAATTGTGGGTTTATTATTTCTGGCATTTATATACCTACATTAACTTCTAATGGAAAAAAATTAACATAACTTCAGCAAATTAACGCTAGGTATATGCTGTGCTTCCTGAAGTCCCACTGAAATCTCAGTGTATGTGAAGGTTGCAGAATCTACCCTTGTTAGCTGTGTACTATATTCTCTTCTTCGAGTGGCAGAAACAGCGAGTAGATCAGCTTTGAAATCCAGTTTTGAGTATTTCAGAATTTACTTTGTCACTCAGTAATACAGGTGCTCCACAGACCTGCAGGAGTTTTCCATGTAATTTTTATTTTATGACAGAGAGTTTTTATTAGAAGTTAACGAAGGAGAATAGACGTAGGTGGAATGAAGAGCAAAATTTTGCCATGGTAGAAGCCTGTGTAAGATGCAACAAAGGGCACAGATGCAACCGTTTACTTGTTTTCCCTTGCTAGTTGTAGAATATTTCATTGTATCCTGTCGTTAGTTTGCAGCTTTGACAGGGAGGTGAGAACTACCCTTGTTTTCAGTCATGTTCTAGGAGGTGGACCAAGTGTCCTTTACTTCCATGCACACTTGCACCTTATCTTTCCTTGCTGTCCCTCCAGCGCAGGTCCATCAGACCATGCTGTTGTCCAGTTTTGTGTTTGTAAGTCAGGAAGTCAATGGCAAAACCAGGAATAGAACCCAGAATGCTTCCTACAAAACAGTGTTGATTGAATTTCCAGTTTTATACCTTTGATGAACTTAATCACATAGTGTTTTTCCGTTACGTTAGCTAGGACTGGTACTGGCTAGCTGTCATACCGTTACCTGATCTACCCATACGCCCTTTTAGAACGCTGACATAGCATCTTACTCTTCTTAAGACGTTTTCTCATGGTTGAAGGTTTTAAGAAATTGATTTTCTTCTGCTGTGTGATATCTTTAGCCAACTCTTTCAGGATGGGAGTTTCAGGTTTGCTGAATTTAAAAGGATTATAGCCAGCGTATGTTTTCAAATATAATCCTCAGTTCTTAATGACGTGGAAATCATCTTCTGTTGGGCAGGTAAACCATCTGTATTCTTTTCAAACACAGAACAGATATCTACATTGAACAGTTGTGCCTCTCGTGCAGTACCCGTAGTTTGCCAGCTCTGTCTGGAAATGGGCTTATACCACATTGGCGTGGTTTTTTTTTTTTTTTTTGCTAATATACTTGAAGCTGGCCTTACAGCTGACAATACCGATTTGTTTGAGGCGTCTTCACCTTCTCTCATCCTTTTCCTGCACTTCATAGTTTCAGTTTTGTTACCATCCGTTTCCTCCTTTTAACATTAATTAAATCTTTTTTAATTTTTGATTGCTACTCTTAAGTGCAGTTCTCTGTTGTTTTAACAAAGGTGTTTGTAATTATGAAGTTCTGCCAAATGCAACGCTTCTTAGAACTTAAAATTGTCATTTAGTTGTTTTCTCTGAACATGCTTCTTCCTAGTTAATTTTTCTTACGATTTTCTCCACTGGGAAATTTAGCCCTTTTGAATAACCAATTATGTGTAATTTCTTGTTGAGACTGTCCCCTCTGTCTACCCAAATTGGATATAAGTGTGTCATAATAACTCACCCTTAAGCAACCACTGACCTCCAGGCTGGTAGTTAGTTTATCTTTATTCATAGTGATGACATATAAAATAGAAGTATGTCCCGTGTTGTAGAACACCTTTGCCTTAGTAAATCACCACGCACAACATGTAATAAATGTGATGACTTAGTTCTCATTGCATGAGTTGCACCTAAGTTTGCCCAAGTAGAAGTCTCCTCCAGATCCCACAATTTACTTTACAGCTATTGCACAGAAGATTTTAAAGAATGAATTACTTTGTTGTCTAGTTCAATATGGAGCTAACATGATAGTTTTCCACTTCATGCATATTTTTTGATTCCATAAGGGAGAATGTGGAGAATTCTTCACATTTAATAATGTATTTGAAGAGGGGTTGCACTGCTTGCTTGCTGATATTAGTATCCTCTATTACTAGTTTTGGCAAGTCAGAAATTCTTGGATATTAAGTAAAATTGTAGACCAGTAGTTAAATCGGAACTCCTGAGCTGTACTGATGACTAGGTATTTTTTGACCAACTCATCACAACTCCTTAACTTTGCGAGATGCCAAACGTAGCAGCCTGGAGATTGTATATTCTGTTTTGATCTGCAAAACAAAACTTGCTTTGCCTGATTTTCATTCGCAGCATCAGGGAAGAGCTGTTGGTGTCTTACGGAATTGATCTTTCTGTTCACAGAAAGCCAGTTATAACACTCACAAGGTAAAGCAATTTACTCAGTGTGCTGATGTTTCTAATTGGCTTTATGAGTATCTGAAGCCTTTGGCTATGTCAGTAGCAGTATTATGTCTAATATAAATAAATTATTTAGCGTGTTAGAGCAAGTAGTGAACATCAGAATGTAATAAATATGCAGAGGGAGGAAAAAACATTCTTTCATCAGTAATAATCTTGTTAAAAGTTTATTCCCAAAAGGCCCTGTGTAACTATGGAGTAATGTTTTTTGTCAAGTGGTAACACTACACCCAATGGCAACAAAACTTTTTAAAGAATTTTTAATTAATAGGAGACATACAGGAAATGTATGTGGTTGATTGAATTTTCTTGTTTGTTTGAGGAGCCCTGGCCTTTGCTTATGAAGTAATGAAAGTTCATCTTTAGTTCATGTTGTCTTTTAATGGTGTATTTATTCGCAGAAAGAACATGCTGTGGTTATATATTCTGGAATCTAATTCTTTGAATTAAATCTTTTAAATAAATTGTTTTTATCCTGTTACATCATCTCAGCAGTGGAATAGGAATGTATGTTTTTACTTTGTTGTGTGTATCATGGTAACCTGACTTTCTTTTTGCAGGGAGGCAGATTCAGGTTGCCGATTGCCATTACTTGGATGATGAGTGGCTGATCAGCTTAGGGCTCCATGATCCTCAATAATTCATTCTACCATTGCCATGATGAAAGACAGCAGCTTACTGATAAGGGGTCAAAGCGGTCCTTTCATCACAGAAAAGAATCTCTTAAGGTAATGGAAGTTTTGGGGGGACAAATGTCTTCCTTTTTCGGAAATGTGGTATAGCTTCTGTGCCAATATATTTCAGGTCTTTTAAAACATGTCAATTTTTACTCTGCTATAAATACATCCCAGGGAGAATATATTCCATTTAAAAGTCTGCCAGTTCTTTTAACCAAATTTTTAACATGATTAAAAATGTCATGCATATTGTGGTGAGAATTGTCTCTTTGTTTCCTTTTGCTCTTCCATTTGTTGTATTTGCCTGTTGCCTCACATCTCAATACTTGCATTTAAACCTTTTTTGATAGACACATTCTTTTGCATTTTGTACAGTTTTGGTTAGATCTGAGGAATTCCTGATAGATGTTACAGTGCAATAAAGTACTTGATAGTAGTTATAAATACTACTCAGATATAAGAAAGATGCACTCTTATTCTTAGTGCACTGTAAAAGGATAATGAATGATTGTATAGAGGCTTACCTTTTCAAAGTAGTGTCCAGTCAATCAGTTACTGTTACTTCTATTTTACGGAAACTGAGAAAACTCACATAAAGAAGCTCTAGCTCTTTCAGGCATATGTGAATGAAATTAGGCACTTATATTGCACATTTAGTATATAAATGTATAGTTCTTAACACATGCGTATATCTTGCCAGTGCAATGGATTTTAACTTACTTTGTCAAAAATGACATGTTAATGTAAACATGCTTTCCAATTGCATTTTAATTTTTTTCAATACATACTACTTCCTAATTTATGAAGGCCAAGGAAGTGAATTTAATATAGGCCTTCATATGAATATATAAAGATCCGTATGCATTTTTAAATAAATAATGTTTTTAAAGCGTTAGGACTCTATGACAAGGTGAGATTTTATTAATCAAATCAACCTTTCTCAGCAATAGAAAGATGGCTAGATTTCTCATCTGTTGGTTTAGTAAAGCGTTGTTTTTACTGAACTGAAATAATGACAGTTCTTTGTATCATATGTTAAGCTTTCAAAGGAGATTGCAGACGTTAATTAACTCCTGTTAAGATACATATTTCTCATCTTGGTTTTATAGCTGAGGCAAAGAATAATTAACTGGATGCATGAGGCTAACCGCTGGGACAGTTTTTTCTCTTACTTGCACCTTTTATATAGCAATGAAATTGAGTATTCCTGATTCGTGCTATTATAAATATCAGGAGATCTTGTTTCAAAAAATTGATGACAACACAAGGATTTTAATGCTAATAAAATCTCCTCATATGAAGAACATTCAAAGAGCCCAGAGTTAGGGAGTTAAACTAATAAATCTTTCTCACTAACACAAGTGAAACTGCACTGAAAAAGCTGTGATAAATCTCTGAGCTGAGGTTTGTAAAAACCCATTGCCCCCCTGCTAAATGCAACCAGTGTAAGTGCAATTCACTTAGGGTGCATCTAACAGGGTTCAGATGTCTAGCTGCATGATCTGCCACTATGCTCAAGTAGCTATACATCCTAAAGATAAGCGTGCATAAGTCTGTGTGATTTAGTAAGATGCACTTTTCTGAACTCTGTTTTGCCACCATTCTATATTCATCTGTCTGTGAATTATTTTAAATACTGTGGATATTTGCATATATATAACGTTGTGGTTTCAGTGTATAACTTGTATTTGCAATTGGTTACATTCAGAAAGTGAGACATAGGATTAATGATTCTTTTAAATGTGAACTTTTCATTTCATAAATTTGGTTAAGAAATACTGACTGTGTTGCTTTGCACCTGTCTGATTGGCCCTGTGTCAAAGAACAGACATCTCTGTGCAAGTTGCGCTGCTGTGAAAAGTTTGCAGTGCAATAAAAAAAAAAAAAATCACATCCTTGAGCTGAAGTTGGTAAGATAAAGAGTGAGCAAAGTCCTACTTTATACTGTGTTTTTACACAGAGAAAGATTACATTTCACAGTGAGATGGAGCTTAGAATGTTTCAATTTGCTTTTATTGCTCGCTGATTACTTATATTAGACTTTCTTTATTCTGAAAAATGAAATTGCAGTAATTTATATTTTGTTCCTGTTCATTTTCTAAGTACATTGGGATAAATCTGATGGCTTTCTCCTTGCTTTTCTTTTTTGGATAGTCAGGATTAAGGCAGAATTGTTATAAAAGTTATTCAGAGGTGAATCTACATATGACATTGCACCGTAGGTATAAAGGCTTATGTTTGGACAAGGCAGTAGTGTCTTGAATGACTAATGCATGCTCTTATAGGCAGAAAGCTAGAGACAGCAGCCTTCGTCAGTCCATTTTATCCCCAGAGAAGATTCAAACTGGGTACTGAATAGGTACATTTACATTGCCAACCTGTGCAGTACAAAGGCAGAAGGACTGGGGGTTATTTGGCACGATTTGTTAGGCCTCTAGGACCATATGCCCACACCACACATTTACCAGCAGTAAAGTTTGTATTATTTGACAGTGCTAGGCAAGCACTGTGTATGTCTGTACCTACTAGGTAATGCAAGACAGGTTATCATACGGAGGAATTTGCTGTTATTAACAGAACACTGGAGATGTGCAGAGAGTGAGCTGCAGAAGGCCCTGCGTCTACATTGCCAGCTAGGTGCCTTAACTGGGCTCCTGCTTCATGATTTCGACCTTGGTTCCACCGCTTCCAACACACCAGTGGTGTTCTTGATTGCATCCTGCAGGGATCCAAGTGTAGACGCAAGGCAAACTTACGCTTACAGTGTGATAGATTGCTAAACTCTATATACTCAAACGAGCCACTCAGCAGCGTGATGCTGTAATTGTAAACTCTAAATTCTGACCTTTTCTCTACCTCAGTTTCTCATCTGTAAAGTGAGAAGAACACGAACTATTACCTGTCTTACATGTTGAAGACGATTTCGGTTTGTGGAATGTTGTGTTGCTGTGGTGAAGGACATCGTAATCCAAGTCTGCGTACAGACCCAGCTTTGAATAGTGGGCAGTAAGTTGTATGTGGAGCCACACGTTAAACAGTTGGGATGAAACAAACTAGTCCGCAGCTGCCCATGAAGTAAACACCATCATGCTGAGCAGAGCAAATCCTATTGGAAAAGGTTAGTATGTGGTAATGTAGTTATAAGTTCAGGCACTTGAATTAGATTTCCACAAATACGCTTTCTTCCCGTGTTATTAGAAGCCCTGTACAGTTACATTAACTCCTTTTCAGAGCTATCTTAAATTTGTATTTAGCATAAACAAACTGCATTGGTATAAAATTCTTCTTTCTTTGAAGATAGAATTACTTGATTCTCGGTGGCTTTTTGATCAGTACCAATTGATGATTTAAGAACGTGTTGATTTTTTGGTTTTGATCTTTTACAGATCAGTGAAATAAATATTTTTACATAAAATGCACTTTATTGCAAAAACATTGCCTTCACTGGATTTGCTTCTATTATTAGTCCTAGCAAATCTAAGCTGCTAATGGTGCAAGTATTTTTAGTGCTTTTTGTGGAAAAACAAAATAGTTCATAACAAATAACCACCAGGGGGAGCCCATGCCACCACATATTTTTATGTATACTCAGTAAAAGACGCTCTTTTTTCTTTAAAGAGTTCTTTTTCTTTAAAGAAGTAAACATTTAAATTTTTCTTTTGTAGTTAGAGGTGTTCTGATTTGTACTGAACAGGACACAGTAAAACGTTATTATCTGATGCAGTATATTTCTCAGTCATACCTTTACATAGGGGAAGAGTAAACAGAAAAGATTTTTATTTTGAATAAAACCCCAATCAGAGAAGGTACTGAAACCAAAGTTTACTCAGTTGGTCTCTGCTAAACTCAGGAGAAGTTTTCCCATCATGTTTAATGAGATTTAAGGTTTCATGCTGTGCTTCTTAAAGACGACGTACACGAACCTACACAGTCCTTAGATTTGTGGATTTTTTATTCATTTAAGAATTGTCAAGGATTAACATAGAGAATGGTGTCATTCCTCTTTGATTTTCAAATACTAATAATGGTTTCATGAGTTTCTGGAACCTATATAGTATCTCAAAGAACAAACGTTCTTTGAGACTTAACTGCAGAAGAAAATGCATAGACTAGTGATGAAAGTGAGCTATTTCTCCCAGAGGTTTCCTAGAAACAGATCCATCTGCTTTATCATCATGTGGGTACAAACAGGTAAATAAATCGAGGACAAAAAAAAATATTTGAAATCCAGAAGAAAATAATTTACCTGGCTGAGTAGTATGAAGTTCCTTCCAAGAGTTTAAAAAAAAAAAAAAGTCTTATTGTATTTATCTCACTTCTAAGGTATATGAGCATAAGTCACAGGCAGATAATGTTGCCTAGTGGGCACCTGAGCTAATGCTAAGAAAGGCCATAAACCTTACAGTTCCACGTCACGGCCATTTTTAGGAAATGCCTGAGTTGTCATGGTAAGGAGGAGAAACAGCATGAAAATGCAGACTAGAAAATATGGGCTTCTCCTTCACAGTATTGTCTTTGTTTAAATTCTGTGTTGTCTGGTCTGAAAGAGCCATGCTAAAAATGCAGATATTCCCAGGCTCCAACTGTCAAGGATTTACTTTTGTTACCAAGTCAATCTTTTGCATGCACAGGCAAGTAGTTTGAATACAGTAGGTACCATGAGTGGAATTTATGTATATATTTAGCTCTGTAGACTGTTATGTGTTTATTCCTGTCCTTTTTTTAATGTGAAGGAGAAAGTTCTTCCTCGCTAGAGGAGATCACTCTAATTGAAGATTTTAAATGAACTAGAGTTTGCTTTTCTTTGAAAATATTGCTAAGATCTTGCTCTCCCTTAGGCAAGTTCATTCGGAGCAGTGATTCTTGCCATGTCATCCATCTAGCCCCTAGAAGTCTCACCTGTGAAAAGTTATGAAACTGATAATCTTAAAACCCATCATCTCATGTGATTGTCATCACTACTATATATAGCTTTGATCACCCATAGATTACAAAGACTCCTTGAAGGCCGTTGTACAGTGATGAAATTGATGCAATGCTCATCTCTACATCAGAAGGTCACGATTTTTCAACAAAAGAAAACAGAAAAGAAAAAAAGAAATCCTGTGCCATAGCTTCATATTACTAGGAGAATAATAGGATCAGTGGCTCATTGTCTTTGCTGCTTTATTGAAGCCAGTTAATTACATGCTCAAATTAACTAAACGTGCATAATGTAAAATTTAGGGGCTTACATCTCTCAGGGCTTCTAAGAGAACTATCTTAAAACTGGAAGATGACACAGAGAACTGAGTATACTTTGAAATATATATTATGAGGAACTGTTTTGTGCAATTTGTATATATGTTTCTGTATTTAAGATAGTACATACTTCCAGAAGCACTGTAACTAGAGAATTATCTTATTAATAGTTATATAAGAAGTCATTCTACATAAGCAGTAATGAGAGGAAGATGAAGGAAAAATGATGTTTTATTCAGTGCACGAGGAAAGCTAATAACAGATAAGAGGAAACAGGGAGAAATATTGGCCCTTTTTTTTTTTGCATAAGTTGACTACAGATAGCTGGATAAAATCGGTGGTAAAAGAGACAAATGGGTAGGTTCTCAACATTTAATGAGGAAGGAAGAGGCTAGAGAGTACCTAAAATAACTTAGATGTCTGCAATTGATTGGGTCTCCTGCACTTCCTACTGGGATACTTAAAGAACGAGCAGATGAAACCTCAGCCATTGGTATTTGTCATTGTGGTGGAAGAGGTATTGGAAGACTAAAAAAGTGCTTACCTTTAAAGAGAAGAAAAACAAAGGACATTTTGAATTTTAGCACAGAAAGATGAACCTCCATTCCTGCAAAAGTTTTGGGATAAATGATCAAAACTCATCACTAACCTAGAAGAAAATAAGAGAAAGGTAGTAGCTGCTTCTTTGCTATTGCTCTAATCCTTTGTGCAGTAAAGTAATGGGCCTTGCACAGAGCAGAGAAACAGTAGATATCAACTGTCTGAACTCTGGTAAGGCTTTTGGCACGAATTTCCATGTTGTGCTCACATGGAAAGCACAACAAGCAGTCAGCGGAAATATGCTATATCTAAAAATATATACGTGAATGAAAAATTCTTTGAAATCTGTTTTGAGAGTGGGTAGAAATGATTTGCTTTCGCTGTTGAAAGAGCGTGTGGAGCACATCCCAGTTTTACGCTGTCCTTCGTCCACTACTATTCAGAGAGCTTTCGGTGGTGATGGTGATCCATACGATGCATTAGAAAGTTTGTTTTTTACATTTGCAGATGACACCAGACTGAGAGGCTGTGCCAGTGCTTTGGCAGTCAGGGGTGTATCACAAACTTGACCACGTGTCAGCAATGTCATGCCGCTGCAAAAAGGCAACCAGCGTGTTCGGTTGTATAAATGGAAAAATAGCAAGTAATACATATGAATGAATCTTCCAGTCAACTCAGCAGTGGTAAGGCTTCCGCTTGGAATACTCTGTCTAGTTTTAGACATTCCGCTTGGGGAGATGCGGAATGATTGAAGAGACCAGAGGAGAGTAATGAGTGAAGAAGCTAGATGGCTTTTGACACGTTGGCTCTTGAAAATCTCAGCACTGCTCAGGCTTAGCGTTATGATAGAAGAGGTATCAGAAAACAGGAGAAGGATAGAAGTAATGCTATGTACTGATGCTTTGTAAATACACTCCTACCTACTTGAATATACACAGGCATACATATATGACTTAAGATGCTTTATGTTTGTAATACACCCAAATAGGTAGTCCGTCCCAGGTACTAGCCAAGTAAAGTGAACAAATCCTTTACTGGCAAACCTATAAAAAAAATACAAGTGTCAAGTAAAAGCTAGTCACTTATAATTAAATTTTCCGTTACATGAATTAACTAGTTTTCATCAGAACATTGGCTCTTGCTGTATATTCCATAAGGAGAACATTGTGCTGGATATTTATGCTATTTTAAGACAGAGGAATATTCGGACTAATTTCTGTAGCAGTTCATCTTTTGTGCAGTAGCCATTTCATTACATGACTTTCTCTGTAAGTTTCAGGTCAGTGAATGGAAATAAATCTATTTTGCCGAATCAGTTATGGGACGTATTTACTAGGATTCAGTGTTTGCTTTTTCTTTTTTATTTACTACCAATATTAATTCTTAATTCTGATGTGAGAACAGTCATATTTTATGAAATGGGGGCTACATATTATTTCAAGCTTTTCTACTCATTGCCCATTTAATATACCCATGTTTCAAACCAAACCACTGCAGGCAATAGAAAATATCCTAGTGGCTTTTCTGGGAGTTCTGTTCCTTCTTTCCTCCTCATTAACAGACTCTGATGTCCATCTTAAGTCTCTATGTGGCTGTCATCCTAGTGTTTGCATCCATTTCCAGTAAATTTGAAGAATGGGACAAGTTGTACATTTGCGTAGTGACTTGTGCCTGCAATGCGCAGCAGGATCTGTGACCAGTTGTTAGGCCCCTTTTGAACTGATGTTGGGCTTGGGCTATTTGAATCTCTTCTTTGAACGTTGTTCTTCAGTGGTGCCTATTCCCTTGCTTCTTGTTTGTCTTAGAGGGCAGTTATTTATGGAAAAATAAGGAAAGTATTGGTCAGCAGCACTGAGTTCAATGTGAATATCTTTAGTCTATCTTCATTGGCAATAGCAACTGGTTAGTATCTTTCAGTGATACTAAATTAACCTCACAGTTAGCAGAGGAGAAGGGCTGCAGCTAAAACTAACCAATAAATGATGAGAAATACCATAAGACAGGAATTTTCAGTAAAGGCTCTGAATGTTGTTACGGGAATTCCTGAGTCTACCACAGACTCCTGTTGTCTTGAGGAAACTTCTCAAAGAGAAGTGAAGACTGAGGAATTCCCGTATTCATCTCTTTGGTTCAGATTTCATTTATTATCTGGGGCTGATAACTTTTGCTTTCGTAGGTCACTGGGAAGATGCATTTCAGTGTTACGACATTGTGACAGAAAATACAAAATAATCTTGTTAGATGAGTAGAGGAAGACTGTTGTTTAAAAATTTTGTATCATTTTATATTTTGTTAATATATGTATCATGTGAAATGTGAAAGAGAAAGAAATGCCTGCAATATTTCACTGGAGCCTAGTGAGTCAATTCCTTAAAAACATTCCAATTGTAATGCCTAATGATTTGAAGATTGCATAGGTGAACCATTAATTGGTAATTGTTTTTAGAATTATATAAAATGTAATAGAAATCTGTTTCAGTTCTTTCTTCTGTAGGAGAATATTAAATCTTTTATTGATTAGGACAGCGAGAGTTTCCTGTCAAAATAAAGGTTTTCTTCTTCTCTTTGGCTACTTATGTTTGTATCCTGTCTTACAAGGAAGTGATTTGCGGCACCATGGTAAAGTTGTTGGCATTTACAATGATTTTTGTGCTACAGGAGTGAACGGGCTCCAGAGCTGGATAGAGATAAATTAGTTGCTAAGGGGACAGTAGAGGAAAAACCACAGGGGATATGTAGCTGAGGGTATCCACATAATACCTTACTGCAGTTTTCTGACACTGGCGCTCAGTGGGCTGCAAGCAAGCCAAAAAAAAAAAAAAAAAAGAGTTACAAAGGATTTCAAATGGCTTTGTGGGAGGCTTTTGGGATAGCCTCCTAAAATGAATATGAGCTGCAGCGTACCTTCTGCTCAGAGCATACAGCAGTGCTCAGGTCCCAAACGCTAGACTGCACAGTAGCCTCGATGAGGGATTTAATCCAGTTTGAACATTAGGTAAATGAGGCCTCAAACCCAGCCTCTGCATAGGCTGAACAAACACTAAATATGCACTGGTTGTCCATAAAAGTGTGTTTGGTGAGGCTTGTCACAATGAGAACTAACCAAAAGATAAACTAGCAGTGGACTCACAGAGCAGTTCCTCGGAATTGTTAGTCCAGTGATAGTGTCTGCTAACTCCTGGGTGTCAGAAGATATCACGTGGAAGTTACGTTGTTTAATTTGCACTCACGACCGTATTCATAGGAGGAAGTGACAGTGCAGACTGATAGGCAGGCACACACAGCAAGAGGTGTCCATTGGAATATGCAGTTATTTCGTGAGCTTGAGTCTTGCTATGTTCAGTATTCCTCCTAAACACGTAGGTCTAGGAATGGTGTAATCATATGAGAATGTGTGGTTTTGTTTTTGAAGGTATTTGTTTTTGAAGATTTTTAAAATATTCTAATACCTAAAGAATCCTTGAAAATGGGAATTCTGAAGGCTCAAGAAAGGCAAACACTCAAATGAGTAAAGTGAAACTCAGCTGTTGTTAACATCTTTGAAGAGCTACAGTTTTGCAGAGGTAGACCGTAATCACACCTGAAAAAGTTTTTTTTTTTTAAGTTTGCACTGTGTAAAAACTTGTCCATGCGCATATGTAATGCAAAGTCACATGTTTTTGCACATCTAAATGTATACTTTATATACTACGCTAAGTATATAGGCATGTATGTAAATACCTATACGTTGTGTGGATGTGCTGCTAGAATCCAATTAGAACAATCCTCAGTGTCATTAAAACATCTTTGAGTTGTGTGTGTATATAAAAACGAGGATGAAGTATTTAAAGAGTAAGAGCGGGATAGAAATGTTTTTTCGAGAACTGTTCCATGTCCACAACTAGTGAACTAAACTTCCACAAGCTGTGGTCATCCTTTACAATCATTCAGCGCCGCTCAGCAACAATAGTGCTCATTCTTTCTATATCTAGATATCGAGCATAACAAGCTGTAGTGATCCTGTGCTGAGAAGAGACACAATCTTGTTTGTGCATCTTTTGTAAGCAGCTTACCTCTGTGGATATAAGCTGGACAGGAGCTACTGATTTAGGAATCATTTCCCTGTCAGAAGCTTCTTAAAAGGTAAAATATTTTCGGGAGAAAGTGAAAATCAAGTCCTGCCAACATGCAGTATTGCAGTACCTGTATAAATCTTACCTGGTTTGTTCACTGACACAAACAAGTATTTCAAAGTCTGCTGTATTCACTGGGCTTGATTCTCCTCTGTAGCAGAGCTGAAGCTCTTTGTGAATGGAAGGAGTAGAGTGGCAGAGAGGAAATCTTCGCTCTTCATTTTCCAGCTCTTAAGTCCATGGACATCCTTGGGAAGAGTAGTTTCCTGTGAGTAGCTCTCACTTCCGGGGTGTAGCTCTATTCTAAACCCTCTTTTTGCGTAGAGCCACTATATGCTTCCCATTTAGAGGAGAAGGAACAGGCACAAACATTTACTCCACTTGAAAGGTCTTCAACTATCTTCTCTGTTTAGTTGTTTCCAGGCCCGATAGGTCTCCTATGTAGTAGGAAGAAATTAAAATAAATTAATCCTGTCCCCTGAAGCCAGTGAGGTTGTCAGCTTTTTTTTTTTTTTTTTTTCCCTCCAGTACTGGAGAAATAGCCATTGCTTTTTACAGTTCAGTCTTCAGGGCTGTTGTGCTGATGGATGCCAGATTACAGATGCTACTATAAGTATCGGGGTTGAAAAGCATGGAAAAAGGTAACTGCCATTCAATCAATGATCTTATGCAGTGATGTTATCAGTTTATGGTGACACTACAGTTCTTTTGTCTTAAAGCTAGCTAACAGTTTTATTATCTCTGATGACCTGCTTTATTGAAGGCTTGCATGTAGACGATGTTCACACTGGGAAGGAATTATTAGTATAAGTTAAAAGGAAAAGTTACAGTCCCTATAACGGATATGTAGCTGCTGCAAGAGTACGTTTGCTTAGTAGGGCTCTAAAGCAGTACCCGACGCTGAACAACAAGTACTGATACAGTGTGTTTTGACAGGTAGAATTGGCTCTATCTTAGGGCATTAACTGGCACAGCTGGTTAGAGATGTATTTTCTTCTTTTTTCACACTCCAGGAAAGTACAGCTAAACCAAAAGAACTTCAAAGTGCAGCTCAGGCCATGAGATGACTACTAAATGACTAGCCCTAAGGTTTGAGGTAAGTCAAGTGATTAGGCTACAGAAGTTTAATTTCTGTGCTATCTGCTGTCTCCAGTAACCCATTTATCTCCCTTGTACTGGCATTATGTCCACTTCTGATGGATCGATCCCGTTGCAGCTTACCTTTGGGCCATGTTTACAAGTAAGAGATTCACACTAGATGAACGTAGTAACAACATGTATCAGTTTTGCTTGCATATGCAACCACTGAAGTGTTCAGATTTAAAACTGCATGTATTTTTTGTCAGAAAGAATTCTGTGTTGTAGCAGAGCTAATAAAAATTGGAAAGTAGAACTGCGTGTAAGAATTGCTTATTTCCTAGCTTTGTACAGTTGGAATGGTTGATATGCTGTGTAACAACCTTAGTATGAACCTTACTACATTTTCTATTTGGGAATGCATAACAGGCATTAGATTGGAATGATTAGCTAGAGAAAAATCAAATCCAGTGGAACAGAAAGAGGTTGTTAACATAAGAGCTAGGATAACAAGAAATTTGGGGAAATAAAGCAACAAGATATACAAGAATGAGAGAAAATGAGCTAATTTTTGCAAAAATTTTGTGTGTAGATTTTTTTTAAAATGCACAACTCTAGGAAGAGCAAGGAATATACTGTGCATCTGTTTGGTACCTGTGTATAGCTACTTAAGAGAAATAATAAATTTTTTACTTAAGATATTTTGGCAAAAAGGTGTAAGGAGGCATATTGCCACCATGTGATAAAAGGAAATCTTGGCTATATAGCAGCAAAACAGTACGTAGAAAAAACAAGTGCATGAATTGTGATATTTTTTGCCTACGTGGACAGAGTTACTATGAAGCAGTCTTGCCGTCTTGTCATTGAATTTTCTTCTAACATATGGAATGGGAAAATGTGTAAATCTGGTTTTATTGTGTTTCTGACATTCTATTTGTTGTTACTAACAAGCATGATGCAGAGGCTGGATAAGCTCAGCCAGATTAGACCTGTTTTTGTTTTTTTTGTTTGCAATCTGTGGGCAGTTCTTTTCCCCAGAAGTTTTGCTTGGGAGGAAAATACAAAATGTCATTGTGAATGAAGTCAGGGGTTAAGTAGGTGTTTATATAAGTTTCTGCTGAAATGTACTGGAGCTGAGTTTTAGGCCGAAACCTCGTTTGGCTGATGAGGAGGCAGACAATCTAATAACTCAGGCAGTCTCTCAATCATTTTTGTCTAGGAACAAAACTCTTCCTGCAGTTTGTTGGGAGGAATATTGAAAAGGCTCTTCATTGTCTTTCCTAATAGTGAGCTTTTTAGACTACCTTAGCACATCTTCCATGTATACAGAAGTGCCTGGAAAATTAAAACTCAGTCAGTCACAAAATCAGTCTTGACTCCAGCGCCCATCTAATGTCAGGAGGAAGAAAAGTTACCTTTTGCTCAAACAGCAGCGAGGAAAAACACCGGCAAGCCAGTTTTGTGAGCCTGCCGAATACAGCCTTTGAGCTAAGCACTGTCTAAATCAATCGTTTGTGCTTCTTTCTCATACTTTGGGTCCATACAGGAGCATGGGGTATAACGATATTCCTCCTTTAGACTGATTCTTTCTGATGAAGGGAAAACACAGCCTATTTCTGTTCAAACTGACCACAGATGTTATTTCAAAACTCTCTGAGACGAACCAAACAGCTGTTCTCTCTGGGTTCGTGTTCTGTTCTGTATAAACGTTTTATTCATGTATGTCTTTTGGGTGTTAATCTCTTAAATTAGTAATTCTTCATGGCAGGGCTTCTTTCATTTTGCAAGTTTTCCAGGCTTGTGGAGAATGCTTTGTATTTTACTACTTTTTTTTTTTTTTTTTTTTGAGGAACAGTAAACCTGGAGTTGTCCTGTGCTTGCTGACTACTCAAAAGATGAGTAGTACTCAGATGATCCTATTAATATATGTGTTTTTTGAGTAAAGTCCTGTAAGGCAATTATTTTGTTGTTTTCTAAACACGTGAAAAGTTCCACTTCTGTCAAACGTAGCTGTAAAATTACTGTATTGTTTGTGGAGATTGAGGCTAGTAAGAATTGTGCTACCGTAGCTGCAAAACAATCCTAGATGTGTGTGCATATACTCCATAGCGGGCAGCACATGGGAAGCAAGTCCAGCAAGTTTTGTGCTACCTGTACAGGTTGAGTACTAATGTGCGCAAGAAGTCCAGTGTATCCAAGATGTGCTAACTCACTGCATGTGCTGTCTGAGTAGCTGCAGAGACCTGAGATTTCTAGATGTCTGGCAGCTGGACAGAGCGGTAGCTCTGATCAAGCTGCCAGGAATGTGGAAATGCTGGATAAATGGCCAGATAAATTCTTTTTCAGTATGTCTAAAATTTCAGAGAGAAAAGATCTGCTGAGGGAAGGTGGTAGGCATGGATTACACATGGTAGTCCACTAACATGCAAGTGCGTCATGTCCTTCATTACGAGCTCTGATACTTTGAAAGATTTTTGGTGGTGGTGTGTGTGTTTTATAAATTTGGTTAAATTTAAAGCAGTTATCAACATGTAGAGAGGAAAGTGTCTGATATTTGCTAGAGGAAATCCTTAGGTCCTGAAAGTTGCCTGTTCCAAAAATTTACGGAAATTTCACAATAATTTCAGTTTTCTCCTGTCAACAAATTGCCAGAAGTTAAGCACTCTGAAGCAGTTTTCATCAGTTTGAAGCAGTGTTAGTCAGTTACTTGTGAATTCAGCTGATGACTTATTTACTAATAAGGATGACATAATTCATGTCTTGTAGTAATACCATTTAATGAAAATGAATACTTCTGCTTTTTCTAGAGAAGACTACTTTTCTCAGAATTCAAGAATTTTGCTGTATGATGCATTCTTTCAGATAAATTAAACTAAAAAGTAAGCAGAAAGGAAAATAATGGTAGTCAGCTGCACTGTCATCAAAGCAGATCTTCAACATTCTGTGCAGAGAATATATGTTACGAATAAGGATGGCAGAAACCCAGAGAACCTGGGAAGCAAGAACCTAGTGTAAAGGGAGCTTAGTGGAATGCTCACTGATGTTACAGGAGTATCTAAGTCTCCAGACCCTCTCTCAGAGTTCAGTCTGATTTGTTTGTATCTATGGTGTTACGTTTCTTTTGTGGCAGGTGGGAAGGAAAGATGTTTTGGTTTCAGAAAGCAGAGAGAAATACATCTAGATGCCAATAGAAATTCTTCCGTATAGTCTCAAAAGTATGCAACACCGCTATTGGTGGAATATGCCATTTCAGTGGTAAGATCTTTCTAACTCACATAATAGCAAAAGTATCTTCTGTAGCAATTTGGACATAATCTTTGGTCATTTTCATGGTTAGACATCTAAATTTAGTTATTTAAAGAACCACTTCAGTAAGTGGCCTGATTTTCATACCTAGCAAAGATAGTCTGTGTAAAGTTGCCATACACTTCACAGGGCAAACTTGGATTTCACAGTCTAAGGAAGCATTAGTTGATTAGGGGCATCGATTTAGGGCTAAATTCAGCAGGTAAGCGTAGAAGTCCTACAGGTAGTTTGAAATGTGACAACAGTGGTCCAGGGACCAGCTTTGCAGAACGCAACTTTGTGTTCTTGGTGGGGAATTCAGCCCACCGTGAAGTAAGTAAGGTCATGGTAAGTTCCGTGCCGCTGTAATTCTGGTATTCTGCATAGCCCAACTGCAGTTACCCTGAGATTTTCTGCACCAGAGTTTGTAGAACAGGCATCTTATAGATGTATCTATACTAGCTTTAAACTAGCTTGGCTAAGCCCTGAAATCACAGTAGGCGGAAATGCAGCGCAGACTAACTGCACACGGAAATACTTTACTGCTGGGGCTAGTTTTGGTGGCCTGAGCTAGGCTCATGGTGCTGCAGTGGTGCAGCTAGAATGAGTTTAATGCAAGTTCAGTCACGGCTCACAAGCTGTGATCAGAGCAAAGACTGCAGTGCAGACATATTCTTAGTACTTAACCATTGAATTCTGATTCCGTTTCCTGTATGTCTGAGTACTGTTGCATGACAGAGTGAAAACAGGTGGTTGCCAGGTGCAAAAAAATATTTAGTTAGAAACGAGACAGCCAGGATCCATATCCTGTAATTAGATTTTCACTGCAGTTGCTGATGGTTTTTCTCTGACTTCTCTTTTACTGCTTTCAAAGGAAGACCTGTTCCTGTGCTTACATGTAGGTCTTAGGTTAAGTATTATGCATACCTCTAAACTAAATCAATCTTCTTCTTCTTTTTCTTCTTCTTCTTCTTCTTCTTCTTCTTCTTCTTCTTCTTTTAAAGATGGGAGTGACACTAATGTTCTGCAAAATGTCAGAACTGATGAAACAGGTTATACAGTATACAGAGAGAGGAAATCCTCTCTTGTTTAGAACTAGCAGAATGTTATAAAAGTAGAATTAAGATTAGAGGCAAAGAATACCAAATAAGTGGTTTTGTCTTTGTTCTTCCTAAAAGGGGATAAAATGTTTCGGAAGAGACAAGGAGTAATCAGGATCAGGTATCTTGTGGGACAAATGGATTTCTAAAAATATATTTTAAAGGATGAGATGGAAAGAAAGATGTCAAAGGAAGAAGTTAATAAGAACAACTAATAAAGTACTGCAGACAGTGAAAGTAAGATAAAGCCTTGTTCAGATAGAGTTCTCAGCAATTCTCAATTTAGGATCTTAGCTTCAGGAAATGAGCGCATCATAGAGTGTCCAGTTTCAGACTTACGATGACAATTTAGAACAGAGACTTTCTTGTCTGAGTGTACATTTGCCATGTGAAAAGGGCTGTAAAACCTACCACCTTGTCCTGAGAGACTCCTTTGGGATCAATGAAGAACAGTTTCAAGATACAATCTGTTAGATTAGTTGCAGAATACAGAAGGTGTCTGGTGAATACTTCCAGTTAGTCACTAACTATGCTCCATATTTTCAAGGCAGTTTAAGTCATATGAGGCTTGAGTTGCAAGTGCAGCTGCAAGTTAAGTCTTTTTTTCGTAGCTGTTGTTGCTCAGCAACAGCTCTGGTAGTAAGACACTCTGGAGACGTGAGTAAAGAATTAAGATGGAAGAAGTGCAGAGTTTTGTCTTTATTCTCTTTTTTGTCACTGATACTCTGACCTCTGGCAAGCTGCTTTTTCTTAAGTAAAAGCAAAATGAGTAAAATAAGATGTTGTTGTTTACCTTTCTCTCAAAAGAATTGTTAAGAGAGTTTGTTGTATTTCTCAAGAATTCAGATACTCTATTGAGACGTTCCTCCAAAGAGTCCCAGAGGGGGGAAAAAAAGAAGCTATGTTCAGCGCAATGCTGTTCTATCATGGTAAACAGTGAACAGTGCAAAAAAAGAGAATGAAGGTTTCCTCGTTTTCTGACTAGGAGCTATGCTGAGCCCTGATTAATGTGGTATATTATTATACTACTGAAGTTACCATATAAGGCATTGTGCAAAGACTATGAATTAAAATTACTCAGTTAAAAATTTTAAAGCTTCTGTACGTTCAGCTTTGGAAACTAAACAGTTTTTGTTACATAGGTTTATGTAATGATGTGTTACATATATCACATGATTTTACATGATATATGCATGCTGATGAACTATGAAGAAGTCTTCAAATGGCTGCGTATCTCAAGATCTGTTACTGCTTTTAGGGGAAGGCGTGTCACTCTCGTAATATTTTTGTCATTGCTCCTACTTCCTTCCTCCTTTCTAATGGATTCTTTCTTGCCATAATCTAAGTCCTGGGAGAGGGGCTGAGTCCTTCCAGGGTTCTGAGTTAAATTGTACCAGACATTGTGGCTAGAAGGGTCTAAGCATGAGAGAAGGAGTGAGGGTTGATATGAAGGAAGTTATAGAGGAGGCATTCTACGCTGTCCTGGTTCGCAGTGGATGTGTTGGAAGTAGGTAGTTGACAGATGCTCGTTGTGGATCCTTATTCAGTGTTCCAACCCTGATAAAGATAGAATGATCCTGAGATGACTTTACCTCATGCCAGATGAATATGGTCTGAAGATACCATGTGAGTACATTCTTTTCCAGCTCTTCTCTCTTCTTCTTCCAAATGTATCCTTCCTGCAGGTACTGATCACTGCCTTCCCGGCAACGTTCTCATGCTGATTTATTTTATAATAAATAAAGGAAGGAATTTACAAAAGCCTTTGACTGTGCATACCACTTGGAGGTTAATTCTCTAGATTTCTACCCCATTGAAGCAAAACTAGGTGGTAGCATGAGCAAGCTAGAACTATGTCCTTGGCTGGAGGAAGGAAAAAATTACAAAGTATTACTATTGTACAAAGAAGAGCTTTGGAGTGAGAGTTGTGTTAGCCGTTTGGATGATGTCTGTTTTCTCCAGTAATTCACTGTGGCATCATATATGCACGTGTGTATTTTTAGGCATTCAGCTGATCTTTTATTGACAAGAACATTGATCAATCTGTTGGGCTGCAATTACTATATAGGAAGCCTCTTGATTAAAAAAGCTCTTCTGTTCATTTATTTTTACTGGCAGAATTCAGTGTTCATTTGTAGGGGCTCCATGTCTGAAGGAAGTTAGGACTGTTTGTGAGGAATATGTGCTTTGCTCTTCTAATTATGTTAATTTATTTAATACTGAGAGGCTCTTCATGCTGTGTTTGTTAAGCAGTGCTTGTTTCTTAAATTTAATGAAAAATGGGAAAGAAGTTTTTAGTTCTGTAGCATAATTAAGGCTTTTTCCCTCTTTATTCTGCATAAAGAGATGGTTTTCCTGAATATATGCACTTACATTGCATGATACCTAGCTACAGAGTTCAGGCACCCAAAACTTAATGGTCCGGAGGCCAAACTTAGGCTTGAGAGCATATATAGGCCGTTCATGACAAGGCAGAATTGGCCAATGAGGTCTGTTTTCCATCTGTCCTTTTCTGATGTTGTTAATTTCAGTGGCGTTCACTTATTTACACAGGTGTAAGGAAAATCAGTACATTTTCCCCCTCCTTTTTGCTAGCACAGTAACTTTGAGTGCCTTTATCATAGATATTTTCCTTCAGATGTATAATCTCTGTGAGAGGGACTAAGGCAAGGCGATATTCAAATTATACTTGTAATAATTATTGTTAATATTCCTTACATTTTAAGGATGTAGTAATTCCTGTTAGGGTTCTTCTTTACACTTAGAATGATTGCAGGCTATATAGTCTTCCTGCAGGATATTTATCCATAACCATATGTAATAACCTCACTAGAAAAACAGAAATACAAAGTGAACTTGTACACTAATGCATATGTACTGTATGGAAAGCAATATTTAATCACTTCTTTTCCTTTAAATAAGTAGCTACCTAGACAGATAGCTATCAGGAAATAACATAAGCATTATGCTGTGCGACAGGAGCAAGATACAGTGTTAGGAGTAGGCAGATTTTCGGCCTATAGTATTCCAACAAAGTTTTCCAAGTAAATTGCAAATAACCTGAGTTTCTCATGTTTTCTGCCTTTTCTCTCTCCCTTCCATCTCCATTCAGCCTTTTTAACAGCATCCTCACTGATCCAAAGACTGCTTGTTTCCTGTCTCTCTTCGGGAAGTTTCTGCTTGGTTCTTTTGACCAGAGTTCAGCACAAAACAGGGAGAGGCCGAGAGACTGATGCTTATGTTTAGATCTGCGTTAGATGGTGTCCTCCTGAGAAACCAAGATTCAAATTTTCATCCACTAAAATCTTCAGTTTTTATGTCTGAGAATTATGGCCCATCAGGAAGAAAATGTTATAAGATTAGATATTCTGGAGAGATCACACTGATCCTCAGAGAGGGAGATTCTGATACAGAGATTAGTATTTGACTACCTGCTTCTTCCCTGGGGTGGTTGTTTGAAAAGTTTCTGTTTTGCTTGTTTCTTCCCACAGTTTACCAGAACTGTACCTGAAATACAGCAGAAGTTATCCGTCCTTCTCTCTCAGTGATTTCCAGCTTTTTGACATGGTAAATCCAGTATATATATATTTTTATATATATATACATACATACATACATACACACACACACACACACACACACACACACACACACACACACACACTCACACTCACACACACACACACACACACACAACCCATATAGTAGTATATATGGAAGCCAGTATACTTTAAAAGAAAATTGAAACAAGTTAGAATAAAGTATGGATTTTTTGCTTTTTGCATTAATGATCTTGGATTTGATGTTTCTATGATTTTGTTTGCCTCTTCTCCAGACTCAGAAAGCTAGAAGTATTTGGCTGTCATGGTCTAACTGAGGTCCGCGGCTAATTGACTGTCCAAATCTACAGGTGCTGACCTGTGGCAGAACCCTGAACATTACCCATGTCTGTTTAATCACACATGTTGAAACATCTGAAGAAAATAAATTCACTCAATGTAACTGGGCTCAGTGTGGTAAGGAAATTTTGATTTCTAGGTCTTATCTCATTTGTTTTAAAAATGCCAGGTGGAGTTTGATTTATAGCTGCCATATGTGCATTAATAGATACATATGGATATTTGTAATATTCTCTGTTGGTACTGGCTAAGTACTTGCAGCAGTTCCCGTAATCCACAGGATACACAGTAGCGCCTGCATTTCTTCCTTCTCTTTAGACCAGTGGGCATGGTATTATACAGTTGATGTAATATGAGGCATAGTAGTGTTTCCCACACATTTTACAGCAGAGCATATGCTAAAAATACTATGATGGTGCCCTCCATTCATGTGCTGAGAACTAGACACTTGGTTTGCAGTGTTTTCTGCAAACGCAGTTTCATATATAGAAAATAAGTCATTTAGCAGTTCTTAATGAATGTCAGTGGGAGACATTACATTCAGCTTAAAAAGAAACACTGTTGAGGGATAAAATGGATGAAAAGTATTTTCAGTGAGAGCATGCAAATGCTTGCTGTGATGAAGAGCAAAACACACACCTTAGGAAGATAAAGTAAATGATAGTTGGAAGAACTTTTGTTATTAAGAGAATAGCCTCTAGCTTTGAGGTCTCTTGTCGCTTGTCACTTGTATGAGGACTTGTCACTTGTATGAGGACTTGTCACTTGTATGAGGACTTGTCACTTACTTTATTTATTTTTGTATCTTAAATTATCGTGTCAGTTCTGCGTTTCTCTAAATGGACTAGCAGTGGCAAGAAAATGTGGATGCCTTTTTGATTTTACAACAGAGAATGGATTATGAGAAGAGGATCCAGACACATTATGTGTGTGTATTAATGAAATCAGAGTTTTCCAAACATAATCCTAAATGTTATTTCTGTATATTGTATTTTCTGATCACATCCTTTGTCTTTTGAAAATGCAAATTCCTCAAGGAGCACGGACCGTGTCTTCCTGAGGGTCTGCAGTGCCTAGAACATTTTTGATGGTAACATGTTAGGTTAATGATAATTGCGGACAACTTGGGTAAGCTTGAATGACCATTGGTTTTTATCGTTTTCAGCTGTCATTAGATGCTCCTACAGAGAGAGGGCACATAGCTAAAGAATATGTTTTCATTTCTTTCCCCTTTCTGTGATGTATTTTAGATGAGAGCATGTTGTCATTTTATTGTGACACAGTGTCCTAAACCAGAGTATTTAGTTCTTGGCTCCTGTTCACACGTGACACATAAAAGGGTAGTGGAAACCAGCACCTGTCTATGAACAATCAGGGACAAATCTGAGTGGTAAAAGGAAAATGCTTATACGTACATTGGTTTTGTAAAGTTGAGTGCTTCAGTCTTTGCAGAAATCATTTGGTGGGACTCTCTGGTATTTCAAAAGCAGTTTCCTTATGAGAGATGGTGCAGTGATAGTGTGCAAGTCCTGAATCAATGGTTAGTCTTCTTGAGTCTAGTCGTGGTTACAAGTGTGGATCTTTTGAACAGTGTCGTCTTTGGCAGAAGCCTGTTACATCTGCAGAAACGTACAATTTTTTGAGCTATTTCGATTTAGCGAAAAATGGAGATCTTTAGTTTCCTTCCGAATGTATCTCAGTAGGCTAAGATGGCGATTCTCTGTAGAAAACATTTATCTTGCTATGAACAATCAAACGTTACATTACTGCTTTGCAAAGACATTCATATTGAAGCAAATACTGTTGAAATCATGATACTTAATGCAAGGTTACAACATTTTGAATTACTAAATTACTGGAGAATTCCTTTGTTATTTGAAATGTAAATACTGACAAGCACTTCACTGTTCGTAACAGAACGTTATTTTTTCTAACCTTCTAAACACATGGAAATGAAGGTAAATGAAAAAACTGTTACAGAAGTTATTTAAGATAACTGAGATGCTGAGACGTCATGTACTTTAGAAAGGAGTTAAGCTTTCTTCCACTACTGTAAAATCCTGAATTCACTGAAGCTGTAATTTCCCATAATTTCTTTTAACTTTCTGTGAGGTTCTATGAAATTGGAAATGGTGAAAATGGTGGTGTGGCAGAGACTGCTTTTGTCCTTTTGTCTTGTGTGTTTTGATGATGCCTGTTGATAAAATTTAAAGGGATCCTTCCCTCATGCTCATTAACCATATTGCTAAGTGTTCCAGCTGTGCCTGCTACTCACTGAAGAAAGTGGGTATCGATGTGGGAATATGATTCTACTTTCATAGTAAGCCTTCAAATATACTCACGCTCCTAAAATTTTAGGACAAATATTGCTGATGTTTATAGCTCCAAATGGTTATCTGATAATGGACTTCAACAAGAAGTCTATGTTCTTGCAGTCTCTTCAAAATATGAGGATTTCATGGTATAATGAAATTTGACATGAATTTTATTCCGGCATATGATATATATATTCTGATGCAAGACCCGTCTTAGTAACTATCTCATTTTTTAGCTCTTAATTGGTCAATTAGTGCTTTAAAATGCCATACTTTTGAGACACAGTTATGAATTTTCCAAATTTATTATCCATCTTTGGTGAGATAATTCATGAATAAACACACACTACTGAGTTTTTGTCTTACAGATTGACACTCATAAGCTGCTTATGTGTGAGAATTGCAAGCAAAGCTAGTGGATCTCGCATTTAGAATTCAAATGAAGCAAGTTGTTTACGGAATGTTAACTGTAACCCTCAGTCCTGTGTAGTTCATTTATATTCTAGGAATTGCTACATCTTCCTTTTCAAAATTGAGCGCATGTATATAAAATCCTGAGGACAAGGTGCGGGAGGCATCTTAGTATAAGAATTTAATGTAAAAGAGGTCTACAGAGATCACCTTGATGATGTAGTGAAAATCCTTTTCCTTAACCATTTTTGTTACAACTTTTCTTTTTACACTGAAGCCACTTATATATAATGTAAGCAGAAGGACTGAGAGATTTTATTTATATATGTATGTATACAGTTTATAAATTTTTGAATTATCAACTTACACTGCTTCTGTTATGCCTTACTGTGTTACTAGTATGTTTATTTTAAAGCATTTAGTAAGTCTGTATATATCATCCCGAAAACATGACTGTTTATTGATTTCGTGCTGTTATGCTCAGTCAGACATACTTCAAAAGTAATCATTTGTTATGAAACCTACAGGTATCTTGATGTAGGAATTCAGGCTTTGGCAGGCACTTGTTGCCAGCTTCATTATCTTGATCTGAGCTCTACAGCAGCAAACAAGAGAGAGAAAGACATTTTTCAGAGGTTTACAAACCTGAAAGTACCTAGTATTCTGTTTCATTTTCTATCTTTTTTTTCCTATAAGAACTATATTAGAATTTTGTTTCTTTTTTAGAATTTTCATCACTAATTATGAATATGCAAACATAGACTATGCTTATAACCTTCTATGTAAAGAATACACAGTGGGCTTCACTGGAAAAATAAATGTATGCTAATCACACACTGTGATTGTTACTGTTTGTTTCATTCCTTTCTATAAGCAAAAAATATGCTGGAATTCCTTGGTTAAGACAAATATTATGACACAGTGATGCAAATACGAAGATGAGAATGATACTTGCTGTGCAGGTTTACCTATATTTGAATGTTTTATTTTGCTCATTGCCTTTGTTTGGAATAAACACAAAACCACACAGGTATGTGTCTGGGTTGCCTTAGCAATTAGACTTGTGTTACCCACACATTCAAACTCACTTCTTGAAAGAAAAACTATCAGTCAGCTTTTCTTGTTGTCTTCTTCCTCCTGTGCTCCCCTCTGCCTGCCCAGTCATCTCAGCTGGGGCTCCCGCACACCATCATTGAAGGTAACATGGGGACTCGAATCTTACTGTTATATGGGTAACTAGTATTTTCTCTCCCCAGTGTGACCTAGAGAGTCTCCTCAGTTAGAAAATACTGCATGCACAACCCTGATAAAAATATCCATGCTACCGACAAAGATTTACAGCTGAATAAGAAACATTTTAAAATGTCTTATGGTTTGCAGTTTATAGCAATTGATGTGAGAGTATTCAGTAGTGTATTTACTTATTTCCTATTTAAAAATCAAAATTAAAGCCCTGTCTGCCATATATTGTCTTGGAAAAGTCTTCATATATCAAATGCTCTTAGGTTTATAATATGTAGAGTTGAATCAGACTGTTTTATTACTCATCTGTATGTTTTATGCTTTTTCATAGCACACAGAGTAGATACTATATGTAGAAATTACAAGCAAATGTACTTACGGAACTGTTTTCTAGAGATCTAATCCCTCATAGAAAAGTGAATTAAAGGAATTTAATAGGTAGGTATGTGCGTCACAGGAAAGAGAGTAGGAAAAATGATCAGTAATCACCTATAGGTATATATGCAAGGCTTTTCTACTTGTAAAGAGTATTTGCAAACCTCTGTAACTTTTACTTGTGGCAGCTGTGATAAGGTGTAAGTATCTCATCCTAGAAAGTTTTTTTTTTTTTAAAAGAAGAGAAATACCTCTGACAGTTTAAACAAACAGTTAATCTTGGGCTAGTATAACTGATAGTAGTGTATTAAGGATGTAGACTATTTCAGTAGAAAGGTTTGATCCTTGCCAAGCATTTACTCATTAGGAAAGGATGTACTCTGACTGGTCCCTGGATTGCTTGGAGGATTCAGGCAGAGCAGACAGCAATCTCTGATTCAGTAGATTTATTTCTTTAAATGTGAATCCAAAAAAAATATTTTACATGTGCATTTACTATTGCTCATTTCCTTTCTGGTGGTCATAGGCATTGCAAATAGCCCATTCCCATTTATTATTTTTTTTTCTTACTACTGAGATTTGCGTGTATGTTAACAGCAAAATAGGCTTTTTGTCTATTCAAAATATTTTCTCTTTGGAAAGCTTAAAAGTGTCTTATTTCTCCCTTTTAAAACTGTTATATATTTAACTGAGATTTTATATAGTGGTGTTTTGGCTCAGATATTCAAAGAAATACTGTGACAAAGTTGTTGAAAAAGCAGGCAGCTTGTAATTTTGTTCCTAAACAAAATTCTCACTCTTAATGACTTAGTGAAAATGAAACCAGAAAACAATAGCCAAGGTGTGATCCATGTAACTTATGTGATCCTTTTCCTTTAAAAGCTGTCTTTCAGAACAATGTTCTATGCATATATTGATTTTTTTTTTTAGTTATCTAATTGTAGGTGACATTTCAAATAGTCAGATATGTGAACATTATCTGCATTCTAACTGAGGCACAATATTCATAGAATGTATTCAGTATTTATTGTCTATGTATACCTGTGGTGACTGGAACAAAATTTGTTCACGTTTCAGGGAATATGAAGATAGCGTTTTAAGGAAAGTATATAGGCATGTGTTTTCTCATCCTGCGTTGCAATTTCTCTACTCATCTGTGAGGCTGTTCGGTGTGTTTATGTGCATATATATGTATATGTGTGTGTGTGTGTGTGTGTGTGTATGTACGTGCATGGTACTTACACAGACTGCCATAGAAATTAATGAAAATGAATGGGTCCTGTGTAGGTGCATTTCAGAGAAGGTTTGTAGTTTGTTTGGTACAGAGAGTTTCATGATAGGCTGTTTCAGCTTATATTTTGGATAACGTTTGTCTGAAAAGTCAGTGAAAATTTCAGTTGAAAAAGGTAAATTTTCTTTGACCAGCAATGGTTTGGGGTGCTTGTTTTCTTCTTCAGAGTTGGGCTTGAATCTTAAGATTGATATGACCTTTTTTTTCAAATTTTATCAGTTTAAAAAAAATCTGGATTTTTTAATAATCATCCAGATTTTTTTTATTTGTAAGTATTTGTGAGAAAAAAGTGTTAATTGTTGTTGATATAAGTGATACTTGACCAGAAACATTTATGATCAGGAAAATGCCGTCTCCAGCATATGTGTGTGTGTGAAAGGATTATTTTTTATATCTGTTCTTCATATACATATATACATATGCATGCCTATATACATATGTATATAAGGATTCAGGTGACTGAAATACCAAGGAGAGTTACATGCACAAGATGACTAGCATGTGAGAACTAACATGTTAGCACAAGGCTCTGTTTATGCGTTCTCCTAAGATGAATAGCACTATTTAATTTTTGGCTCACCTTCTGAAGAGAAGATGTGTAAGCAATGTGACGTACTCTAGAACAGATATGGAAGATTGTTCTAGTTCTGTTCACTCTTTTCCTGAACAAATCTAGTTTTTCCATACCTTTTGTATAGGGTCACTTTTCCCAGGCTGTGATTATTCTTGTTTTTCTCTTCAGGAGTCTCTCCAACTGATCCACGTAGCAAAAACTGGGCGTAGTTCTCCCATTGAGACTTTATTAGAGCCGAATAGAGTGGAAATTTCCTTCAGGTGTCTCTAAGGCTGTGCTGCTCCATATACATTGCAGTATGATGTTTGCTTTACTGGCAATGCCATGACATTGCTGATTGATGCCCGGCTGATGATCCACATACCCTCTGGACTTTTTCCTGAAGAATTACTGTCTATCCAGTTCCTTCTCAACTAGTTTCTGCAGCCTGCCTTATCTTACACTTGTCTTCACTAATTTGTATGCCTTTTTTCCAACTTGTCAAAGTATTTTTGAATTCTTATCCTACTATTTCGCTTGCTTGCATCTACAAGTTTAATAAGAATATTCTAAGGCCTACTTTTGGAGTCACATTGGCTAGTTACATGCCCCCTTTTGAAAAACCCTATCAAAACTTCTTTTGCAAAACAGACGAATCACAAATAACATTTGAACTCCTGCATGGGTGAGTTTTAGCATCTTGTATTGACTTCTCCTTACTGAAATATCTTCAGCACTGATATGCTGAAGAGAAAAATTAGCTATTTAAATTGGACATGTGGACAAAGTGTCTTTTCCTAACCTGGAGAGTTATACATGGAAATTCACCAACATTTTGTTGAAACCTGTTACCAGTATTTACAAATTCTGACATTATTTCCACAGAGATTTTTTCCTTTCCCACTATATATAGATCACTTCCCTTTCCTTCCCTTGGCTCCTCTAAAACATGGAAAATGAAATTCAAATTACTTAACAGTTTTTAGAATTCTTCATTTAATATTATTTTATAATTTTTCAAAAGTAGAGCCTCAGCCCTTAAGATGGTGTGAAGCATAGGTCTTTGTGCCTACAGAACCCATAAAGATATTCTTAAAAATAGTTGGCAGAATTTAGGGTTAATTTGTTTTTTTTGTCTGTGGGTATCAGAGTGTGCTTGTTGGCCAGCTTCTGCCATGTCAGTCTGGAATGTGTGAAGCTCATTTTCTGCAGAGATGCCACTTTGGATGCAATTAAAAAACTGTAGTAACTGCAAGAGGCAGGAGTCTGGCTTTCCAGAAAAAAAACTTTCTTTAGTCCTTAGGTACAGTTCCAGCACTTTCTGTTAGATTCTGATAATTTAATGGGAATATGAAAGCATTATTATTTTCCTTATATGCAAAATATGTTCCTCAACTCATTCAGGGTTAACATTTAAAATGCAACCAGCTTGTGTTATCCTTACTGTAGTTTGTCAGTACAGTATGCTATAGTGGTATTTTTCATTAACAGTGGCTGTTTTTAAACTACCTACATTTTTGTTTTACATTATTTTTTCAAAACGATGGATGATTATACAGTTCTCAAGAAGAGAATATTTTACAGCATTATGATGTAGCTATTTTAACTGTTATCTTTAGTAGTGTATAGTATAGAGAGTCATGAAGAGTAGAACAAATTTGCTAGTATATGGCCATATTTTAATTTAAAGTCATGTTTTCAAAATACTTTATATTAAATGTAAGAACCATTATACTCATCTTCGACGCTGGATCTTTGGCTGGATCTTTGACACTTTGACTTTGATCTGCTGTATCATCTTTGGGTTTAGCTTAAATGTTAACAATTCCTGCTGACCATTTCACGTTGGAGCAGTCCTTGTTTCTGTGAGGGGCATAAAGTCATAGGGGAATATGTTTCGGCTCCCTAATCAGATGGGTGAATGTGATTTACTTTAAAAAAAAAAAAAAAAAAAAACAAAGTCAGCAGAGTTCAGTATGTTCACTGACACACAGCTACAAAGTGTTATGAAATACAATATTAATATATCTAAAAGCTTTTAGCCCAATAGTGTAGTTTATTAAAACACTTAGACCTCATCACAGCTAAATTCTAACTTAATGCATCCAAGTGAGTGGCAGTTACGATGTTTGCTTTTCAAAAATCAGTTGTTCTAGGAGGATGATCAGACTGCCACTAAAAGCACATGTTTTTACATATACAGAATTCACTTTACATGGATATGTTCTGGCATTCGCCTAAATTTTACTTCGTACATTAATATCAATATGCTCACTTCGTAAAAGATTTGTGAGCTTTATCAAAAGGTTGATATAGTCCAGGTTGTGGAAGACGTTTGACCTCTGGAAAAAAACCCATATATTTAAAATACTTAGTTTTGTCGTCTTCTCCAATTTTGCAAATCTTTAAGATTTGCAAGATAACATGCAAATTTAAAAGGAATATTAAGTCTGTTAATGAGTTTAGACTCATAACATCAGCCTTTTCTTTATGACTTGATGGCAGATGAGAAGTCTAGTTTCATTGTGTTTTTAAAAGGTCCACTAGAATTGAGTTTATTTTTTTTACCGATTCTCTACCAGTTGCTGGTACGCGTTATCTTTTTTGTAATTTGCTCTTAAGCAGTTATAAAAATATACTTTGAGAAAAGAAGATCTCTTAAATTGGTAGAAACTCTGACAAAAGATTTTTCAGATCTCTCATCTAGAAGCCATGACAAAATCTCACCCTTTAAGATTAACAGCCACGGTATTTTATGTAACATTCCACAAGAATTAATAGAGCTTTATAATTCTGCAATTCTTTTATTGTTTGTTTTACATTTCAGTTCTGAGTCATGCAACTAATCTTCCTCAGTATCATAAACTCATGAGCTTCCTTTAACACTTTCCTACTTGGAAGATCTTGCGGGGATGCTGTTACTACACCTGTGTTCTTGTCTAGCCTCGCCATACTATTAAGACAGTATTGTGTACCTTGTAATAAATAACCATTTAATGTTGGTGAATGCACAAATTTTAATTTAGCAAATGATTCAGAATTAACCTTGCTGAGGTGGAGAGCATGTGCTTTAGTTGTATTCACATTTACTCAGCAGTTACGGCCTACCTATGAAATAACTCCTTTCAAAGTACTGCATGCATAATCCTAATAATAATGTAATCTCAATTGTTATTTTGCTCTTTTATAAATACAAAGGCCCAGTTCTACATAGCCTATTTCCACCCTAGTAAATTAAACACACAAGAACTGTTCTCTCGGCACAGGAGCCAACTGGCATGAAATTGCCCTCGTCATAACTCTTAAACTCTCTCACTTCCAGAGCTGGATGACTACATGCAAACTGTCTTATCTCATCTCTCAAACTGTGTGCAGTAATCATTTGGGAGAGCACAAACTGTTCTGGGCCAGGGGCTTGTGCTAAGCTATTTAACAGTATAGATGATTGAGTTTCAGCGTCTTTGCCTGAGTTCTGGCACTGTTTGCGTTGTTAGTTGCAGTCAAAGGGACTGGTGTGGAGACACACCACCCAAAACTGCTATCAATAGGGCGTAGGTTAATTCTGGCTCTGTTGAGGAAGGAAGTCCTGGGTATGTCCGGCGGTCCCTCAGGCATGTCAGTGCCGAGCAGCTCAACAACCTCTTGAGGTCCAAAGGCCTTGTTCTTTAAGGGCCTTATCTGATTGATGACAGATTGGTGAAGAGTTTGCCTAATATGAACAGGAAAAGTCTTCACATAATGAAACAGCGACAGCTATTTACACTCAAGATAAAGGAGAAAGACACTAGTTGTGTGATGTCTTTCTTTATAGAATAACCTAAATTACGTAAAAGCATCATGCATGACTTGGAAGACTGGTCCAGACCTCTTCTCTGTTGGAATAGATTCAAACACTTCTTGCTCTCTATAAGGAGCCCTGTTCTTTATGCTGTCTTACAGCTGTTCAAGTGGTTGCATATATATCACTTGGCAAGAACTGGTGAAAGTAACCGAAGATTCTTGAGCGAGATAGTAATGCAAGATGGACCAGTGATGAACTAGCAGAGGGGGAACTGAAATCCAGTAGCTGCTCCAAAGATAATTAATTTTATCTAGTTACCGTGCACTGTAAAATGCAGAAATTATACTTTGAGCAGATGAACTCTTCTCCCCCACTCCACTGCTGTCCTAAATAGCTTTGCTGTTTGGATACCTTACCGAGGAAGGAGAACAGTAAGTTCAGATTGCTTCAGGCAGGGCAGTGAATTACACTTGATTGCCTCTCTTTGGGCAAGTATTCTAATATACTGAGCAAGAAATGAAGGTAAGAGGAGGGTGAAAGAGTGACCTCTTCCTCTGCAAAGAAAACTTAGCCCTTGCTGTATTTTTTAAAGAAGGGCTTTAGCACTAATCTGCAGAACAAAGGTCAAAACTAATCCTAAATGGAAGGAGGTGTGTCCATTTGGCCCTAAATTGTTGTCTTCAGTCCTGAAAAGGACTGAATCCTCTGTCTTCAGTATTTCTTATCGCTAGCTTCAGTGCAGGTGGGGGAATTGCATTCTGAGATGGGCATTTCTTCAAAGTTCTTCAAAGTTTGGTCCTTCAAGAGAGGGTTTGCAAGTAGATGATTTTTGTTATACTATTATAATAGGAAAAAGTATGCAGATTTTCACACACCCGGGAAAGCTGATGTGCCTGAAAGCTTGTATGTTTTCCAACTACACAAGCTAAAAAAGATACCTTTACCTAGAAATCTTATGTCGCTTATGTCTTCAGAGTACTCTGGCCAATAAAACACCACCCTTGACTGTCTTCATGCCTTCTCTGGGGAACTTAGAAGCCTGACTCACACGGATTTCATCATCTCAAACCAGGCACTGAGAAATATTTAATCTACAGTGTAATTCAGACTTTTGATAATGAATATCATGTGGTCATTCTGATGTAATACATGACTTTTCCATCGTCACGTTATTTCTGTGTGCACAGAGTAACTTTTTCTCTTCAATTCTATTCTTCAGTGGACTCAGGGAATTTTGGTTTAGATTAATTTCTTTTATGGCCTTGGAGGAAGAAATAGTAAGAAATTAATCAGCGGCCAGGTTTTTTGCTCCACAGAGCAATGAAATCATTGCTTGTTATAGCAATCCAATAGCCTTACCACAGGAAAATGGGACAGCATAGATGTAGCAGCTCTGACTTCTTTGCGAATGGTGGGATTGAAAAGACAAGGGAAGAAAAGCTTCTGTTTTCTGAGGATGTTTGTGGATCTTTCAATTTTCATTCCCCCTATGTTGCTGAGGAAGTGATACTTGCATAACTGCAGGTAGAACTGAGGATTTAGTGATTTCTTTCTGGGTTTCACTCAGCTTGCGCAATATATTGACAGAAGCCAAATTTTCATCTCATTTCTTGTTCACTGACAAGCAACTGGTCTATTTGTCAGGATTCCTAACATTTAAAAAATAGGACAGAATAAAAAAACCAAGATATTAAGAAAATCATCAGGAGAGTCTTCCTGTGAAGGGTAAAGTTCATAAACCTTAATTCCTGGCTGCTTCTGTTATTCGAACCCATTATAGATTTTGAGAATAGGCAACCTGACAGCATGTCTGTAAAAGTCTTCTTACCGTTTCTGGGGCTGGAATAGTCTCATTTGAACAGCAGGAGGATGACCGCTAACATTTCTGAACTAGGCCCAGCAATCATTCTGCTGTCTCTCCAGCTAATTCAATTGGCCATACAGACAAGAGCTTTTAAAAAGGTTATTTTGTTGTCAGAATTTTACTGTCAACATTTCATCATTTCTGAAAAAGCATACTGGGCGCTTTACTATTCTTTTATTAATGGTCTGTTTTCTCTCTTGCAGGCTGGAGATGCTTCATCTCTATGGTTACTGCTTTAGTCCTGATATGCCCATTAAAGTCGTCAATAAAACGGTGAAAGTCTTTCATGACCTCTCTGTCCCAACTGCTAACACTTCAGTTGAACAACTTGAGTTGAATGACAAAGTCTGACTATCTTGAGGAATATTTTTGGCTTTTAAATATATCACTACTTTGAAGAAGAGGTTTTATGTTGGATTGCCTTCCATTTTTTGGTAAAGTCTAAGCCTAAAATTGACTGCCTTTGCAATATTATGCAACTTACTTGAATTTTTGGCCTCAGCTTAACTTTTTTGAGATACGGATTATGCTTTTTTCTTCTCAGAGGGCTATAATGATGCAATATATATGAAAATGAGAAGTACTGTCTACATGATACTTATTACTAAATATATTATCCTTAACTTTTAATTGGAAAGAATAAGAGTGAGTCATATACAGCAGTACTAAAAATTACACAGGCAATGACAGTATGTAGCAACTGTCTCCTGTCTGCCAAGGTTTGGGATTTAATTATGTGCACCTGTCCTTGTAAGTTTCACATGAGGTGTATCTTGTGATAAAAGCATTGGGTAACAGATGAAAATCCCATCCTAGTCATAAAAACCACAAATAAAGGCATGGTAGGAGAAAGGCAAAGAAGGGAAAGAAGTCTTACTACTCCCCATATGCTGAAGACCTCATACAGCCACTGCGCTCTGCATGCTAGCCCCTCAGCAGCCCCTTCACCCATCTGCACGCACTGTGTTTCCTCCCCTGATAGTAGGGAGAGAGGGAGGCTCATGAACAGAAAACAGGTATAAGTGGAAGAGAATGGAGGGCCCAATTGGGACTGTGATGCTTTGAGGTATACGGTGACTTCAGTGGCAGTAAACTTAATGTCACTGAGCGGAGAAACAATATGTTTAATTAGTTGTCATGGTGCCATGACAGGTATGATACCTGTGCATAATATTAACTGTTTTCAAAGATACATTATTGGTTGATTCTGTTTCTTCAGTCAGAACAGATGCTTGAGCTAGTTTGGTACAATGAAAACTACATTTGGGACACTTCTCCATCTGCAGCCTTGGTATCTTAGGAATAGAAGTTTCTTCCTGTACTAGATACAAACTACTAGATCACAGAAGTAATGCTTTTCTTTTGCATATTAATTTATTTCAGAGCTGGATTTGAAGTGGCAGACCCTGCTAATAATAGAAACATAATTTCAGAACAGAGCCTTGCTTTGCTGTTCCCTGCTGGGGATTCTGACTTCACCGTCCACTCCTAGGTCTCATCACAAATCATCTTTTGTTTGTTATCTCTGTGCTGGTTGGTTTGGACCGTTTGACTGAACTACGGCCTGCAAAGCAAGTGCTGGTTGCTTGGTATTGTATAATAGCAGTGGCACCATATCTTCCGCAGGATATACCTGCCCCATTACAATGCTAAAAGACACACTATATTTCATCCCAGTGCCTGAGATTTATGTCACAAAATAAGGAAGGGAATAAGGAAGATACCAAAGGCCAAAGTCTCTCTCATGACATCCATTGAATTCACAAGGGATCGCTTGCATATGAAAGCAGAAATCTGCCCCATGTAGGCATTGTATTGGCAAATATTGCAAACCTTTTACATTGCTTGATTCAAAACTTAAAAGTGAAGATTTCCACTTGTCTTCAGTACTATGTATTATTTACTTGTGTCACATATGTATAAAAGTACAGCTTTTTAAGAAAAGAAAGATGCAGACCCTTGCAGCAGTAGGGTAAAAGCTCAGATCGTAAAGAACAGGATTACATGGCAAGGTCTGAGAGAAGATGATGTTAAATCTTGGAGAAAAAAGATGGGGCAGTATGTCCACAGCAGACGTCCTCACTGGCAATCCAAGGCAGATACTACCAGAAGAGATGTACACAAAGGAGCGAATAAGAGAGCGGCCAGGACACAAAATTACAAACATCACTTCATAAGCTTGCAGTCGCAAAGGCAAACAAGCAGGTGAATATATTCGAGTGGGAACTCACTGTCTAGTGAGACACATTCAACCCCTGATAAGACCGCTGCAATTCATCTCAGGAGGCTGTCACCACCGAAAGCCAGATATCCAGACTCTTGTATTAACAGAGAGCTGGAGGGCGTAAGCAAGCTAGTTTTGTGTCTTTTGATAGCTGAACAACTCTTCATTAGCTCCATAAGGCCTTTATGATATTCGGTTGACTCGTTGGGTACAGAAATTTGGTGGGCCACGCTGCAGGTGAGAAAGCATAGAATAGAAAGACCTTCATGTTAAATTAACTCTGCTTTACTGGAACAGTAGATTTTGCTAGAATCTGAAAATTTAAGAACAATACCTTTTTTGCTACTCTTAGTAGTTTTGTAATTACGTAACAGAAATGTGAAAAAATGTGTAAAATCATGTATTAAAGTTCTTCCGTCATCTGTTATTTTTTAAGCTAAAATTTCTATTCAGAATTATTTAACATACATTTATCTAAAGTGCAGGGAGCTGGTTTTATTTGATATAGCTAGATTGCTGGCAGGTTTTTTGGCTGAGTCTGTCTATGCCTGATAAAAGAGCAGACAAAACCTGGAACATAATTTCATTTGAAGGCATTCCACACATCCTGCGCATAGCACTTTATAGTCCTTCTTTACAGGATGTGATTTACTGTAATGAGAGGTCAGCTGGACTAATTGTGTCTTGCTGGATCACGTACTTAGCCTTGGGATATACTTTAGTCAATAAGGAAACAAGGTTTGTTAGCAGATGGATTTGTATTCCGTTTAACTCTATCACAACCTGGTATAAGCAGTTTACATGTTGCAGACCCTGCAGGCAAGCCATAAATGGGAATAAGCACAGGGCACTTAAAAATTTAACTACTTACAGTGAAATCTGGGAGTTTTATCAATAACGTCAAGAAAGTCAGAAATCTTGACTTCTGTCAAGAAAGACAAATGCTAGTTCTTCCACACTGAGCACTAAAATCTGGCTTCTTTGGTTTACTGTATTGAATCTAGCTCTTGCATTTGCAGTTTAAGATGGTGTTTTAGCAGAGCACCTCCCTAAATCACTGGTGAGCAGGTAGCAGCGTGCGCTTACTCTGCCATTCCTTGCCTACGTGCAACGTCGAAACTACTCACGGTCAAGAAGAATGTATCCAGTGCAGCCTTGGGTAAGAGAATCTGCTCTCGTCTGCCATGAACGTAATCTCTATTTCCCTTCTGCTGGAAGACACGGAGGGGGTCGAAGGTGTCACGGCAACTGCAGCGCTCGGGCTTGCACGAGCGCGGCGGCCCCCGCCGGCGCGATAGGCGGGCTGCGGGCAGGGGCGCTCCCGCCGGCTGCCTCTGGCCGCCCGCCAGCGCCTCCCCGCAGCGCTCAAGGGCCGGCGGTAAGAGACGGCCGCCACCTGCGGCCGGCGGGGCCCGCCTCCCGCCCGGCCCGGCCCGGCCCGCCCCGCCGAGCACCTCGGCAAAGTTGTGCAGCCAGGACGGGCCGCGGCGGCTCGCCCCTCGCCGGCCGCGGGCAGAGGACCCTGCCGCCCGCCTGCCCCTGCGCGCGGCGGCCCATGGAGCCCGCCGAGGCGGCGGACGAGCTGTCCCGCCTGCGCGCCCTCTTCCTGGCCTGCGACGCCAACGGCTCGGGCCGCATCGAGCGGGAGGACTTCGCGGCGCTCTGCGCCGAGCTGCGGGTGCGGCCGGCCGAGGCCGAGGCCATCTTCCAGCGCCTCGACAGCGACCGCGACGGGGCCATCACCTTCCCGGAGTTCGCCCGCGGCTTCCGCGGCGCCTCCCGGCGGCGGCCGGGCGAGCCGGAGGCGGAGGAGGCGGCGGCGGCGGCATGGGCCGCCGCGGGGCTGGAGCAGCCCTGGAGGGACTTCGAGGGGCGGCTCGGGGACGAGGCGAGGTACATTCCCAGGTAAGCCGCGGCGGGCCGGCAGCGCCGCCTGACCTACCCCCCCTGCCCCCCCGCCCGGCGACCGTTGGGCGGCGACCGTTGGGGTCCCGTGAGGAAGCGGCGAGCGCGGGGCGGGCGGCCATCTCAGGGGGCGCCGGGGGGAAGGGCTGCCCCGGTGCCGAGCGGCAGGTCGGAGGGTCCCTGCGGCCGTTTGTGGTGAGGGTGGGCTCGGCAGCCGAGCCCGCCTCCCGCCCGCCCTGAGCCGCAGGCAGCCGGGGCGCCCCCCGGGGACTCCGGCAGGGCGTCTGGCCCCGTGCAGAAGGCGCTGGTTTTGCTCTAGTCCGGAGAGGCAAACGCCCCAGCTGATCCCGCTGCTGATGCAACACCGAGCTGGGGAACGGCCGTATGAGAGACCAGCTTGACCCCTTTGGCCAGCGTCAGCAGTATTGGCGGGTGTCGGACTGCTGCCGAGCACTGCCTTGCCCAGGGCTCCCGGGGGTTGCCAGCCCTGGTCGCCAGCGGACGAAATGCTTTCTTCCCCTCCGTTGCTCTGCGAGGAACCCACGTGGGAAAATCGGGCCGGTGAAACGGGCTGCACCCGAAGTGCTGCCAAGTCCACACATGAAAGTTTTCTTCCTTCTTCCTTCTCCCTTCCCCCTCTCCTTTTTTTCTTGCATCATTTTCCTGGTAAATGCAAAGGAACACCAGTTTTGCTTGCGAGTTAGCTGTATTCACATAGGTGGCTCTCACACCCAAGAGCTTAGTGAAATCTGTGAGAGCCTTCGCCCTTGAGGTCAGTAAAAGCAGGTTCAGCATGAAGTGAAGAAAACTGATGGTGATTGTTTCGGGATAAAAGCTGATTAATAAAGGCTGGTCAGTAGAAAGCTATTTCCATTTAACACAGGTACATTTTGGTGATTCACGATAACGTGCTTGGAACTTGAGCCACTCCCAAGTTTACATGAGACTCCTGCCTCTAAAAAGTACAGTGTGCTTGATTTAAAAACTTTTAAGTTAAGCTGGAAAACAAGGAATCTGAATTGAAGAGCCTGGTAGGTGAAAGGCTACAGTGGGTTCTGGCTGTGAGAGATCTACAGAAGCTAATAAAAAGCTAATATGCATTGCTGTCTGGTTTTTCAATCAAATCTAATGTACAGTTTGTTGCTTTATTAGGAACATGTATCAAACTTGTAACATCCAGTTCTCCCTATAATGCACCTTAAAATCCTTACCTACTCCAATAACATAGCTCTAGCCAATGTTTAAAAACGTGTTCCGATCTTGAGATGAAAAGTTTCTTCAAGGAAATTTTCAGTTAAAAAACCTTATTCTGTTCAGGTCGATTAGATTATTCTTTTCTCTTTTGACTGGAAGAGTGAATAACATTGATTAGTCTCATCCCAAATTTGACAGCAAAACTTCATCTTGATGTTTCTTACCTACTTCATGATGTCCTCCCTACTACATAGACTTCTTTTATAAAGAAAGAAAAAGAAAGGCTGTTGTCTGAAAGTTTGCAGAAGCAATTCGTAACTTAATGTAAAGCTAGAGAGAAACTCAATAGGAGATGGAAAAAATATGATTCATGAGCAGTTCGTGGCTTGTGAAAGCATCTACCTCCTTTGGCAATAAGCCTGTCTCAGTTGGTTGCTATGTTTGCAGCAACAGTTTGAATATTGTTTGTCTAAGAGAATAGTAGGAGGCAATGGGAGTCGCTCTCTGGCTTGAGCGTGCAGACCTGTCATTTAATTACAGTGTGCTATAATTCTTATGCATCCAGTTGCAAACGGACAGAACTAGATGTTGGTATAAATATGTGCATATCAGGTGGGCAGTTACTCCGTGCAAATGGTTCCTATTCGTTTTTAGCTTCATAAATAGCTTTGAACATCCTTCATAGTTGGCTGTATTTGTTAAGTGTGTACGAACGTCAGCTGCAGAACACTGTGCCCTTTGTTTTTCTTGTTCTTTCTCTTTCCTGTCCTGAAGCACTGGAAGCAGAGGTTTGTTACAGCTCAGCTTCTTTTCATTTGGGGCCCAATCTTTCCTTTGTTGGAAAGTGTATGTAGCCTTTTTTCATGTGAGCAGTCCGCCTGGAATTGTTAGGACCGCTTGTGTGAATAGGTGATGAACGTGTTGAAATTGTTTTAGGTCTGGGTCTGAGAGAGGTTTTAAGCAACAGCATGACACAAAGCCGTATAAAGTACAAGCAGGTACTTCTAAGAAGTTGTTTATCTTTTTATTTAAATAAAAATTTATTTTTTAGTTTTTTAGTTATTTTTCTCTTTAGCAAAAGACAGTACTTTGAAAACCAGACTCAACTTGGAACGTCTGTATCTTTGATACTATAAAGCGGTTTACAGTCAGTATTCTCACATGGTAGTTTATTATTCTTCATATTTTTACTGCAATGTTTATATCGCAAACCACGAGAAAAGTAATGACAAAGAAGAAAGTCCTCAAACCCAGGTGAATGGGGTTAGTTGACCATATTTCTGTTCTCAGTTACATGGGAATTTTGGAGTTCAGTACTTCAGGATGCTGTGCGTTCTGACCTGAGTCTAGCAACGCACTGGCACATCTGCTTTGACGTTATTTTGGTTTATGCAGAGAGAAACGAGGCATAGGATAATGAACTGCTGAGATAAAAATAGGACTAAAGTCAGTTAAGAACTGTGGTCTAAGTCATTCTTAAGGTTGATCAATGCTCGTGGAAATCAAAGAGAATTTTTTATTGGCATTAATACGCGTGGTTCAGCCCCTGTTTCTGTGAATGAGCTTTTAAAAACCACAAGTAAGCCTTTGTAGTGAGGTGCAAAAGGTGGTAACACAGACCATTATGCAATAAGTCTCTTCTTAATATAGTGGTTTTATTATGGGATATATCCTGCCAAACTTTGTAGGTTGGTGCGTTGGTTGCGCAGTTCAATTAGCTTACATTGTAAAGCATGCAAGCCTGTATTGGAGTTGTGGCTGTATCCCTGGTCATTAAACAGGAGAAAGAGCAACACAAAAAAGTTTTTTCTGCCTTTTACGTTCCTTTCTTGTCTGAACAGATTTTCAGGGCTGAATCAGTTGTATTCCTTGGTAAGGCAGTCTCTGTGAATCAAAGTATTGCTTATCTTAGTCTTTACACATACTCAGTGGGCAGTTGTGCCACTAGCACAAAAAAGTAGAAAGTCTTTCCAGGCTAGTGACCTAGCATAATGTGTGAAATCAGATTTTAGTGGAATTGCATTGGGGTTGGTTTTTTTTTTTGGCATTCAAGTCATTTAAAACGCAGCTACTCCTTCTTTCTTGTTATATTCAGTCAAGTGTCATACGTAATTAAACGCAAAAGATTGCAATGACTGTAGGTAGCGAGTTGCCAACTGGAGTATAGGTGTGTGAGCCGTTAAGAGATCTGTTTTACTGAGAGCTTAGACACGTTCACTTGTTTATACCTCTAAGAAGCACGCATTCGCAATGATAGTTGTAGATAAAAGTTAAGAACCTTTTGCTTTCTTAACTAAAAGTTAAGAACCTTCTTGGTACTCCAGGCAATGAGTGTTCCAGTGTATTGCTCGCACTGGAATAGTTTAGTCTTTGAGTGTTACTAGGTGTTGCGTGGCAATCCCCATATCTTAAGATTTCAGTGATAAGATAAAAAGCTTTCCTCCGCTCCCTTCACAGGCATATGCTCCTTTAAGCATGCATGAAAATCTCCTAGTGGCAATACTTTTTCATTCCTGAACTTGAACAAAGAATGATTCAACGTCCACTGACACTTCAAGAGAAAAGTTGTACCCGTGAATTCTATGTCAGTTGTTTGTGTGTGTAAATAATCAACAAAAACTCCTCAGAAAACAGATTTTCAAATTTCAACCTTGAAGACCTTAAATCAGAAATCGCAGAGATATGGAACTATGTGTATTGTTTCTGTTCTTGTGTATTTTTTGGATCATTTTGTGAATAAACTGAATCTCCTCAAGCCGTGCTAGGCAATTTTTTGTGTTACATTTGGTAGCTTGGACAGTCTGATTGGAAAATGAACTAAATTAATTTGAGCGTGAATGAATGGATGAATCTGGAGAAGTTTGTATCTCTTTTTGAATTAATTACTCTTACTTCTGGCAGTCCTCATACTTCATTACTTTACTTTTTAATCTTGGGATCTGCTTCACTGGTGTGCCTTGGTTTTCTTTGGGCCAAGTTGACTGTTGGTCAGACTCCCATATCAGTGCTGCTAGACTGCAAGAACTTGTGCGTCGTACAATTCCAAAGTCTCTTGATGTAGTCATGAGAATGGTTCACCCCCAGTTTTCTCATCTGGAGCAATACAGAAAATGTGGATCTAGTGGACATCTGATAAAAAGAGAAAATAACATTGTTTTTAACATTAGCTACTGAAACAGTAAAGAGAGGTGATGCTCATGGGACATACTGTTGTACTACATGGAAGGAGAAGAGCTCTGCTGCATAAAAAACAGTCCAAAAGCCATTATGCTCTTACTTTCACAAGCCGGAGTGGATTTTTGCCAAAGGAGTCGGTACTGAGCATGTCACCATCTTCTGTTGGCAATTTGTGTTGACATCCAAGAGATGATGAGCCATGATACCGACGTCACAGAGGTTTCCGTAGAAGTCAAAGCATGCTCCCCTGAGAGGAGACAAGGCAAATTCTGAAGAACAACAACTGCTTGAACCCCCTTTGTCACCATGCTGTAGAGAGGATCTCTACCATAAGCATCATGTCTTATCTTTTAATAAGTCTCATGACAGGGGTTTGATAAATGTGCTCTGCTGGAAGCTTTATGAATGGCTTTCTGTGAACTAGAAAATTTTCTGAGCTACGTTAGTTTTTAATTTCTCTTCTATTTCTCCCCTTAGTCAGAGCAGCACTTCTGTGGCAAGAAATTGGAATTACTTTATTTATATTTGTGAAATTTTCCTGTTTCACCGTCATGTGCTGTAGCTGTATCATTCTGAACAGTGCTATGCTACACACTTTCTATCTCCTGTCCTTCAGTGTCTTCCACTCCTGCCCCACTACTTGCTCGAAATTATGTCTTTGTCTTTAGAAAGTAAACTGTATTTATTCCTTGGAAATATTAAAAACTCCTTCCCTGGGAATGAGCTGCCACTTCTTTGCCCAGACCTTCTTATCTATGGGTTACAAATTTGATTCTCTTTTTTCAGTGCGTGTCTGGCTGTGACAGGGCAGATGCAGAAAAAGGAAATGCAATATTAAAAAAAAAAACCTGTGCTTCAAGTTGAGAAGTATCTTGAATTTTATCCTGTGTTAATATTTCGTATAATCTCCTTCTTCAAGGCATTTAGTTTAGGAGAAATTGTTACTGTAGCAAAGGTAGATCCTTTCCAATCTTGAAAACAGCTCTGGTGGATCTTTTCTAGTGAATAATAAGATGGCATGTCCAGATTGTATGCTTTTCTGAACAAGGTATTTCCTTCTCTCTTGGTGGCACACACAGGTTATTGGCTTCCAATGTAAGGATGATTATCAGATGTGTAATGCCTGACCTTTCTCTTGCTACTTTTTTCTGGCATGGACCGCCTTATATCTCATCCCTTCATGCCTGCACCAGAGTAGAGTTATTAAAAGTAGTGGAGAGTGATTTTTACAAGCTCATCTACGTTGGGAAGAGGCTCAGGGAATGGGGTTTTGAAACTTCGAAGCAGGTGTATGTTATTATTGTTAGGATACTAGATAAAACTTAACATCCCAGACAGTGTAGTAGTGATTGGCCTAGCTTTTACCTGCACCTACAAAAATAAAAGCTTTATTTTTTCCAGTGCCTGGGAGATTTCTGGGTCAAGAATATGAAGAAAAATGTTTGGGGACCTTAAGTCTACCTGTAAGAATATGGATAAGAAAGAAGATAAAAGTGAAGACTTAGAAGAGGACAGAGAATGGCAAGGCATGGTGTTGAGAAAGATGGGGATATACAGAAAGGCCTCTTGGAGTTTAAGTAAAAATTGTCTTGCTGGAGAACATCTTGGTACAGTTTTCTTGCCCCTTGTTACAACCCCAGGTCAGCTTACAATCTAAGGAGGATAAAACATACTGTATTAGCTAGCCGGGCTTCCTGTCCTTCCTGTACAAATAGCCACTTTCCACTCTTGCCTCAGGGTTGGTGAGAACTGGGTCTACACGTTGTTACTGTTCCTCATTTCTTTATCCCGTAACAAAGAAACTGGTAGCAGTTCAACATCCTGCCCATTTGTAAGTGGAAGATCTCAGCGTGCTTAGCACGAGTTAGCTGTGTATGCCATGTCTTTACTCTTCTGTGTTGTCCTTACTGGTTGTTGATTTTTTTTTTTTAATTTATTTTATAATGGACACTGTTAGGTTCATTATATTTACTTCATGATGTTCTGTGGATGTTCATATTGATAAAATTTACGAACAGTTTCCTAAAATTGTGAGTGCCACATACATTTTATTTTCACACAGCATGTAAGAAAAATACTCTTCCGCTTCAGGAAGTGCTTATACCAGGAGTAATGAACGTGCATTTTAACCTTCTTGATTCTGGCTTCTGCATAGGCAGTGGCTCTGCCAGTTCTCTGTCATTTGCAGAGGCATCTTCCCTGGCTGTTTACAACAGGTCATGCCCTTTGCCCTTTTGCCTCGTAACCTCTGGAAGAGCAGAAGCTTTTGTCCTCACTGAGGACGCAGATTTGTTTTTCTAGCAGAACAGATCTTTCTGATCTACTCATATGAATTTAGTGAGGTTTCTCTGGTGATTGTCTAGTCCTTGAATTGTCACAGAGATACAACTCTTGATGAGCTCTTAAGCCTATTATGAAGTTTTCCCAAAAGGGCGTGGGAGCCCTATCAGTGGCTCGAATACATTTGCGGAAGGAAGCTTTCTATATTCAGTGGAGCCTTGTGCATGACTAACCTGTGGATGAAGAGCGGCACTGTTGTCTGAGAGCAGATGGATGGGAGGACACAGGTAACTGCAGTGTGGGTAGGCGATCTGCCAATACCAGCCTGACTAGCTTTTGAGTGGCAGTAATAAGTGGGAGCAGCAGCCAGATGGTGAGGTTCACAGGTTTCTCCAGTCTAGGTGGGCTTTCATCTTGTTTTGTTGTTTTGCCCTCTCCAGAGTGGTCTCTATAGGTGGGCCCTGAAATTCTGCTGACATTAGGTTCAGATAGGTTTGTACCTATCTGAAGCAGACTCAAGTAAGTATAAACAAAATAAGTGATGGCTGAAACACTGAAAAGCTTTACCACCTAAAGAAAAGTAGTAGTATTGTAATATCACTGACAAATGTTTGATTTTTTTTTTTCCTCCTTTTTTGCACTAGTTCATTGCACTTTGTTTCACTCTTGGTGGAACACTGTGCTGTGAATACGGCTCTTTGGGTCAGACTAAGGGTCTATCGGACATAACATCCTCTCTCTGGCAATTGTATAGGGAATACGTTCAGGTAACTGAGCAAATGTGGCGTAGTTCTTCTTCAATAAATTCCCTCAGCTCCCCCTGAGCTGCATTCAGAGTGCAGTATGTACTGGGACTCAACTGGACTATTAGTTGGCCTGTCACTGTTTGTTCAGCAGACCAAAATAATACTATACATTGGTGTGAACTGGTGTAGCTCTGTTGGTTTACATCAAATTGCACCACTTAATGTCATCTGAGTATCTGATATCTCTATTTAATCCCTGTTTCTTTTTTCCTTGACCTTCCTGTGTTTTGCCTTGGTATTTTAAATCTATCTGATCACAGATTGCATTATCATCAGGGCAGTTTTATTTCCTTCCTGTAATCCTCTGGGCAGCTCTCTAAAACCAAATGAATATAATAACTTTGCTTATGTTAGCTCTTATGTGAAGCTGTGCTAATATTCACTAGTTACCATTACTAAATACTAATTTTACGTAAAGTACCAGCACATTTTTTTAATTATAGTAAGCTCAGCATAGCATTGCGATACAGAATTCTGTTGTTGTCTAGTGTGTAAAAGGTGTTTTTTCATTAGGACAGCACACAAAAAAAGAGCAAACCCTTATCAGTTTGATCCTTTGAAGCACCTCATGGAGTGAATTTATAGGTGTTTAAAGTCAGGATATAGCATCTTGGTTCAGGAAAGTCTCTTTCCTGTGCTTTGGCTGAATAAGCCTTTGCGATGAGGTAGTGTAAAGCTAGAGCAGTACTTGGCCAGAATGCATTACTTTTTGATCTCTAGTACCCTGTACCCATACTTTCTGGGAACAGCAGCAAAAAGGCGCGTGTGGTAGATGATTATAGATAGAGCCAGAGGGTCCACAGTTGAGAGAGTTTCTTTCACATCATGTCAAAAAACCCCTCTTTTCATTGGTGTCTTACTCATTGGTGTCTTGGAGCTATGGAAGTGTGGAACGTAATGGAGCGCAGCTAAATCCATTTAAAAAGGATTTTGGATTTCAAAGAAGACTAATTAAAAGTACAAACCTGAACACTTCTTATTTGTCTGAAACAGAAGTTGGAGCATTTTAGTTGCCATTTTGGTCCAGCAAAAACATTGACTGTTCAGTGTTCAGGAGTCAGCTCAGTGAAAACTATTTGCAAAATCTTCCTTGCTAAGTAATTTTGAATAACTAATGAATTTGCAAAAAGAAATACCATATATCCAAGGAGAACTGGAAACAAACAAATTAGGCAATGTTCATTCCAACTAATGTGTCCTGCTGCGGTGATGTCACTAATATTTACCAGCGTAGATGGAGAAAAGAGAAGTGACTTAAAGTATGGAAGGAGATGATTCAGAACGATTCTTCTCATAGCGGTGAAATACTTATTGCGTATTGATGTACAGTGTCTGTGCCTGCGTCATTCTAAAATCCTGTGAATCTATAAAACACTGTCACAGTGTGCTTGCTGCTAATTCATCACAGGTATTTGGCATGATTAAATCAGTGGCAGTCTTCCCAATTCATGAAAGTGTATTACTGCTTAGCAAAGGCATGAGTGATTGAATAGAATCTCATCAATTTTGTTGCATGACTTAAAGTTCTTCTCTGTTTTTCTGTTGGTACAATAGTTGTGCCATGTTTTTAATTAAGATTTCTTGCAAAGTTGCTATAGGATCACTCAGGTGAGTGTCACCAAGAATTTCAGCTGCCAATTTTAATTTTAAAAAGCCTTCCAGGCCCCTTCCAGGATCTTGCATAGTTGTGGTTTTATGGATAGTGTTTTACTTCTTAAGTCTAACTAGTGCTTCATAAAACTAGATCACTGAGATGTTTTGAATCTAGCAATAAGATAGCTGTCACTGGGCTAAGGAGGCAAAATGAATATAAAGAAGTTTTTGCATCACAGAGCCAGAATAAACTTTTACAATAACTACTCTGTGTTCTGACAACTGCATCATAAAGCAGACTTAGCTGTACAGAAGAGGCACAGCAGTGTGGAGAGAGAGCCTTCTATCTTCTGGTGTGAATTTTTTCATAAACGGTAATGAAAAGAAGCTGCAAGAGGGAGTGGCTGTGGCATTCTCGTAAAGAGGGAAAAGAAAGCAAAAGTTGCAGAAATGTATTACAGTATTCCACCACAAACGCTATCTGCTCTTGACACAAAATACCATAGGGAAAGTCTGGACTAATTGGTTGGCTGTGTAGTCCATCAGCAGAAGGCACTACATACCTTCATACTTGGCTCTGGCCAACGATAATCTCCTGGGTAGGAGACCTTGGGAAGTGGTATCACACATGTTCTGTTTTTGAACACAGAATATGCACAGCCTGAGGTACACTGTATTTTTATGGAGGTAGCTTTGTTTGGCTTGAAGACAGCAGCTAACTAATCCTGCAGAAGGTGGAGTGAGGAAGATAAGAGGAGCAGCATAACCCAGCATAGTCTTGTGAGTATGCTCATGTGGAAAAAAAAGTGATGAAGGTCCTTAAATATCCAATTGTAATTCAGGAGCCTGTGATGTGTAGGACAGGTAGGAAAACATTGGCCCACGTAATGGATGCTTTATGCTAGCATCAAGTAACAGCTCATTTTGCCCCAGTTCGTGTTTGCTTCCTAGAAAGAAAGGTTATTAGCAGGTATTTTTTTGGCAACAGTAAAATTGAAGTGAAAAAAGAAAATTTCAGAACACAGAGTTCCCATTTGTATTTCATATTCCTAAAGATCTTGCACATTGAGCTAGATAGTGCAGAATTTATCTGCTTTGGCAGATTGATAAGTTCTATTGAGCTTGCTGTGGCTAGAGCCATTTCTGTTTTACTTGCCAGTGTTTCAAAGGAGTATGTGTGTATTCAGACCGTTTGAGGAAATGACATTTTAAAGCTTTTAGCGGATAATACTGAATATGCACACTGGCTGCTTCTATGTAAAATCCAAAACTATTATGGATTAGTTTATTGGCTGTTTTGGCCAGGAGTTTACAGCCCTGCTGGACAACTACTGAAGCTCTAAGTAGTTCTGTTTGCACTTCTAGGAATTTTTTAAATGCAGCAAGATAATTCAGTGTATGTTACCAGCTCCCAGCCCCAACTATCAAAACCAAAGAGAATTCCAAATAGAAAGATACCACGTTTTGTAATATTGGAAGTACAGTCAGACTCCAGCTTGAAGCCCATTCAGCATCACTGGAGGTACGGTGGGAATTCTGTAAATGGTGACACCATGAGATACTAAGCTTACTGTTTGCCCAGTTCCTTGTAGTTGGAAACCAAAGCATTGAAATATTACAAATCTCTTGTCCATTTGCAATTTAGTTGAGATGCGATGTATGCAAATCTCATATTGATTCTCTAATACACGCTGATGTCAGGACCATTCCACTCTCCCTCGTGCAGTAATCTTTTAGTGCAAAATCTTGCATTTGTCTTAATTTTGTAATAGAACAAAGGGAAAGGGGGGCAGATTTTAAATCTAAAATCTCACTTTTATTTTTAGGCTTTTCCCAGTTTTGGTATTGCTGATGATGCTGATGTCAATGCTATTTTAACTCAGTGTTGTTGCTGAAGAAAAACATCCTTATCTGTTTTTACATGTGAATTATTAATTGAATAAGCCTACATTTAGGGAGTTCTTTAATGATGCGTTATTCATACATAGTTTGTACCATCTGATGGTCAGACAAACCTTTGTATTATTGTTACCATTTATAGACCTTGATATTACTCTATTTAAAATGTTATGAAATTGAAACTCTGTACACTGGAAGATATTTGGAGTTTGACTTAACGTTTGCTTATTTTAACAAACATTAGGTTTGACTTAACTTCTGGAAATACTTAATACAGCTAAAACATTATCCTTTATAAAGGAAAGCGTACAGTATCCTCTTGCAGAAGTACATAGAAATGCCACTGGCATCAGTAAATCTCTGTGTCTTTGCGTTGTTAGGTTTCTGTAAATTTAATAAATGCCAGCATTTCATCTGGAAATATGTTCTATGGTCTTGTGGAAATATCTTAATTTTTTTAAATGGGAATCTGAGCTATAGTAACAGTTAAAGTATTGCTGTAGTAAGAGAAGTTATGCCTGAGTGGGAAGTAGTATTCAAGGAGCATAGCGTTGGCGTGTGGATAATCTAAACCGTGGAAATACCTCAGGTAGAAAAAAAATGCCGAGGATATACTCTGATAGTTCATATCGTGAGCACAATGAATGTATTGAGTAATGCTACCTTCACAGGTGATAGGAGAATGTCAGCTATTTAACGAGGAGGATCTTGGAAACTTTTAGTTAAATCACAGTTTAAGGTTTCCCGTAATAATACAAGGAGGACATGTATTCATTATCTGATAGGGTGCTGGACTAGAACTGCAAAATGTAAGTTGTATTTGCTTCTCTGCCACTGGTATGCTGTATTGCCTCATCATGGGCCTGCTTTTACCTTGCCAGGCCTACTCTTTCCTTATATGTGTGTGTATGTTTTCTTCTCTTTCTATTTGATTTTAAGGTTCTTAAACACCTCCTCTGTGTTCTGGAATATAGTCTATAGAGTAATCAGCTTCAGTGTCCGTTGGGACTGCTAAATTCTGTTGTCATAGACATTTTCGGATAAAATGGCTTATAAAAATCCAGATAATCAAAACTAGCCAGCATGAACACAAACTGTTATGTGATGTTATTAATGGTACCACCAGAAATTAGAGTTCCTTAGGTAGTGTTCCTTGTAATAATGTCTTGATGCTTATGGTTTTCTCTGGTTTTGTATCTTGTCAAAACTGTTGGCTTTGGCAATCAAAAATTGGATGCAATCTATAGAAACAAGTCTAGATCAAACGGGAATCAGAATATTGTTTTCCCGCATTGGAGTAGCTTTAAAGAAGTGGTATGTCTTTCAGGAAGGCTTTTAATGATGAAAGGATCTACAGAGCCTTTTTTGTCTTATTTCTGCATGAGAGGAGATATGTTATCTTTCAAATGATAATTGGATACAGAAATTCTCTCTTATGAATTTTGTATTTTTGTATTTTTTTGATTTAAAACAAGACTGGCATCGTTAAGAGTGCAGACATCAGAAGCAGAATAATTTTCTTTATGCCAGAAAGCTCATCCTGCTTTTCCCACCGAAACAAGAGATGTGACTACTAAAAGTCCTACAGTTGAGAGGGTGTCAAGCTTTGTGTGGGTAGCAATCTTTGCCTCTGCTGATTCCTCGATGAGTTTACCAAGCCACGCTTTGTCCCATTTTGCTGCAAGAATATTATTCCCTATATTCAGTTTTCAAGACAGCTGTAGTCTAGCTAGCAGACCACGGTGTAGTGCTGCCACCTCCTCTTTTTTTTCCCCCTTGAAGGAATACCCTAACCCTAACCCACTCCCAGCATCCATTATGACTTGGCTGTTGGCATTCCTACTATTTTTACTTTACTTATAGTAAGAGGCCATATATAATCTTCACAGATCATGATTAACGTTACAGCCACCAACAATCTTGATTTACGTTCTGGGTTACTTCAATGGCGGACGTACATCACCAACATAAATAAGAAAAATGGACTTAAAATAAAGCTTAAAGGTTTTTTGCAATTGTAGCTATACTTGCGAAGTTACACTTGCAATCATCCTGCTCTCCATAATTACGCTAAGCAGAAATTACACCCTTAGCACCCTTGCCACCACCCAGGAACCTCTGTACCTAATCTTCTCCACCTGGCCCCTGGCAATAGTATGTTATCTTTCAGCACTTACAGAAACAAACCGAGCCCTATTTCACCTAACCGAAGGAGAATCAGAACTTGTCTCAGGATTCAACGCAGAATATGCTGCAGCCTCTTCGCCCTATTCTTTCTAGCTGAGTACGCCAACATCACGCTAATAAATACACGAACTGCCATCCTATTCCTCAACCCAAGTTCACTCAACCTGCCGCCTGAACTCTTTGCATTAGCCTTAGCCACAAAGACCCTACTAGTCTCCTATGGGTTTTTATGAGTCCGAGCCTCCTACCCTCGATTTCGCTACAAGCAATTAATAACCTTCTCTGAAAAAACTTCCTACCCCTAGCACTAGCTCTATGCCTGTCACACACTAGCCTACCGCTCTCCTACGCAGGAATGCCCCCACCCCCTTACTTCAGGAGATGTGCCTGAATCAAAGGGTCGCTCTGATAAGGTGAACATAGAGATTTACCAGCCCTCTCATTTCCTAAGACCAAACCTTAGAAAAGCCGGAATCGAACCTGCATGAGAGAGATCAAAACTCCTCTTACTTCTCTTATATTATTGTCTAGTAATGTCAGCTAATCAAGCTGTCGGGCCCATACCCTGAAAATGGTGGTCCAGCCCCCTCCCCTACTAATGAACCCCCATACCAAATTAATCTCCCTCCTTAGCCTTCTCCTAGGCAAAACAATCACTGTCTCAAGCAACCACTGAATCATAGCTTGAGCCGGTCTAGAAATCAACACCCTCACAGTTATCCCCCTCATTTCCAAGCCCCATCACCCATGGGCCGTGGAAGCATCAGTTAAATATTTCCTAGTACAGGCTGCTGCCTCTGCCTAGGTCCTATTCTCAAGCATATCCAATGCCTGAGCCACTGGCCAATGAGACATCGCACAGCTAATGCACCCAACAGCCTCCCAATGCACCCAACAGCCTCCCTACTGCTAACAACAGCAATCACGATCAAACTAGGTCTAGTCCCCTTCCACTTCTGATTTCCAGAAGTCCTCCAAGGCACAGCTCTAACTACTGCCCTCCTACTCTCCACGCTAATAAAACTCTGCCCAATGGCCATCCTCTTCATAACATCGCCCTCATTAAACCCCACAGTGCTTACCACCCTAGCCCTTGCCTCAGCTGCATTGGGAGGGTGAATAGGACTAAGCCAGACACAGACCTGCAAAGTCCCTTGCCTTCTCATTCCATCTCCCACCTCGGATGACTCGCCGTGATCGTCATCTGTAGCCCCAAACTCACCTTCCTAACTTTCTACCTCCATGTCCTGATAACAGCAACGGTATTCTTATCCCTCAACACAACCAAAACTCTAAAACTATCCACACGAGGATCCTTGTGGACAAAAGCGCTCGTACTAAATGCCACCCTAACACTAACCCTTATATTGCTAGCGGGGCTGCCTCCACTGACAGGATTCATGCCCAAATGGCTAATTCTCCAAGAGCTAACTAAACGAGAAATAACAACCACAGCCACAATTATCACAATACTGTCACTACTAGTTTATTCTTCTACCTGCGTCTTGTGTACTACGCAACCATCATCCTCCTCCCAAACTCTGCCATCCATATAAAACAGTGACATATCAATAACCCCACAAACACCTCCGTCACCATCCTCCCTTCTCTCTCTGCCATCCTCCTGCCCGTCATCCCCATAATCCTTGCCACCATCTAGAATAGATAGTATACCTTTACTGGAGTGTAAAGAAAAAGGAGGGATAAAAATAATTTAGAGAATTGCAAACATCAAGCTGAATGTTCAAAGTCTATATTAACTTGTTAAATTTAAAAATCTGCAATAAAGAGGAACATCTTCACTTGGAATAAATTTTTCAAGCCTTATATGCAGCGCTGTTCCAAGGAACTGTATTAGAATGGTATCTGTCTTTTTCAGACAAGAGCAAGTCAGTGTTCTGTATCAGAATATTCATATAGTGGAACCAAGATTAATCCAGCCTTACGAACATGTCATTAAGAACTTCATCCGAGAGATCAAACTTCAAAGTACAGAGATGGAAACCTTAGCCATTGCTGTAAAAAGGTATAGTAAGTCATGTTTCTAGTTCATTTGTGCAGTTACTTTTTCCTCCATCACTCTTGCTTGGATAAATTACTGTAAGTTAATGCCAAATGTGCCAAACAATCTTTTCATAAACTGAGCTCAAAGAGTATAGTTCATAAGCACATACACGTGCATAAGCAGCTTGGAAATGGCTCTTTATTTATATTTTTGGATAAGTCTTGGACCAGACTTTTGAAGCTGCATTCCTGTGTTTAGTATCTAAAATATTTTGATTTCTCTTCCTTGGCTGTAATGTTGAGTTTTAGCATATGTGCCTGTTACAGTTTCATTTAACAAAACATGTTTTTGCCTCTCCAGCTTCAGGGGATGTATTTACCTATTCTTGGTACATGTGATCTTGAATCATCACTACTGAAACCAAACAGATTATGTCAAAATGCAGATGTGATGTATTTCATACTAATAATCTGTTCTCTTCTATTTTTTTAACTCTAACTCACCTGTATTTTCAAATTAGCTTGTGATTTTGGCTCCCAGACACACCCCTTCCAAGGTCTGGGCGGTGTTCAGCTGTTTCTCTGTCTAATTTCTCTGAGCTTGTGCAGGGAGACGTGTTTTACACAAGTTTCCTCAGAAGCCAGAGGTCAATTCGTAAGACTATATTTACTTTCAAATTTTAGAGCTCAGGATAAAGCAGCAGTTCAGCTCAGTGAGCTGGAGGAAGAGATGGAACAACGGATACAGGCTGCAGAGCATAAAGTTAAAAAGGAAGTGAGTATTTTGTATTTACGGGATTTCACAGTTAGCAAACTCTCAGTAGTCTTAAGAAGCGATGGCCAAGTGATTCTTTGATCCTGATGGGCTGATTCAAAGCCACTGAAGGCAGGTCTGGAAGAAAAGAAACTATTAATGAGATAGGAAATATAGTTGTTTAACGCTCTTCCAAAGAGGAACAAGAGCTCAGATGAAATAAACAACAGAAAACTCTCCTTTCCATTCTATGAGAAAGTGGTGAGGTAGAGGAGTTTGTTTCTGAGACTAGTCTTGGAAGCAGATTGGAAAACTGACCTTTCACCAGAAAAGAATGGAATCTATTTTCTACTGCTAGTGGTAGATGAATTTGTGTTGAAATTAAAGTTCAGGTCATTTGTTCTTAATTTGTGAATCTGCCTGGAGCAAAGATCTGTCTTTCCGCTATTGGCACATTTAGATCCTGTGATTACATTTTAGAAAATTGTAGAGAAGAGGGAGGATATTTTTCATGAAAATTTGTGAAAGCCTGGACCTCTTGAAGTTGATGGGAAGTTCTCTGTTATTTCAGTGTGCTAAAGTTTTAGCCGTTGTTTCAGTCCACTGGTAGACTTGATGGCAAAGTATAAGAATCCTCTTCCCCTTACTTGTTGAAAGATAGAGTTGAACAGCAGGTGGTTAGTAATTCTAAGTAGAAAACAACACAGTAAAACCACCCTGTCTATGTTGTCTACTTCCTGTTACACTGTTGTTAAATTCACATATGATAAACCTAACTTTGTAGTAGGCAAAGAATAAAAATTCCTGTGAAATGTTCTAACATGGACATAATAAACTCAGCAATTGAAATATATACTGTGGCCATTATTATTGCTCTGGTAGGACACACTGAACATTCTCAGTTTGGGTTCTTTCACAAAAGCATTTTGCAGAGTAAGAAGCAGCAAAGTGCAAACAGCAAACTTGCTGGTATTAAAACAGTTTACGAGAACTGATCAGTGAGGTACGTGGTATTCTGATAGATTTGGTTCAGGCTTCGTCTTTTCTGTTCAGAAGGAAACACTCCTACCATAACATGAGTTAGTTGTTTTCCTAGAAAGAAAACATAATGGCATAAAAATGTTATAGATATCACTGCAGGCAAACAGTGTATCATCATGTATTCAGCTAATGATAGTGCAACTCTCAGTGCCAATATACTTTCTGTTTGGAGAAATAGTAAGCATTTTGGTTCAGGAAACAAATGCATTTGTTTTGGAAATGTCCTTTCTGTACAAAATGGTAAATCACTGAAACAAAATTAAATAACCTTGTTCACTCCTGTAAAAAGATGACTGGGAAATGTGTATTCATTGAAGAACATCCACAGTTATGTATTAGCAATATATAAAAACACATCCGTGTATTATCCATTCATAGTCAGTGTTTTCACTTTCTAAAAAGAGTCCCTCATGATTCAACAAAATTCCTTGTAGTTTGCAATGCTTATGCTAATGAAAGATCTGTTCTTTGGCTTGAAGTGCTTTAGGAAAAACAAAAAAAGAGGCTGGGAGCAGCCTCAAAAAGTCATCAGCTTAAGTCCTCAAACTGTCATTGATTTGTGTGGATTGGTGTTTCACCTTTCATGCTTAGATATAAATATCAAAGATGGGGTGTAACTTGTTTCTCACAGCACTCTTTACATTTTTACTGCTGAACGTTCTATTTAGCTCATAGCTCCACTTACTCCACCTTCTAAAACGCCCTGAGAGTAAATGTAAGATATTTACTTTGTGGGATTGTACTAAGCTATTAATCTTAATGCCTACACTCACACTATTGTTTGTCAAAATGATCTCACTCATGCAACTGGGACACCTTCCTCTGCATGACAGTATGTGCAGTTTGAGCCTATATATCTACCTCTTTTTTTTTTTTTTTTTTTTTTTGTAAGAGAAGCAAACAGTTACCTAACAACTGATACGTTAGCAATTTACGTAGGTGCCAACAGCAAGAGAATCTAGCCTAAACTGATTACTTTGATTGGTTATCATTCTAACACGTGGATGTCAGCATAACATGGGAAAGAACTGAATTGTGAGCAAAGTCGCTGTCTGTCTATCTGTTTCCACCTGAAAACCCAACGGGTCTCACTGACACCATATATCAGCACTGAATACTGGGTTCTGTGTAGTGAAACTGTGTGCTTAAATAACAGGGAGTGACTGGAGTGAGTTAAACACATGCTCATGTACAGCCCAGGGAGCACATCATTCTTTTCATTGCCAGTTCAAAACTGTTTTGGGGGTACCTTCCTTCCAAATTCTATTGGTTTTGATTAAAATAAAACTCAAAATCATTTACTGGGTTTAGTAGTCAATCCAAGTCTACATGAAACGACCATGATTAAAGATGTTGTCATCAGCATACCTTTTACGAAGCCTGGACCTATAGTTTTCAAACTTTTACAAGGGTTAAATTTAGAAAGATATGTAGGAATAAATTGAAACAGGAATAAATTAGTGTCTGTATGTATATTTTCATATATAAATATATATTTGTATGCAGACACACATGGAAAATTTGAACAACACTTATTTCAGTTTTATTTAAGACATTGGGAATGCTAAGTGCAGGAGAATATGACATGAATAGCAAACACTGAATTGACCTGTATCTTTGCTTCCATGACCTATATCTTTGCTTCCATCTGTTTAATGTTTCATTTCTGTAAATATTTTATAAGTGAATGGCAATAACAGAATCAATATCTGTGGGTGCTAAGAAAGGCCACTGACTTAATGGAAAGACCAAACTACACAAATCAGTCCAAGAGGAAAATGTTCGGCTTTTCAAATTGATGACTACGTTCTTTAAGAAACGTCTGAAACCTGTCTTGACTCTTAATAAGATAACATATTGCAGGAGAAACGAAAAGCTGAAGAAGCACTAAATGAACTGAAGCGCCAGTATGATACTGAAGTTGAGGATCTTCAGGTGACAATAAAAAAGCTTAGAAAAGTAAGTAGTTTGCAGTCATGGCTAAAATAATTGTAAGAAATGCTGACCTGACGAAGTGCCTTCCTGAAGATGGATAATCACAATTATAGCTTTTTAGTTTAATGTATATTAATAATTGGCAACTTTTAAAAGAAGTTTTAGGTTGTGTTAATATGAATATTACAATTATCTAGTCTGCTAATTGATGCGTTAGAAGTAGTGTAGTATGTTGCTCCTAAGTATTTGTAGTTTATAGAATTAGATGAAATTGGCAAAGCCAAGTATACTAATTTGCTATGTTATAATGATGTAGTGCCTTTTGGCAAACTAGTCCAGTTCTCTCAAGTATTTCAAATGTTCATGGTAGAGGTAGGTTTAAACTGTAATCTGAAATTGAAATCACTAGTAGAACTAGTTATTGCTAGTCTAAAGTTAAATCCAACATGATTTTTTCATTTGATAGCTAACTCTGTAAGATAAACCAACATCTCAGATACGAATATCGGTTTGAGTTATTTTGTAATCTCGTTATAATTTTCTGATTAGCTTTTGCTGTAGGTGTTAGCAACATTATAGCAACCATGGAGGTTTTATTTTGCTTCTTACTAAATTACACTTAAAGCAGCATTGGTAGAAGTGGATAGTCTCATGAGAAATAATAAGCGCTTGTGTTACAAATACTGCGGAGAATTGACATCGATGAGGTAGCATATACTTTATTTATTTATTTTTAAATTAGTGGAGGCACACCTGTTTGTATCTTAATATCTGGCTTTTATTTCACTAATAATGCAGAACAAATACTTGTAGCAAATCTACAGAGTGCAGAGTGCATTTAAAACATTTTAAAGTATTCACTTAGAAGTAAATTATGAAACTGGAAATTTTTTGGAAGAGATGCTGCTTACTCATACAATAGGGAAAATTATGAATTTTAAAAACTTTCATAGCTGGAACGCATTTGGGGTAATTTAGTATGACATCCATTACTTTTTACGTTCTTTGAATCAGAACAGTCAAGAACATACATTAATTGTTCATGTGTTTATTCTTATAGCTGGAGGAACAATCCAAAAACATAAACCACAGGGAAGATGTGGTTGAACTGAAAAAAAGGATACATGATATGTTGCTGGTAAGAGCTGATTATCATTAATGTATTAATTTAGCCTTAGTGTTCAATACAGATTGTTTTTTCACAATTTGTCCTGGTGTGTTAATGATTAAACTAAGAAATATACTTTCTAAGTTGTTGGCAGGTGTATGGGGATATTTATCTTGAGGGGGGAAAAAAATTCTATTTAAGTGGATAGATACACACTGTAGGTGTAATATTTAGAAATTACTTGAAATGATACAGTCTTATTTTTGTATAGCAGAAATGGAAAAATCAAAAATTGGTAGTGTTCTTAGATGCTAGATATTGACTAGCATAACTTTGATTTTTATTTTAGCATTACAATATGTCAGCGCTTTATGGAAGTGACTAACAGCTCGCATCTAACTAATGTCTGCTTTTTTTTTTAAAGGAAAATCAGAAACTTAAGAAAGATCTTTTAGAAGCACAGACAAATATAGCTTTTCTACAGAGTGAATTAGATAGTTTGAAAAGTGAGTACGCAGATCAGAGTTTCAACACTGAGAGGTAAGGTATTTTTACATGATAATATTTTCGGCAGGGGAAAAAATCTGTTGTCTGCTGTAGTTATTATATATGCAATTGATAACTTTATTTTCTTGACTTACCATAACTGACAAATACATGTCTGACAGTGTGCAAAGTATACCATGACCACTGTTCACTTAGGTTATCAAGGCTCTGAAAGAGCAAGTGCTAAACATGATACAAACTCTCATAATCATGCAAAGAAGCCCATTGATTTTCCTGGGACTTCAGTTAGGAGTAAAAGTTATAGCATCAGGCACTTTTTTTCCATGTGCCATGGCTTGCACTCGAAAGAATAACTGTGAATGTCAGGAAAAATAAAGTTTAGAAGCCTCCTGCATCGTTTTCAGCCATATTTTCCTGAAAGCAAATGAGAGCTGCTTCCAGGTACTTGTATTCATTTAAAGGCATCTGTATGACAGTTTCACGATACTATTATCTTTATTCACAGCTTTTGTTGAGATACAATAGCTGAGATCAATGAAGTTATCAAATTGTCTTCTGTTGCCTAAAATTGCTTTTAACATATTTCAGCAATCTGAGATGTAAAAATAGAAAAATACACATTTAGAAATATCTTAAAACATTGTATTTTTTTCCCCACTGTATATTTATCACTTTTCAGAAATGTTGACTGTTGAGTTTTGTCCTCTGTCCAGGCAGAACTGTTAAAAAAAAAAAAAAAAAAAGTGACCCTATAAAGAATAACTGTTTTTCTTACAGAGATCTAGAAATGATCCGAGAGTATACAGAAGACAGAGATAATCTGGAAAGACAAATTGAAATGCTTCAGTAAGTTCCCAGTAATTCAGACTTCTAGTAACAGATTTTATCCAAAAATATTCAGAGGTAAACAGTCTTCTAGTTATGTGAAAGACGCGGATGGAATTTGGGAAAAAAATATCAAGTCAAATATTGAAATAGCCTCAATTCTCATAGAAAGTACTCTACAAATCTATATGATTTCATCTTAAGCTTGTTTTCCCGTATTATTGAGCTGGATGCTCATGTGGCAGCAGTTATGGCTATGCCATCTGGGTTTTGTGTTCTTCCCTGGTATTTTCGCTTAATCTCTTCCTATCCGAAAGGAAAAAAGGCATATCAGATCCTGTATCTTCGAAGCTTCATTTTTAGAAGTCTGGATTAATCTGGAGTGGCATTAGTTACCTTTTTGATTTCCCATTTTTAGGCTAACGTAACTGTGCAGCAGGTGTTTATGTGTTTTATACACAAATTTTTGGCAGCCTATCCATGATGTCTCTGCTTATGCCTTCTTAAACACTTCTTCCATTTTTTTTCCTCCCTGCTTGTTAAACAGAGGCGTAGAGGATCATCCTATGCCATTGTTTTTTAAGCAGAGCTCTCTACTGACTGAAGTGGCTCAAAAGTATTAACCAAAACTGGCAGTTCCTTGAATTCAGTGCATGTTAGTATGTGACTACTGAGCTACTAACACTTTGGGCTTTTTTCTTTTTTTCACTAGCCTCATTCATTGACTTTCTTTTCTTTCTAAAAAGCTGAATGAGATCTGAGTCTATCCATGCTGCTCCCAGTATTATTTCTTGGCTCTTTAGATTGACTTACTTTCTCTAGTAACTCCCTGTCTCTATGTTTCCTGGTTAGATCAGCTAACAGAAAGCTACACGACAGCAATGATGGCTTAAGAAGTGCACTTGAGAACAGTTTTAGCAAGTACAACCGGTCACTGGTATGTAGTTGTATTATACTTTAATATAATATTATATTGTTTTAATTATTAATTTGGATATTAATATATAATTTATATCTATATATCTATATATCTATATAGATATATATCTATATATCTATATAGTTTGCCATTTCGACATATTGGAAAAACTTTTTAACTCCAAAACCAATGGTCAGGCAAGCGTTATGTCACCACAAAACTAGCCAATTGTTTAGGAAGGATGGTGCCAGAACAATGGGACCACAGGGACAATATTGGCCAGCAAAAAGGAGAATACGGACCATTGCCTGTTTCCAGCATACCCTATCAGTGAATGGAAGTGCCTTTTGCTGATACAGGCTCCCAGAGTTTCACTACAGATGCAACAAGCGATACCATTTCCTTCCTCTATGCCCTGAAACATAAAGGAGGCAGGTTACAGAGAAGAGAGGAGAAGCTGTTCTCAGTGAATGAATTTAAAGGAGGGAGGGCAGAACATGTGAAAGACTTTGTCATGTGCTGTCAGTTGAAGTTGGTCTTCACAATCCCACTTGAGAACCAGAAGTTGTATCTACTGGAGCCAGCTCAGCCAGTGACATTTTCTTTTCCCTTTTAGTCATCAACAGGTGTGGACTGACTGTCTTTTAAAGAACACAAGGACAATCCTCTTGCCCTTTCTCTAAATACTGTTTTTCAGAATTTATTATCTCAAAACTCTTAGCAGTATAGTCATTGACATCTCCTTCTTGGGAAATGCACTTATCTTTTGTGATTGAGTGTGTCCAGCAGATCCAGTATTAAAGCAACAAGGGAGCCTAAATGATATATGTAATGTGCTGCATGTAATGTAATGTGTTGACATTTGGTACAATTTAAAGGAAAAGGTTTAATTAAATATAAGGAGTTGAATATACATGAAAATGCGTAGCAGTTTCGAGATTTTACACTTTTATCATGACAAACCTAGATGCTTAAACTGTGTTTATCAAACCTATCATGTATTTCTTCTGTATTTGTCACAGCGGCTAGTAAACACCTCACCAGGAAATACCATTTCTAGAAGCAGTCCCAAGTGTAGTGGTGGACAGTCTCCTCTAAATCCACGGTATGACAGGTAAGCCAGTTTTGCTTTTACTCAGTTTGAAAAGGATAGAACTTTGCAAATATCGTAGAAGACTAAATACTCTCAAAAAACGAAATAATTCTGTCTGATTCAGAAAGAATGTGTGACCTTTATAGCATTTGGTCGAAAGTATAATGAAGTCGATGGGAATCTCTTCAATGACTTCAGAAAGTTCAGGAAACCTCTTTTCAGTGCTAACTAATGAAATTGCACAGAATTCAAACAGCTTCGTGTTTGATCTTAGATTGTTTTAATTCTCATTTGTTTCTCAGTCTCCTTGCCTGTTTCCAAGGAACCAAAGAAGCTACTGAGCACCTCTATTAACTCATTTCCTCAGTACTTAGAAAATGAAGCATTTTTTATTTGTATCTTTATCCTATATGTCTAGTTTTCCCGTATAATAATTGTCACAAAGGTATTTGGGCCTAATTCTTCAAAGGGAAAATGTTATCTCCCACTGACATGCAAGAATAGTAAGTGCGCTTGGGTATTAACGTAGTAAGAGTCCCAGAGAACCGAAAGTTATCTAAATGCAAATATCATAAATGGTCAGAGCTACTTCAGTTCTATGCTTACTGGATGCATTGGTCAGAACTTCCTCAAATCGTTTCAAGATTCTCATTGGTCTCACTGAGTGTTGGATTCTGCCTCAAATGCTGTAGGACATTTTTTAGCTGGAACTGCCATTAAAAATGTGTGTTCTTACTCAACTGATACTGTTTTGTCTTATTCTTTTGACATTACTTCAAACTCTGCAGAGATCTCTAATAGCATTCTTATTTGGCCTGTGTTTTATATTTTGCCAGTGGGATGAAAATCTTTTGTAGGGATTAAGTTGGCTTCCCCTTCATACTAATAATATCCAAATTCATTCAATACTGTTACTGATTCTGCTGTCTCCATGTGAGAGACATGTTTGCTGGCTAAAACATTTTGCTTCCTATAAACTGAGTCCTTCTGCTGAATGCAGATAAAACCAATTCCCTTATGATGGACCCTCTGCAAATTTTGAAAGATTTATCCATTACTAAGCTGCACATTGGACTGAGTAATTTTCTGAGGTTAGGGGAGGAATGAGTAAAACCTATTTAGGAGGGTTAGTGATTTTCTTCTCTGAGAATATTTATTAATATCTGCTGCTTGGTGCAATCCTTTGCATTCGAAGAAAAGCAAGAAATACAACTTTCTTTAGAAGAAAGTTTATGCGCTGGAGATAAAACTTCCTCTTAACAGGCATAATCTAGAAGGAGAGAGCGAGATATGAGTTTCCCAAAACACCCTGTTCATTTTCAGCACTTTGTCTCCTAACATCAGATCAGTGTACAGAAACACTGATTTGCATTTTAACATGTTTTAAGCAATTTACATTTCTAAATATACTTTTTCAGTTGCATAATGTATCTTAGTCTAAGTTGCTTTAAGCACATACAGAATTCCCAATGTTGAATCCATGCTTCAGTGGTGTTGAAAACTGACTAATAAAGAACTTGATTTCAGGGACTGCCTGGCCAGCTTAACTTTACTATAGCGTACACCCTTCTTTCTTATTATAGGCTCACGGGTGCTTGGATACAAATAGCATAGATCCTGTGATATTGCAAAACAAAGATCATACTCAGTCACGTGAACGTTCCTTATGCTGGGAGTATGGAAATAAGACAGTTCTGGATGCTATTGCAGTTGAAAGATGCTGCCTCTAACATCCCTGGTTAGCTACTTGCAGGGGGGAATTATACTGGACTCAGTAAAGGGTTCGTAATCCAAAAATCCCTGCAGTGAGCGCACACAGTTCTGCAGTGTGCCATTGTGCTGGAGCACCTGGCACCAGCAGCTAACTAGCTTTACAAGGAATCACGCTGGCCTTGGATGTTTGAGCAGTTCACTGCTTCACGTCCATTCCTAGAGGACAGAGCCAAACTGGTTCTCTCCTCTCTACTATGACTCTGAGATAATTTCTACGTCACTTTCATTTATACCTGTCCATATCTTGCTGCAGGAACAGGATAATGACTGTAGCCATAATATACTTTTTTAAGAGATTGATTCTTTTAAGATTCCCTCTATTTGTCTTTCTTTCTGCTGCTCCTTTTGCTCAAATAAAAGTAATATTGTTCCTGCGTAAGCCACGCTACCATTGCTGCATCTGTGTAAATATTCTTTTACGTTATGACATCCAGAACAAAAAAGATTTTATTTTGAAGGAAGGAAGAGGGGAAAGAAGGGACTTCCGTTTAGTGCCTTAAATTTTACATAGCTAACTAAACTGTAACAAAACATATTTCTGCAGCTTCTGCCTCTGTTGTTGCTGAGCTTCTGAACTCCATTGCCTCCTCTTCTGTACTCGTAGTTGCTACTTACTCACAGGCCTGTGTGAACCTGTGAGCAAAGGGCTCGATGCATTCATGTAAATTGGATACAGCACATCAAGGTGATTTTCCATATCCAACGTTAGCAAAACCATCAGCACTGAGCTATCATTTTCGGTCTTTGATATCTTCATAGTGCTTTGTTTTCTGACTCTCTTTAAAACAATTATTTTGTGTATGAATAAATAGGCATTCTTACTAGTCTTGGGAAGTCATCATCAATAAGATGGATTGCATGGATGAATCTGAAGATGAACAGATACGATAAAAAAGACTCTCTAAGCGGGAAGGCAACATAGGGCGGTGACATTTGCCTTAAAATATGTAGCTAGCATTTCTATTTATTGACTGTTCCAGAGTGGCTCAGATTCTGTTGTTAAAAAGAATAGTAAAATAAAATGTTGTTGTTTTGTTTTACTATTTCTGACTAGATCATCTCATTCTCCTTGTATGGATGAAGATTATGATTCTTTAGCCCTTTGTGACCCTATGCAAAGGGTAAACTATGAGGTTGACAGCTTACCTGAGAGCTGTTTTGACAGTGGTTTGTCTACCCTGCGAGACTCAAATGAATACGATTCAGAAGTGGAATACAGGCATCAAAGGATTTTTCAAAGGTCGCAGTGTGTACAAGAAAGCTTTGGTGGTGATGCTTCTGATGCTGATGTAAGTGCCAGACACTGCATTTCTAAGAACAACCTTTGACTGGAGGAAAATTAGCCTCTATTTTTAAAATGAAATGGATCTTTGCCCTAAGTATTTGGTTATATGCAATTAAATGAGATTACTGACAGCTTTTCTGTAGAATTTTACTCTTAAAAAAGAAAACCAAAGGGTTTTGATGATTTATTTAGACTTTAATTGGTAATTTGCTTTTCAAAGTACATTTCGTTAAAGGTTATCAAACAGCCTAGAGACAGAAGTCAATTTTCCTAGTTAAAAAGTGAATACTATAGAAGTAAAATAGGTTTCAATTCAGATTTTCTTTACTGTGCTGTGGCAGTGATTGGAAAGATGACATGCATAAGAATAATACTATTACTGCATACATCGGTTTACGTGGTAACTCTCAGAGCACTTTAGATAGGGTTATTGTCTCCATTGTGTTGATGGGGAAATGGAGATCTTTACTGACACCCACACAGCAAGAGTAGCAGCATTAACAGTGGAACACAGTTTTTTTGAGAGCAGATCTTTCACTGTGTCCGGTTGGTTTGTTTGCTGTTCAAAACGCCAGGAACAGTGCTGATTAAAGCTATCTGCTGTGTTCTGTTTAGTTTAGCTTAAGTAGTAGTACTCTGGAGAGTTACATCTTGTAGAAATATTTTGGAATAAGTTCTGAAATAATTTTTTCTAGTATTTGATTACTTTAGTTATTTTTTAAGCTGAAATTTTCCTTATGGAAATTCCTTTGCCTTACGTGGAAACCATACTGACAGTGTGTCCCCCAAATAGCAAACATATTTAAAGACAGAAGATATGCCATAGTAAATAGGAAATGTGGCTTCACTGGTTTCACTGGTGCCCGGATCAGAAAAATTCTGATGAAGTATCTTTGAAATTTGGCTAGTGTTCTCAAGTAGGAAAAAGAGAGACATAGGCAAATACTGAAATACATCATGTGGTACAGTTGTCTTTTTTTGCCTGCTGTAGCAGTTGATGTTAGTGTTAGTTGTAAGGTCTGGAGGTTACAGGACTTGAGAAAGCTGCACAGAGACTTTGCTGTCATGAATAAGAATTATGCAGCTCTGTTTGATCCTTTATCTCTATTTAATCCAAACTATTAAGAACAGAAGTTTCATTCAGTCTTAGCTCTGCCTTTCTTAAAGAAGCATGCTTTTCTCACTGGAGCTACCACACTGGCTTGTACTTTTCAGGTTCCAGAGATCAGGGATGAAGAAACATACAGTCCTGACAACAGCAGTGTAGTATTAGACTGGAAGCCCTCACGACCAGTAAGTCGAAGCAGCTCGATTGCTTCCACAAGGAAATACATATCTGCTATTCCTCCTCAGGTAACCAGTTATAAGTAAATAAATAAATAAATAAATTTTGATGTCCAGAACTATATTGTAAGATTTCTTAAATGAGGTGAATCAGATGGATTCTTTACTTTTTTTTTTTCAGTCGGAGGCAAGAGAATGTACTCCAAAATACTCAAGTTCTGAGAAGGCTTACAAGATAGTTCTTGCTGGAGATGCAGCAGTGGGAAAATCCAGTTTCCTTATGAGACTTTGCAAGAATGAATTTCGAGGCAATACCAGTGCAACCCTGGGTATCGTTAGCTTTCTTCCTAAAATACTAACATTTCACTACTATTCTGCAAAAGGAATGGGTAAAAAGAACATGCTCTGTTATCCCCAAGGATTTCGTAACTATACACATGCAGTTGCTTAGCTGTATGATCTAAATGACTATTAAAGCCCCCAAGTGTGTAACTGCTATTTAGAGGGGAGAATAGGGTACTACTTCAATTTAGTTTCTCTGTATAAAGCACAAAACCTGTTCTTGAACAATACAAAGCACCAAAAAAAGGAACCTTTAGTGTAAAGGTCCTAGAACCTCTTTACAAAGTCTTTTTGCATTTTCCATTGCCACTCTGTCTTCTCAGCCCGTTCCTGCGTTAGTCTTTTATACTATTGTTTGATATCCTTCATTCTATTCTTGATCTCCGTTTCTTCAAATTGTTATTGAAGCTTTAGTTCAAACGCTGCAGTAGGGATTTCTGGCGTGTTGTACGTGTTATCATAACCATCAGCTAACAAACTTGTCTTATTCATTCCAAAGACAGAATTTTTGTCTCCTAGTCAAATCATAGTTATGCGTATTTGTTTTATTTGCTTTGAGTCAGAATTTTTGTTTCAATTGAATTTCTTCTTCTCTTTGGCATTTGAAATGAATTCTACTTTATTTTCTCTCCTTCCATAAAACCATTTGGTAAAATAAAGCAGAGAGCGATCTTCTTGTTTGCTTTTCATAACACCAAATTTGGAATAATGTTATTGGGAAAATCAGTGGGCAAAGTATTCCTTTAAATGTTTTTCTAAAGTCAGATGGAATATTTATTCCCATATTCAGGGGATTGTTGCATTTCAGGGTTATAGGAACTATTGAAATCTCACAATTTATTAAAAGAGATGACATTTGAAATTATGCCCTTTTATATGGAATATTACTTTTCATTTTCTGTGGATTTGTTAATGCTATTGATGTTTTTAAGGTTAATATTGATTAGACTATATACATTATTCTTTTCAGGTGTGGATTTTCAAATGAAAAGACTAGTTGTTGATGGAGAACCTACAGTGCTACAGCTGTGGGACACAGCTGGGCAGGAGAGGTTAGTGATTCCCTGCAACTTACGTATAATTCGTTTTGTTTTTTTTTTCTGAATGAGATTTGCATTTTTCACCCCCCCCAAATTAATAAATACTACATGGCTCTATTGTAAATATGTCAATATGGCCATATGCGTCTGTAGACAGCTATGATTTTGCTCTGCTGTGACTCAGACAGGTGGAGTGTTCTGTGGTGATGCGTGAGATTACCTTTTATCTCTGCAGAGAGTACTTGTTGACGTCCATCTCAACATTAATTAGTTACATCTGTATCTCTCTCTCTCTTGCATTACTGTAAAAAGATGGGGCAGGAGTACATTGTTTCTTCCATTGCTTTCTTTGGCCTTATAGACCTGTGCATCTTCACAGACTCAATATTAGAGGGTTTTGTGACCACTTCCCTTGAAATTCCTGATCCTGATTTGCATTGTATTCAGTGAATGGAATATCTTCTCTCTTCTCCCCAAAGACTTTAGAGGGATATATGGCAGAATTGTCAAGGATCTTTAAATTATTGTGTAGGATTTCTGCAAAATCCTATGGCATCCTTACCAGCAAAGAGCCACTTTACAGAAGTAATGCCCTTGGTACTTATTAAGAAGTCACTCTGACACCTGGGAGGTCGGTTTAATCTATCCACAGGCTATGTTCTGTATTGGGCCATATGTATTTACTTTTGTTCAAGTGAGTGGATTATGGGAAGTAGGTAGAGACCGAATTACTCTTGCTGCATGATAAGTTTATGAAGAATATTTCTTATGTAATGGAAGTGCGTAGTTGCCATACTTAATTGTTGTGTTGATGGAAAAGACCACTCTCTAACTTGATAAACTCATTCCTGGAGTAAGTTTATTGACTTCATATTTTCTCCAAACGTAGCAGAGTAACCCATTCAGTTTCTGAACTTGTGTGAGCCTAAAAGCCTTGCCATGTAATCAAAGCCCAGTGCAAAGCAGCTATGTATGCTAGAAAAACTGTAGATTTTTTAATATTAAAAAAGTTTTGATTACTTATTAGGATGGAATCTTGTGGATTTGTATGGAGCGTTTGTAGATCTGTTTAAGTAACTTTCAAAAAGTTTTCTAGGAATTCAGCTGTGAGAAGACGCACAATGCGGATGGAACAACTCTATTTAGTAGTGTAATCACGTATTGCTGTGTTGTTAATGATGCAAAATTAGAATTCTTTTTTGTTAATGTAGCTTTAACGCAAGTCCTTTTCTTTTCCCCTCTTTGAAAGATTTCGAAGTATTGCTAAGTCATACTTTAGAAGAGCAGATGGTGTTTTACTGTTATACGATGTAACATGTGAAAAAAGTTTTCTTAATGTACGAGAATGGGTGGATATGATTGAGGTAAGAATCTTAAATTATATACAACTTGCAAGCTGTATTTCACAATGTTGTTACCTTGTTATTTAAAGTGAGGAGGTGAGTATTCCCACTGAGAAGTTCATTATTTGGTTCAGAATTCCAGAGTTCTTTTTAGAGAGACTGGCGTGATTTATAAAGCTTGGCTAATTCACTATGCAGTTATTCAAACTGCAATGTATAATAGAAGTCTAAGTTAAATGGAATATCTCAGAGTATTAAACTGTATCCTGACATACTCAGTCAGTGTTAAAACTGGTGCTTTGCGATGTTTTGTATAAAAGAGCATCATGCAATCACACTATTTCCAGCCCCTTCCTTTTGAAATGAACATGAGCGCTAGACCATTTCAGATATCCCTCCGTAAATGGCTTCAGTATTCCTTGTACACTCTGCATGTTAAACCAGTATGTTTAATTCTATAAATCAGCTATTGTCCTAGTGAAATTTTCAGTATTCTTTCTGTACTACATCTTGTTTGTTTATCTGAACATATTTCAAGAAAAAGATTTTCTTCTTCTACCAGATGCAATTAATAGGAGGGAAAATGATCAGCAAGAACTTAATTTCCCCTTCTGAAAGCTTTTTTTTAAATCATGGTAGCGGAATTAGTCTCTCTTCCTGTAGTAATTTAGTCATATAGCATTTAGATCTAGTGACTGTTTCCATTAGATTAATTTGACACATGAAATTCCTTGTTGGCTAACAGGGCTTATGGGAATACGTGCACATCTTTGCAAACACATGTTTAAGCTGGCTGCTTAAATTATGGAATTTCTCATGAAAAGCTCTCAGCATGATTTTAAGAAAATCTTTTTTTTTTTTTAATTGTGCAGAACTTTTTCTTGAGGGGAAGGAAATCAGTATGTTTACTTGCTTAAGTTAAATGATGACACTATTCTGAGTGTTCTTGCAATAAGGAAATAAAATATGCTTTACAGGATGCAACTCATGACAATATTCCAATTATGATGGTGGGAAACAAAGCAGATCTCCGCCAAACAGTTACAGAACAAGGACAAAAATGTGTGCCTATAAGCTATGGAGAAAAGCTGGCCATGGTAAGGTCTATGCCTGCTTATTTGGCATAAAGTGCTCTAAGGAACTTTAAAATGAAAACTACGTGAAATACTAGTAAAAAAGTCATTTTCTGGTCATTAATTTGAAATCTAGTCATCGATATTAGTGGATACTTTTCATGAAAGTTACTCTGCTGATGGCATGTTCTGGCTGAAATCTCATCCCAGTGTCCACTCACCTGAACTTCATTATTGGCTGACATATTCTTCACAGTCTTTATGGTCCGAAAAGTGCATGGACTGGGGGACTGAGCTTTTATGCCTCTGGAGAAAAACTGGCAAAGCAAATATTAGGGGATGAGACTCTCCAACTAACTTGTTCCTATTCAGTTTGAATGAAATATTTTCATCTTCAAGACACTGTCTTGTATTCCTGCCGTGTCTGCAGGAAATAGGGGTGGGGGGAAGTAACTCTCTGCTATAAATACAGGTATGGACAAATTTTTCCGTATTTTTATTCGGTGGTAAGGAAAGGATGCCTGAGTCCTGTATTTTGCAGGACAAGTGGACCATAGAGTCTTGAGCTGATGAGCGCTTGCACAATTGAATGATTGCACCAGGGCAGGTACCATGTTAGTTACTTACAAAATAATATTCCTGGTTAAGCTAGACCAGTTGCTACGGGTAAAGAGTAGCTAACAGCATGGCTTCAGTAACCTCTCCCAGCAGCTGTCTGCCCATTTTGCATTCTTGTGAGCAAGAAGATTTAGGCTGGACATTGAAACTATGATTTGTTTTTAACTCAGTTTGTTAATTAAAATATATTGAATATAAAAAACAAACAATTAAAATAAGTCCTTTTTTTCCCAATATTAAAGTGACTATATTAGAGAATTAAGATGAGCAGAATGAATACTGTTCATTTAAAAGCGTGTGTGATAATTCTTTGGAGTTACTGAGGAAACCATTTGTAATTTATAATACTTAGATAAGACCAGTTAAGCTACACTAGCTTAACATTTTATTTTCTATTCACAGACTTACAATGCGCTATTCTGTGAAACAAGCGCTAAAGATGGATCTAATATTGTAGAAGCAGTTCTTCATCTTGCTCGGTAAATAGCGCTATTTCTATTTTCAGATAAACACATTGCATATATTTTATGAAATGTACATTAGATACGTATATACACGTAAGACACGCACACACATTTTTTAAATTGCACCAAAATCTAATTCAACAAATGAAATTAAGAAAGGATGCCATGTCAAATCTTTATAGATCAATGCAAACCAGGATTTTTTTCTCAGTTTAATAAGATAACGCATTTTTGCTTGCAGATGTTACTCTCCTATCTTTATTAATATTAAAACTGGAGCTTAGTTGTGGAACTCATGCTTTTAAAACCTATTTGGTGAATTACTTATTTTGTAATGAGATACATAGATTTACTTTCATCGTTCTTTTATTTATATGTGTGTGTGTGTGTGTGTGTGTATATAAAAATATATATGTATATAAATAAAAGAACTAAGTAGATATATTTACACACATATGCATAAACGTATGTGCATATATATAATTTTTAATGCATTTTACATAGTTTTTACATATAATTAAATCTAAATTCTTTCCTAGGCATTCATATACATTTTGATTTTTCTGCCAGATCATGGCACATAGCTTTATTACAGACGGTTCTAATCTCACATATTTTCTTTGTTATCAGTTTCTCTCAGTTATTTAAAAGATAGAAATTCTGAATGTATCCATCCAGCAACGTAGTATTTCCATGATAAAGTATGAGCCAACCTTAGTGCTTCTACCCCGCTTCTAAATCCTTCTTTATTACCATTTTGTTTTGAGGAGTTGGCAGTGGGTAAGAAATCCTTAGTTTCTGAATTTTAAATTTGAAACATGGAGCCTGAGGCCAGAGTTACAGACCATATTCATTTAATTTTTGCGGCAGCCTGATTAAATAAACTTTTTGACACTTGGTTGGTATTTAGTTAAAATACTTTTAATTAAAATGACTTGAACAAAAAGTACTGATTTTCTGGGCAGGGTCATTGTTTCTACCATCAGGACTTTGAAAACTACCTATATTGCTAGGAAAACAAGAACATCAGAGATGCAGCAAGAACACAGCCATTTATTTATCTCCTGGTGTCAATGCAGAGTAAATGGCTGATTTGTTGAATGACTGGTTTCCAGGAACCTGGCTGTGAATGCAGCAGTGAGTGGACTGTGAAGTTGAGAACATATATAGTACAGTTAGGTAACATTAATCACAGTTGGAAGATGACCCCTAATGTTTAAATATGATAAATTTGTTTAAGGATTTGTTTCAAGGATTAAACTTTTTCCAGTTGGAGCTTTTCCAGTTTTCAGAATCTCAAAAACAAAATTTTAACAGTTCTCTTCACTAACTTCAGCAATCCTCAAGTGCTGTAGACATTACCCAAAGACCTTATTCTGGAATGGCTGGCTGTAATTCCTTTGCTCAAGACTTAGTGACTCTTATTCATTGATGGAACATTTCTGAATTGTGAAATAAAAATCTCTGCAGGAACATTTCGTAGGAGCAGACTGACTTCTAGACTGACCTATTGCCTCTTTTTAGGAATCCTTTCTGCCACCATTTTATGTTGAATAATACTTTGAGAGTATACTTTGAGTATTTTGAGAGGAACATCATGAATTTGTTTTACTGATGTAAGGATGACTTAAATTGCACTATAAGCAGGAAATTTTAGAGCTGGCTTTTAACATCCTAGGAGACCCATAATAGGCATACAAAATCAGTCACATGTACATATACCAGTTTTAAGGCTGCATTTGTAACAGAAAATCCAGCAATATGCTCTAAGGACAAATGTGTACTTGAAATTGCATGTTATTTAGTTTTATACTTTCAGCTAGGAACATGGTTAGTTTCTATGGTGAAACAGTGACAGTTACCAAATTAAAGGAAAACGTGAGCAAAAGGTAAGGTAGAACATGACACTGGTTATCACATATCAGAAATTATTATATTTCTGTCACTAAGAGTGCTTTGTATACAAATACTGATGCTATTTCCAAAGTGGAAACTTAAGACATGTTTGATTCCATGTACTGAAAAATGCTTATTGATGTTTATTTATATTTATATTTATTTATATTTCCTTTTACAGAAAGTTTGAATTTAAAATAGAAAGTAATAATGACAGTGAGCAATAATGAATAAGACGTGCTGAGAGAAACCGAATAATGGACATGAATAGAAATAAATTTAGTGAGCTTTATCCCTGTTTATTTGTTTATTAACAGTGAAGTGAGAAAACGAAGTGATAATGAAGATGATACAAGGTCAGTAACCAGCCTGGCTGGGACACCTGTCAAAAAATCAGCACTCACGAAGAACTGTTGCAATGTTTGAATGACGGATTCATTTTCTGACCTAAATAATTTACTTGTATATTTTTTACTGTTTTTAAAAAAAGGATAAATGAAGGATTTCAATAATGTATTCTTTTTACTATGGACTTAAACATTTGTGGATTTAGAAGCTGCACACCATGGAAAAAATCTAGCTTCTGCTCTCTGCTCATTCATATTTACGCACTTGCTTTGTCCTTTAGGTCCTGGTACCACCTTTCTGAAGTAGTGTAAGTCAATGAAGTGAGCTCAGAATCAGTGCTACAATAGTCAGTACATACAATATTGTAATATGTTGTACGTCCTTTTCCTGCTTGTTTCTTCATGGCATCAACATCTCTTGCATACAGAATATGCTATGATAACGTCACATCACTCATAGGCAAAGAAAAAATAACAGCCTCAGTTAATTTAATGTCTCTTTGTTCTTATCTGCTTATCTAGTTTTCTGAAAGCTGTGACTTACTCCTTGATGAAACATTTCTCAGCAAAACTCCAAATTATTAAAAGGTTTCCTATTTTCAAGTAAACCCTAAATTTGGGGCCCTAAGTGGAATGGGGATCCTTTGGGGACTACACAGTGGCAAATGTATGGGGTTCTGTCATAATTGCACAAAAGTTAATGAATTAGAATTTTACTTAATTTGAGGGCCTGAGGTTTTATTCGGACCTGAGAAGTAGACTTTCAATGTGATCCTACACAGATGGAAAGTAAAAGGAATATTTGCACAGACCATTACAGTTCCAAATTCCAGAGAGACTACAGTGTCTGCGGTATGTAGGATTACTGAGATGAAATAATGACCCAATACCTTAACTTGGTTATTGCTAGTATTATAGAGAGATACAGATTGTCCTTTCTCCCTGTTTTTCAAATGTTTTCCGTTCAGACACTAACTGAGAGGTTCCGCATAGTGCTGAGGAGTGTGTTTTAACTGATATTCTTTATGCCTCTTTCTGAAGTTTTGTACATGCAGGGAGAAGAACTGCTGCACATGCGCAAGCATCTGTATCAGCTGTTCATTAAAAGAATTCCCTAGAATGAACAAGAACCACTTACCTTAATGAGGACGATGTAGGCTGATTTTGAGAAAACGCTGAGAAACTCATTAGTGGGTGGTAGGTCTAACTGCCAGCATCCCTAAAATCTAAGTTGTTATTGCTTAGAGAAGTTTGAGCACTCCTGTATTTTAGTACAATTTGTACATATTTCTACAATCAGCAAACATGGTCCAATTCTTCTCAGTTTTAACTAATTTTAATCAGAATGAGAAAGGAGCCCTTCCAGACCCAGCTATTTCCGTCTGTTCTGTACATGTTGAGAAAACATCTCCAAGCTGAAACATATTTCATTGAATCAGCCCTGGATAAAGTTTTATGGACCAAAAAGAAACTCATACAACTAGCAGCTGTTACTATGTTTTATCAGCACTATGGTTGAACGCTGTATAGCTTGTGCTTTGTTAACATTTTTATAAAATGCGGAGTTCTCAGAAATAGGATGGTTCATCACATTTAAAAAAATGCTATCTTTCAGCAGAGCAGTGTTTTAGGCATCCTTTCAGACCTCTTGTTCAGAGCAGCTAATCTTTAAGTAACTAATGGAAGGATATAGAAGACAGACAAGACAGGCAGTGCTAGATGAAATAAGGCACTTTACTTCACTATTTCTTCCAGTCCTATAAGAGAAAATATATCCTTTCTGAAGCATTGAGTCAATCTTCACATGCAGACCTACCGTGTTCCACATGGATGATTTCAGTTGTAGCATTCTGCAGCCTTAGCGGAGCGTGTTGAGGACCTCCTCTGTGTTGTTCTGTGTTTACTAAAAAAAAAAAAAAAACCCACACGCACACACCTTCCCCTGCTTAAGTCCTCTTTCCACAAAGGAATGAAATGGAATTAGAATACTGATGGGTTATACTTCCAGATGTTTTTTCGTGGAGCAACAGGGAGAGAGGAAGATGATCCAGCTCTTGGTTTCTGAAGTGTAAGCTCAAAACCTGTGGGCTTTAAAGAGTTTTCCCAGCACAAAAGGGTCGTAATTATAAGCTGTTCCTTTCATCTCAAAGTATTGCTCTTTCAGTGTTATTAACTTCTGTTAACTTCCAGGGCTTAGACTGGGGCTCAGCATTCTACTGTACAACAGCTGAAGCACAGTATCTGACAGACTCTGTAGTTCTGGCCTGCAGTAAATGAGGTGAAATGCATTTGTATAGACCTTGTTGACACAGCTGCATGACCAGTACATTTTAGTTGGGTACACAGAATCACATGAAGTTGTTTGGAAGGATTTCTGGAAGTGGTTTTGTCCAACTTCGCACTCAAAGCTGGACTGTTACCACCTCTAGATCAGGTTAGCGATGGCCTTCCTAGAGAATTTGTGAAAAGCCCCAAAGACAGTGATCCCACCATCTCTTTGGGCGACCTGTTCACATGCTTGCACTCCGCTTCTGGTGAAAAACGTTTCCCCATGCCCAGCCTGAGTTGTCACAGTCACAATTTTTAGCCGTTTCCCAATTACACTGTCTGCTGCTACCAAGAGGAGTTTGGCTGCATTCTTTGCAACTCCCCTTTGAGTAGCTGTAGGCTATTGGATCACCCATAGCCGCCTTACCATTGTAAAATTTGTGAGGTGTCACTTTCAAATGTGGTTTCCAGATCCATACAGTTAGCACTGTGTGTGCACGTGCAGTAATTGTTTTCCAAGGTTCTTCTCCTCCAGAGAGTGCCATGTGAATGTCCATGGCCGTAGAAAGCCTAGTTGAAGGAATTTCAGGGACCTACCTTCACACCTATTTTTCTCTGCAGGATTGGGCCATGGATATTTTGGCTCCTTCTGATTGATTTTAATGACCAAAATCTCTCTTATGTTATTTGGCCAAACTTTATAAATGGAATCTCTTTTTTTAAGCTATATAATGTTTATGTGTGCCAGATAAAGTAACTTTAACTTGAATTTTTTATTTTTTTAATAAGATTCAGGGTTGAAAACTATTACCTTGGAATAGTTTAATGGTGAACATTACCAGAAGAAGCACTAGCAAATTGTAATGCAGCTGCAGCTTAGTTGGGGTTGTTGTTAGAAATCTTGCAATGATCAGCTGCATCAAGTCTGAACATTCACTTAATACTAGATAGAACTCTTGGTAAAGTGAGAGAGCTTGGAATGAAATTATTTGTTTCAATGTAGAAGGGGAAGTGCCTATTTGTACATGGAAATGATGAATTATATAAGGCTTTTATTTGCTTGCTTTGAAAAGTTACCTTTCTACCTGAAATATAAAACAGCAAATATCAGGTTTATGCTCTGACCTGGTTGCACTGCTGTACTTTTTTGTTTTTATGTTTTCATTTAGTACTTAAGAACTGTTCACTTAATTGCACAAAGTTGTTGTGTTAGCTAGTGGATGTGTTCCCTTAATACACATATTTATTCTAAAAGGGAAAGCCTTTTGTGTTTTTCCTGACAATCTGTAAATAAGATTATTTTTATTCAGTTGACATTGAAGTATTACTTCGTCCTGTATTGTTTTTTACCCTTTTAATTGTGGCATAGTATTCATTTTTTGAGGCAATGATTTCTGTGAGATGCTCCAAAAACATTTTGATCACATGAGTGTACTTATAACCAGCTCATACCTGTTCAACATACATTAGTGGCTTAGTAAGATGTTCGGTAGCTTCTCTTACTTGATTATTCTCATAAGTACAGTTATGACCTAACATGGTTTAAATGTTTTTCAATGTAACCATGTTTGTATTGACTATAAAATTAAGTTAGTATAAATATTTATGTTAGCAAAAATAAATAACAATTTTACTTCCAGATAGCCTGTTAAAATGTGTTCCAGGAAAAATATCTATGGGCCACTCCTGCAAGGAGCGCTAGGAGGATGTGCACCGAAGAAGATCCCCAGTTAAGCTAAAAGGTTTTGTGGCAGTGCAGTGTGGCAGACAATCTCTTCATACACAGGTCCGGGTACAAAAGTTTTCTTTTTTCCCCAGCCTACTGCTATGCAACAAGACTGGGTAACCTTTTAGTACAGAAGGTGAAAAATACCTAATCCAGCACAAACCAAAGGGAAATATTTGTTCATGTAGTAAAGGCACTTTATTATCTTGGGGAAAGAACTACTTCCAAGATGGTTTTGACTGTGTCAGGTAATTGAAGAGTCCATTCTGTATCTCAACTGCGGTTGAAATACCTTTACTGTTAGACCTGCCGTGTTTGTTAGTGTGTAACACTATTTCCCTGACCCTGTCCAGGCTGCTCATAGATTGCAGTAACTTTTAACAGCACCAGAGATTTCAGTATTTCTCTCTCACTATATTACTAATCAGGCCTAATTCTTTCTTACTAGTCTCCTGAGGACTGATAGCATCATGATTCAAGGCCATTTTGTTCCACATATGTCACTGTGTGAGAAAAAACTGATTATGGTTAAAGAAAATTCAACACAGCCATGCGGAATGTAGGTTTGATGTGTCACAGAGTTTGTAAAAATAAAGTCATTTTTCTACAGTTTCGGCCCTGTGAGTTATAGCTGTAGGTAGCTGGGCATAAATGAAATTAGTCATTAGGTGGCTGAGTAAGAAAAAAAAAACCAGCTGAACAGGTCTGCTAGTGAATATCAAGCAAAGTATTTAAAATAAAGCATATTTTCATACTTGTGTGGGGAACAAATTCAGCGAACATTGATTGTCTGTGCCAGCTTCTATTAAAGACTGTATATTATATAAATAGGCAGGCTCTAAAGTGCCAAAACTTTTGAAACTTAATTTATACTGTTTACAGGTAGAACTGTGGTGTTCATAGCTTGTTCTTCCTCGAAGCTACAGATCACTGCATTCTCTGTAATTTTGTACATATATATGTTTAAAAAGAACTACTCATTCTCTGTATTGCAATTTGCTGTACAATAAAATATTCTTTAATAACCATTTAGTGCAGTACCTTTCCTTTATGTCAGTGGTCAACAGCAGCAGTCCAGCTGCCAGCTGAGCATCTGTGACTTGCCAACCTAATATGGTTAAGGTTCACCGTTTCTGTGGCCAACAGCGTAGAAGAGCGATCAAGCTACCAATATCTCTGGCTGCTTCTGAACTCCTTGGCCTCAGTGAGCAATCCTCCATTTATATCTGGGTTGACAGGAGATGTCGCTCACTGGAAGTCCTGGGCAAGGCTTGAAATTATGCCATTGTAGCTTTACAGAGATGTTTTAATCACTTTATCTCCATATTACTGGAACATGATATTGGTAAGTTAAGAAAGCAAGCAAAAAGATAACCAAGAAAAGTAAGCCTATTGCAAATACACTTTATATTCTTGATATAGGGATCTATGAAAATGCTTAGCAGTCCGTACATCAAAAAGGACACCCTAAACCCCAAACTGAAAGTCACTTCAGGTAAAATGAGCAACTTAAATATGGATCTGATAGGAACTTAAAAGAATGTTAACGTCTTCTAGGTATTTTATTTCCTATTCTTCATTTCCTATATTCTTCATAAGTACAGTACTCCAATAAATATACCCCATTTTAATAAAAAAAAAGGTCATTCGGGACAACCTATCGGAGATACTGTAGATTTTTAAGTTAGTCCTCAGTTTTACTGGCAGAACTGCTCTAGTATATGTTCTTAGTCTTAAGAACCATTGATGCTTTGCTGAGTACTACTGAGATCTCTCCTTTTGGCAAAGTTCTGTCACCTTGAGCTCCTTGAGAGGTGGGAGGTCAGAGTGATGGGCCTAGCAGTATGCTGCATTCCTTCTTTTTCCAGGCTTGGAGCCAGACTTTGCCCTTCTGGCACTTCTCACGTAATTTGAGTTGCTTGAGTTGGTTTTCTTAGCTATTCCAAAGTTCAGAAAGGCATTATGTTCTCACGTGTGTCAACCTCCAATTTGCTTGAAATTACAGCAACAAAAGAGTGTGGTTGGGGATGGCAGGCACAGTTAGAGGGAGAAAACATCAGGTGCTAAATAAAGCATGAGTGTGCGCTCCTATCTGCCACAGAGCAGTAGGCTCGAGAAGAGAGATAAAGAAGAAAGGCTGTGGGGGCTTTAAATACCAAAACACTCTCTTCAAAGCATGAATTCCATTCTTTGAGACCATAAAGCTAGTAAGAAAGGCATCAAATTTAATTTTCATGTTCATCTTTCTCTTTAGGCATTTTCCTCCCTTATTCTTGTAACCTACCTTATTCTTCCTGTGGCCATAAAAAGTACAAGAATTAAAATATAATTTTGCCCTCTTTTATGATTTGTACAAATTAAAAATTATCTTGAAACTGAAGCATTTTGGCCATGTTTAATGCCTGATACCATTGGCATATAATAAGAAACCAATGTTACAGTTCTACTTCTTACCAATATTACAGTCAGCAAGGAATTCTGGTTTATAAGCTAGTGCTGTAATCCAAGGAAAATGAGAAGTGCAGCAAGAAAAGTGATTTTCTTACTACAGCTAAAAATACTCACCTGGTAGTTTTCCATTTACACTTGCCTGTTGCTTTGTGCAGCTGGTCACTTCCTTTGCTAAGAACTTGCTATTACTTTCCTTTTGCAAAAGTTTTTTTTTAATTTTTATTTAAAAATAAGAAAAAAATTCAAAACCAGAATCAAGAACAGCATCCTTAAAAGAATGGAGAAAGTTTTCCTTGTGGAGTTTATTACTTTCTCTGCTCTCCAGCTCCAACTGTGTACCTCCATGAGAAAAATGTTCAAGTACTTGCACAAGAACAAAAGAGTAACAGGAACGTTTGAAAAAGAGAAAAATAGGAAAAAAAGCCCAAAGCTATGACATTTAGAACAGAATACTGCCTTACAGCTTTTCTTATATTGAAAGCAGCTGTCTTTCTGCTTTAGTCTGTAGCCATTCCTGTAGACTGTTTCCTTTTGTAGTTCTTAAGGAATCATTCTGTTCATGTCACAGGCACATCTCTGTATAGAGGTTGTTGGAGTTGTCAATGAAAATCTCCAGACATTTTGCAGTAAATTTATGAGAAAAGTTCAACTTATCAAATATGTTCTTAAGTCATAAGTCAAGGGGCTCAAGATTTGAATTTATTCCTCTGAATAAACTTACCTGGCCTCTTTGTACCAATGAGATCCTCATTCTGAGACAAAATAATAGAGGAAAAGAACTGCGTCAAAGATGTCGGGCTAAACCCAGGCCTATGAGAGCAGACGGTGCCATACTTAAAACTATGTGCATGTGATGCAAATTAAAATAGAGGCTGAACTTCTTAGTTCCAGGAAATGTTTTAACCCCAAATGTGACTTATAATAGCAGTTTGTGAAGTAACTGGTGTTTTTGAAAATGTTTCTGCTAATCTTTAATTTACCCAAAATAGAAGACGTCATTGTTCTGGCACTATCAGAGCTGTAAAATTAAACTTGCCTGTAGCCAGGATTGTGGGCCAGAAACATCCTAACTGAAAGAATACTGAACCATACCAAATCCTTGTCAGCTCTGTAACTCTTTCTATTCTTAACTATAATCTTTGGTCAAACTGATGGAAATTTGAGCAAGGCCATGTATGCTAAATAAATTTTAGCCTAAGAGATGGCAGCAAATACAGGAAAATAAAGACACTTTTCCACATTTATTATCAGGTCATTTGAAAAAATGAATGTTGAGTGGTAGAGTAAGGCTAAGCAGTAACTAGTAACCCTTTTTGCTTAGTCATATACAACAATATTCTGAATCTGGAAGATCAGGTCAGGGGAGTATATATACGTGCATATACAAGCATACATTATATGCACGCATGCACACACACACGCGCGCGCGTGTGTGTGCATATATATATGAAACAAGGACTACCGCCTTTCTTTTAAAAAAAATTAAAATCCTGGATCACAGTAGCTTTCCCATGGTGGCTTTCAAAAAAGATAACAATGACATCAGTCTTCTTATCATCTTTTCCTCTTAGTGTAAACCTGTTCTGAATCCAAGGTTGCATCTTGCTGAGCACATAAGGGCAACTACTTTTTCCTTTGGAGCCCACAGAACTTTATTAGTGCTTTATGGCAAAGTACTCTGGGCTACTTTTTACATGAAAGGCATTGCAGCATTTTTCACATTCTGTTCTGTAATTACCTGGGAATGTGCATCACCATTTGGGTATAGAAATTCCTCAAAATGAGCTTCTTTCAGAAGTTTGTACGGATGATTGAGGTTGCAAGGGGGTCTCAAGAAATAGTGTCTTGCCTAAAGACTTCATGGACCATTTGAACATCACGGTTCTCGTAGAAAAACTGTGCTTTTAAAGAAGAACATGAATAATTGGAGTAATGAAGTCCTTTGATGGGCGTGAAATCTATCCTCTTTAAGAGGGGAACATACATGGATCATTTCACGTGTGTGTAACAGTTAAATAGTTTTTTCTGCCTGTTAAAGAAAGATTTGCCTCTTCTTTCTGTAGTGTATTTACAAGTAATGGAGTACTGGGGAGGACAGGACTCGTGCAACCTGTGTGCGGTAGCTCTCCCGGAAAGCATGATGACAAAGAAAGCTTTTAAGTGAGTTCAAAATAGAATATGACACTTTCAGTGAATGGAACAAATAAGGGATGTGAAGTGTGAATATCTTTGGCGATTAGGTACTGATAGCACTTTGTTGAATAAAAGTAAAATCACACCTTCAAAGAACACATAAAGGTAGATGGGAAGCTTCCAAATTCCAACCGGCAAAGCACATAAGCATAAATACAGCTCTGAATGAGTAAACATGGAAGAAGGTATATGCAAGTTTAACGTGGGTGCTTTTCTTTAAAGATAAGTCCTACAATCATTTTGTTAAGTCATAATTAAATCGCATCCTTTTTTGACTTTTATTTTAAATTAGAAATTTGTGACTGAGGAAACCGAGTCCCTTAAAAATCAAGACATTTAAAATACATTTTTCCTGAAGGAAAGTGATACATCCAAAAAATGTAACAAATATTTGAAGGCCAAAAAGCCCCTAAAGGAACACCCAAAAAGGCTTCTGTTCTGCTCCTAAATCGTGGAGTTTTCTAGTTCTTATTTGCATGTCTCTATTTTTTCATTATCCCAAGTTCCTACCTGCCTTTCCATCCCTTATTCTGATTCCCCTTCTTCCATGCATCTCCACACTTCTTTCATTCATCTACTTCTATTTTTTCCCTCTATTCTCTATTTTGCCTTCATTCATACCTATTCCTTTGCAATTTTCTATCCTGTCTGCTTCATGTGTTTGCAGTGCAAAGGCTCTCTTTCGTCTCTTTCCCCTAACCTTTATCCTCTCTGCCTCAGCGAAAACTGTTGTTCAAATAATTGCCTCAACATGTCTTTGCCAATTTCCTAAAGAGGAACCCAGGTGGTGGACACGTTCTCTAAGAGCAGGATGGCATTGGTTTGATTTCAAACAGGAAAATATGGCTAGCTGATTTTATCACTTTTCAGACAAAAGCTTAGGGTGGAGTACAAAAGATCAGTGCAGGAATCTAAAAGAGCGCATGTGTGTGCCCTGCAGGTGATTACTAACTGGATAACTTTGGTATTCAGTGCCCTCCGTTCTGCCAGGTTAATTATATAGACAAAAGTCACTAGTGACAGAAGAAATGGTTCTGCTGCATTTGTTTGGAGTATTACTATCATCTTCTAACTCTGGGTTAACCAAAACCCAAAGTATGTTCTGCTGATCAGAGCAGGTGTGCATGAGAAACTGAAAGGCTTTTAGAGATCTGAAAGGTTATGATGGTGGCCATGAACTTTTTTTTTCTCCAAAATTAAGCTGATTCAAAAGAGAATTTCATTGAAGCTAGCTGTATAGGACAAACTCGTCCTCTCAAAAAGCATTGTGTGCCCAAGACTAATTTTGATCTGCTGGGCGTGGGTGCATGCTCTGGCATATTCCCCATTCATACCACATTTGTTCCCTTTCCTCCTCCCCTTGCATGTACATTGGTGTTAAACAGAAGGGAAATGGGAGTTTGAGGTCCAGAAGAAGCATCCTTGGAGCATCCAGGGAGCATTGGTAGTACAGGCCGTTTAGGTGCAGTCTGAAGACTTGAACAGGAGGTAATCTGGATTACATAAATGCACAACCTATTTATTTAGTTTATAATCGCATAGGGTCAGGGACTGACTTGTAATGTCACTATAGTACTAAGCATGATCCTAGGTAATGCTTTGATACAGATAACAATAATGCAAATATTAATTTTTGAACAGATTATTTCTTTTTCTAATATGTAAGAGTTCTCTTTCTTCCTAAGTGGTGATGGCCTTTTTTACTGGCAGGAAATCAGCAGTAATGTCATAAAGCAACCATTTCATATTCCGGCACATATTTTGAAAAACATTGGTTAAATACCTCAAGTGCAATTACACTGGGAAACATTAAGGGTGCATTAACCTGTTCTCTCCCATCAACATACCTGTGCTAGGGTAAGTGATTAGATTGCTAGCTGCAGTAATTCGATTATATTGTTACAGATGACTGCAAAAGGGAAACTAGAGGTTTACAACTGTAGGATTCAGACATATTCACCACCAGATTGCTGCATATAAAGATAAAAAACAGGGTTTAAGCTGATGTGGTTTACTATGTTGATTCAGTTTGTTATAATTTAATCCAGTTAGCAGGCATTCATGCTGATGAAATAAATCAGATTTAAGATTTTGCATGAAGAAACTACATCAAAGGGTGGGATTTCTAGGATTATTCATAATATAGGCAAGGTCTCCTTAAAGTTAATTTTTAATAAATTAAACAAAAAATCATTGTCACAAAATATGGGAAATTTGGAACTACAAAGTGAAGGATTTTCACATAAGTTGTCCACTATTAAATACAGATAAAATACAGGGAAAAAAAGCTTTTAACTTTTAGAAAACCTTGCAGTATTTATTTACTGTAACTGACATGAGGGAGAGTTCTGCATATGATGAATGTATGGAATGAAGGCAGTGATGCACATTTAATGATCTACACAGCCTTTTGTTGAAACGCCTGGCACTGTTTATTGTGAAAGTCCCCTGTATTGTAAACATGATCACATACACAAATGTTTGCTAGCTAAATTAATGTATTGACCAATTCATTCATTGAATTAAGTGTCATGTAATATGGATTTCTTTTGAGCAATTGTAACATTTCTGAATTACTTGACATATACTATTTTAATGTAATACAAAATAATCTCTGATTGTAATCATTTATTATACTATTACGTTCCATTTATAGAAATATATTTTTATTCATTTATTACATTCAAGCATCGTAAATCTGTAGCTTTTAACCAGGATTTTTTGTGCCATTTCTTAGTGTTACAAATCATCAAAATGCAGATCGTACAAAGTTGATCAACCTTTTGCAATCAGTTCTAAATGATTTTCTGTCATTGCAACTGAAGTTGCAAATCAACTTCAGCTGCAGTTTCTGTAATTACAATAACTGCAGAAAGATAGCTGGTCTTATATCTCGAAGTAGTTCTGACCATATATCTCTTTTTTAAGTTACCAGATCTGTTAACTTAGCTAAACTAATCTTAGCCATAATAATGATAACTGTATCACACATCACAAAAATAACATATATTCTTTGATACAAATACTTTGTTTATTCAAATGATGTTTTAAGACCTCAGCTAAGATTTGCTCTCATAAAATTCTGTCATACTTCAACAGTACCCAAATCATTATGGATAGCTACGTTGAGGAGAAAAAACGTTTTCTTTTCCTCTCAAATTGCTTGTTCTGTGTTATCACTAGAGGGCAGCAACGCCTAAGATAACATTCTTTATTCTAACTTAATCCCACAGGTTCGGCTGGTTTTGCCTTCCCCTCCCCCGAAAAAAAAAAGGGCCAATCAAAAAGTAGGTTAATATAGAAATATATACATACTATGTTAGTTAAATGCAGTGGTATTTTCACTAAAACAGGCTAGGTGGTTTACAATTTGTCTGTGAAAATTACCTTGAGGCTGAACTTGACAATCAAAATACTACCCATGTAACCAGCTTTCTTTTGCCATATATTTGTTTCACTGTTCTCATGGTGCAGTTTGTGGAGCAGTACATAGGTCTGTGGCTATGGGTGCCTGCTGTTGTCCTGCAAAAAAGCTTGGATTAGTTTTGTTCTATGATTGCTTTCATTTGTCTTTTAGAATATTATTATTAGAAAAATAAATTGCTGAAGGCTAGTTTTCGGTAATGAAAAACAGTTCATTACAGTCTTTGAATAGACAGAAAAAATGCATTCTAACTGCCCTGACTGATAATGTTGCCTAGCATTAGGAATACGCACAACACTGTATTTTGGCGTGTCTCAGGTTGAACAGATTACTTCTTTAAAGAGGCCCTTTGCACATGTATCTTGATAGTCTGAATATGCTAAGGTTGAATAAATAAATAAATAAAATAAAAGAAATAAGAGGCCTTCACTTTGGGACTATCTAGATTAGAATTTTTGGTTGTGTAGTGGCATGCATTAATTGGCAATTAACTCAAGTTAACTAAAACAACTGTAAATGTTAGCCTGGCGAGTCCCTAGGTATTTGTTCATTGTTCCTTTGCCCCATTTCATCAATGCCGCGAATGTTTGTTCTTTACCCTGGTGATCAGCCTGGGGTAATGAACAAATGTTTGCAGTTGGAAGCAAATGAGCTCCGCTAGCCTTTCTCTGCTCCGTGTAAAATACTTGCAAACTTGTGAATGCTGGGGGGAAAAAAAAACCCTTCTTGTTAGGTGGCAATCGGCCAAAAAGGAGCTGGCGGAGGGACCGGCTCGGCCCGGCGTCCCCACGCTCGGCTCTCGCCTACCTCACCCGGTCGCCCAGGGCCCAGGCCCGCCGGGTGCCACCTGCCTGCACCGCTCGGTAACATATTGGTTGCACTTAGGAAGATCTATGGCTGTGTCTTGACTGATTGCTCGCGGTCAAATAAGTAGCGCGAGGCCAACCTCTTCCTTTCGCCCCATGGCTGAGGCGCCCCGGTTTTTGCAGCCTGCGTGGGAGAGGATGGCGGCGAGGGGCCGCCCCTTCCCCCGGTGTTCAGGCGTTCACCTGCTTCACGAAGGCAGGAGCACAGCAAAACACAAAGCTCAAACCAGACTATAAATAAATGCATAGCGGAGGGGAGGCACCTGGCCCCACTTGTGTGTGAGGCAGCACCCCCAGCACCAGGCCCTGGGCAGGGCCAGGCTGTATAAAATGGTGGCTGGAGGTGGGGGAGGAGGGACCATGGCTCTTTTTTGGAGTGAAAATGAGACTGTATTGCGTGTGGAGGCCCTGTGTGCGGGAGGAGAAAGAGCGAGCTGGATGCCTGGCCTCCAGCTAACAAAGCTGAGCTGAGGGTGGTGAGAAAAGCTGTTGTAGTGGAGGGGAACCAGCTCAGGGGGCTGGAAGGGCCAGTCTCTTTGCGAACGTCAGCCCTCCCACCACCGTTAACGCTGACCGCGTGTCTGCTCGGCGCCGCCTGCCCGCCTCTGCTCTCCCACCCAGTAGGGACAGGCTGTACTGCTGTCGATAAGCATGTATTGGTCTATATAGTTTTATTTTATTTTATTTTTTTGCATGGAGGGGTTTCTAGATTTTTTCTTTTTTTTTTCTTAATGCAGTAGGATGATACGAAACTCGTTGGAGACCTGTCCGCTCCATGGAGAAGCCCGGCCCGGCCGCGTTCACCGACGCGGCCTGTCTTTGCGGGGAGGCTGCCGGGGCTTCAGGAGAGGGGATTTCCAGGCTGAAGTACCCTGTGACCCTCTCACATCAACCTGGGGAACAAATGGCTGGGGCCTTAAATAGGTGGCAGGAGTGCAGCGGTGTGCACAGGGGGCCGGCATGTCCCCAAAGGGCTGGCGAGGACGAGCTGCGCCGTCCTCTGGGCGCAGCCACCCCCGTGGCCTGAGGCACTGTCGGGTGGTGGTTTTCCAGAGCCCCAACGAGCTGGTGACTGTTATTCCTCCTCTACCTGGAAAAGAGTGATAAAACATAAGAATGTATGTGTATATATATATATATATATAGGTTATCAGGGTATATGTATTTAATTTCGTAGCAGCCTTTGTGTTCTGGCCTGTGTTTTCTATAGTTTCTGGGGAAAGGTGGGTGGGAAACAACAAAATTTTTTTAACCAAAGCTCAGTGCATGTGTTTTGTGGGATTTTTGAGATGAAACAGCTTCTACGTGTGCACACATAAATACTTTTTTTTTTTTTTGAGTGAATGAGCTTTGTCCTGAAATGAGTTGCTTGTGAGGTTTCTAAAGCCATGTTCCTATGATTGTTTTTGTGTTGCTTCAGTAACTGCAGAGCATTTATCCATGTAATAGCATGGTCTTCTGCTTCACTGGTTATATAGTCCTCATGCTTCAGTAACTTTGTTTGATAGGCTTCACATGAAATGCTGCTTAATATATTTTTGTATTTAAATGCTTATTTATAGCAAATAAGAAAAGCAAATATTTAAAAGGAAATAATGAGCTTGACTTAAAAGGCTAATTAGATTTCAACAAATATTAAATTATATAACCAAACAACTTGTTTATAATACATGTAAATGTTGTTGTGTGTTGTGGTACAGTTGAAGTGTGAATTATTGGCAAATTCATTTGTTGTAAATGAAGAGAACTTACTTGTGTGCATGAAAATATCCTAATTGGCAGCATACTTCAGGGCTTGATTCTGTAAGCTGATTCAGGTGAGCAGGTATCTTCATGACCTTAACAGAGTCTTTACAAGAACGTGGTGGGACGGTGATTACAGGGCATCTATGATGCAGATTAAGGTTAGCCTTGAGGATCAGGCTTAAGTGTTGTATTACCAGTACTCCAAGATAATTAATCTCACTGAGTTGAATTGGCTGTCCTAGCAGACAAATGAAAATCAGGTAAAAGTTCAATCAAGAGCAGTAAGTATGGGTGGCTAATTTTTGCATCTCAGCTAAACATTCAGTCATGCAGATGGCATTCATATGTGTATCTATACGCTTCCATTTTAGCTGATTTACTTCCTGTGCACCGCAGACAGATAAAAGTTGTTTTGGAACAAGTGAAAAGTAGACTTTTGAAGCTCTGGAGTCCTACTAGCTTCCGCTTTTCATATATCATTGCAGTTCCAGCTCAGATGAAGATATTAGTAAGTTCAGTATGGCACAGGAGATGGATTGTCTTTTGTTTGTGTTTTCATACAAATGAAGTTTAGTAGGTTGAACCCAAATCTTAGAATTCAATTCAGGCTTGAAAGCAACTGATTGTACCTAGGGGAGGAGGGAGGTGATGGGTATTTGGGCAATGGCTATTTACGATCTCTAAGGACAGTAGGATCTATTAGATAATGCGTATGAACTTTTTAAATTCTTTCAGTTTACCATGTCAAAGTCCAGCAACTAAGAGGCCAGCAATGGCTGGGAGGGTTTCCTTCCTAGCAAGGAAAAGACCATTAGTGTTTCATGTTTCTCTTTACAGCCTTGCTAATCTAAATGGTTATGCTATCTCCAGGGTTAAAGCCTGGTTTATAGGCTACAGCTGCCTGCTAAAAATGGCTTGAAATCTAGGTTGAAGATCCATTTCATCCCTTTTTAAGTAGCAGAAAATGTTGACATCAGATGCTTGCCATCTCTTTTATTATTGAAACCACAGTTTTAAGAACTCTTTTGTTCATGGTTCAGAAACTTCTCCACAAGATGCAGCTATGCTGAATTCACCATAGCTATGGATATGAGTTACCTATTTAACCGTGAGAAGATAAAACGCTTCTGGTCTAGGATCAAAACTTGAACACTTGCGTAACAGAACTTCCTGTGTCGCTAGACTCCAGGGACAAATGGTTCTTCCTTACTTGATGTGGTGGGGTTTCTTTTTCAGGATATGTAACAGGATAACAGGCTTCACTTTGAAGGTTGCTGTCAAGACACCTTTAGCTGGAGTGGTGAAATTATTTTAGTATTTTATTTTATCTGATTTTTTTTTTTTAATTTGATCATTATTTCAAAACGGTATTTCCCTGTCTTTCAGAGGTTCAGTTTATGTCTGTACTGCTGAGTGCAGGATAGAGCTTGACCACTACATTGAAAAGCTTGTGCGTATTCTAAGAATACCATGTGTTGTACACTTGTGATGGTCTTGGTCCAACTTGCTCTTCATGTTACTGGATAAGTCAGATCCTGATGGGGCTGAATGCATAACAACCAAGACCATCAGAACTGCTTAAACCAGGTGTTTCTAGATCACAACAAGAGCACCCTCAGTGAGAGAGAGAGCTGAATCTCCCACAGTGAGGAGGGGGAAGCGTATGGGCCGTGGTCTACTTGTTCTCACCTGCAAAATGAGGGTGTAATTCTAGAAGTATGTAAAGACAGAAGGAATATGTGCCTGGAGGAGCATGAGGTTAAAAAATGGATTGCTCAGAAGTATAACCCCCTCCTCCATGATGAATACCATCCTTCAGGAATAAAATTGGTTAAATTTTTGTCAAACTGCAAGTGTAAGTAGTGGGCCTTTTGGACTGTTGCAGTAATGATAGGAGCTTTAGAATTTGAATGGTCTAGCCAATCGCTTCCCTTCACTTGTTTCAGGGGATCAAGGGAACAAAAAAGTACAAAGTCTTTGTAGGACTTTGTTGTTGTCATCTCAGCCGTAGGTTTGTCTCACTCAATATCTTATGTTTTGTTTATTTGTTTTCTTAACATAAGTTGCTCGGATGTAGTGTTATTTGGATCACGAAAAGGTGCTATTGTGCAAGTTGGAGTCCAGGAGGGTCATGTTGACAGCTAAAATACCTCTCTATTCTTGAATCTATTGTAAGGGCATAACATTTTTGTTAAAAGACAAAATAGTTGCATACATACTTCGCCTGCTCATCCTAGAAGGTATTAGAGCTGTACATGGCAGAGGGCTGAGCCCTTTTTCAGTTGTGCTGGAAGATAATGCAAAATGGATAGGATTGTGCCTGGTACAAAGAAGTAAACGTTTCCCAAGGTTCCCACACCGTTAAGTAAGACTGCTGAGATGCTTGGTTGAGATTGTTTGGAAATCTGCAAGGAAAGCTAGACCTTTCAAAGAACTCGGATACCAGTCTCACTTAAAAGTTGAGCAAAAGAACATTTCTATGCTTTTTTTCTAAAGGCTCTGACAAATCTTTATCCAGGTGGAAAGTACTGAAGGGGCTTGTACTGCTGAACAAATCTACTGACTTAAATGGGTAGATTCACCAATATGTACTTTTTTTTCCCATTGACCTATTTCAGGGAAATGGTTGAACTGTTTCTACTGAGATATTTAATATAGCCTGAAGCACAGAGAAAGCCTGAAAATTTCAGTCTTAACTGGTAAAATTTCCTGAAGTTGTAAGCAAGCGGCAGAATTATAACAAGTATTACACAGTCATAACTTTTGTTGCAATACACACTGAAGTAGACGTCACTGGAACTGATCCACGTGCTGTGGAGGGAGAGAGAAGAAAATATGTTAAAATAATTGCTTCTATAAATGGAGAAGTATATGTAAAACCATACTTTCATGTGATCTTCCCTGCATCAGTATTCAAGGCAAAATGCACAGAAGGCTTTTAAGGAGCTATTTGGTAGTCTTCTGTGAACACTTCCATTCAGATTACAGGATCTGTGGATACAGATTATACAGTCTAGGGATGGGGGAGGATTGGTCAGTGTTGTTGATTTTTGGCAGTGGTATTTAAAGTTGTGTAGACACTGATGTGCAGGTGTCTGAATGTACAGGCTTTGCTAAACTGGGATGAGGTATGAGGACAGATAAAATGCTGAGAAATATGGTAGAACAAAGAAATGCAGAAAGGGTGAACTTCCCAAAATAAGATAAAAGATCGAATGGGAAAGAAATGACTAGTAATGCGGGTAGTTAATAGGGAGAAATAAGCATGTGGCCAGAGAAGACCTAAGAGCAGTGGTTCTGGTTGCCATGCATTTGGGAAAATCTGCATGTGTGACTATGGGTGTATGCAATTTTTTTTTTTAAGCTCTCACTTCCCTACGTTGGACTCTTTTTGTGTAGAATTTGAGGATTCTGACCGTTTGCCCAGGTTTTCCAAAGGTCTGATAACTTCAGGAGAGATTTGAACGGTTATTTAACGACCTGAACTAGCACCACATGTGCAGACTCTGTGTGCAGTGCAAACCTGTGGACTTTTCTGGGCATGTGCTGTGATGGAAGATCTTATTTCCTTGTGTAATTTCCTGGACAGAATTGCTATAGTTCACCAGAGAAGTAATACTGTCCTTAATCCACCTGTCTTGTCTTACCTATGCATTTGTTAAAAGAAACATTTGAAGTGGGAGGGAGTTTTCTTCCTGGGGATGGCTGTTACTTGTCCCTCATCAAACCCTGATCAGCAGGGACAAAAGAAAAGGAGGCTGGGAAGAAACCATCTACTAGGTGCTGCTGGAGACAGGATGTTAGCCTAGAGGGGCTTTTGATGTGACTCACTAGGGCAACTCCTCTGTTATTGGTAGTGGAATGGTCCTTCTCAGTCTTCCTAATCAAGTTTTGATTCAGTAACGTTATTTGGTTCTGGTATCTTGTTAGCAGAAAGACCAATTGAATTAAAACTTGAGTTGCATTGAATATTATGACATTATGATATTTATGATATGTGAGGTTTACAATATATGAGAAATCATTTGGATTTGTAAATGTATGTAAATGTGTGAAGACCTCAATTTTGAGTTACATTAATTTGCAAATAACTGACGGGTTAAAACATCAGGAAAGGGACATTACTTAGATGTGCAGATGGGTTTTATTAAGATTATGGGATCAGAACATGAAAAGAATTCTTGAAAACATGATGTCAGAGTTGGTCAGATTGTTTTATGGAATAATGCCCTGTTTAAATGGCCGTGACTTTTTATTTTTAATCCTGTAGATTAAAAAGGCCTGAGACTGAGTAAGACAAGGGAATACACAAAAAGAGATGAGGAGTCAGTGGTAGATAAGTTAGCTCATCTTTCTATTCCATCTGCTTTGGTTCTGAATAAGTAATTCTTCAATTTATTACAGACATGGTAAGGGTTTCACTCACTTTTGATGTATGCTTATAATCTACACATACGGAGTGTTGCTCAAACCGGAGAAGCCTGCATATGATAGGAAATAATCCTTTTCCTGGGAAGGAATAGGCCAATGCCACTTAATCCCTGTGTCTGTTTCCGTTGACTATCCTTGCACTTTTTTCCCCGGAAGATACATAGGGAGCCAGTTAAGGAGTTAGGTAACTACTGACTTGCAATCAAATCTTGTTTCACTTTTCCAGCTTTTTTGGTCTATTTTCCTCAGAAAAATATTATTTTATGGCATAGGTTAAATGTCTGGCATTACAATTGTTCTTTGACTGACAAAGCTTAGGCTGATGTGTGTAATTCTCCTCTACTAAAATATGAAAGACTTTTGGGTTTGAACTGAATTTATTTTAGCTATTAAAAAAGGAAGTTTAAGTAGTTACTTCCTACCAGAGCGGTTAAAAGAATAACCTTTTTGTGCTCCAGTCAAGATAATCCTCCTTTATGGCTTTTCTGTTCAAATCTGTTGGTTAAAGAAAAGGGATTTAGCCTTATGGATCAAGTGTAAGCATGTTGACCTGGGTTTACAAGTATCTGATAACTATGACCTAGAGTATCATACCCTGAACTCCAATGAACAAGGGCTTCAGCAGTTCTGGTCTGTATTAAAAGACACAAAGCAATAAATAAATGAAAGAGGAAAGTCCTGTAAGACCTGCTGGGCCTCAGCTAAATCCTTTGCTTGATGTTCCAGCAAAGCGGGGCAGTGCTGCTGTCGACAGCAGCGGAACGTATGCTGGGGCAGTCACTGGAGCAGAAATCTCACATTGGTGGGGCGCCTACTGCAACTGTGAAGGAAGAAGTTAAGTAGCATTTGAAAACAGTAGTTTTTGCTGTCTCTTAATTGCACATCATAGCGCTGATTTACTTATAACCAGGAACTGCAATATCCAGATTTTGATGTGTTAAATAGTGCCAGACCTTAGCCTGCACTGCGTAGACACACACTCAATTGAGATAGCTTATTAATACTCTAGATCCAATCTATACTTGAGAAGCATTGTCCTTCCAGCTTTTGCAGCTAGGTATGCACTGGTGGACTGACTAGTCCATAGTTTTAGCTACTCCGTAACAGAGTAATCTTTCAGAGAATGGGTAATGCGATGATAGCTGGTGGCAATCAGAAAAAGTAACAGAAGAAGCAACTAGTTAGGTGTTAACAGATCAGCAAATGATCTAAATGATCTGCAGGTTGCAGGTCATTATCTGGGAAATGTGGATTGCTTACAAGACCATCTGTATTGTCAGATTGTAAATTGTTAGTAACAATACTTGAACGATTAAAACCTTACGGATGCCCCTCCATATCATCTCTGTTTTCTCATATTCAACACAGTAACAGAGACTTATATTTATTTCTTCTTCTTGATCCACTTTTTTAACTTGCACCAGTACATGTGGTGTCCCTTTTGTATGAGCAGGGGGAAGCTATGTGTATGTATGCACACATGTGCACACAATGTCTTCAGCTCTCACTAGATTGCCTTTTTTTTTTTTTAATGGTTCTGCTATAGCCTTGTTATTTGAAAATAAGAGTTATTATGGGTCATCTACATTTGAACTTCATGCCTTTTGTACTAGATAAGTTGCCAACCTCTTCAGCTCAAAGGGATGCTGAAGTTGTCACATCCTTCCACTGTATACAGAGGATTCTTTCAGTGTAACAGGTTATTTGAAAAAAGATAATGAACTGAAAAATGATTGATGATGGACTTATCACTTATAAAGTAGTTTTCCTATTCAAGATGCTTTAATCATTAGTTAAATTTTCAACACCTTGCCATCATCCTCTTCTGGTCTTCCATGCACCTCTCGACCCATTACTGTTATTTTCCACCATCCTCTAATTTTCCACTTTAGGTAATAGTCTCACTGTTCTTTGCATACTTTTCGTTCAGTGGGTATTTGTGAGCATCATGTGACTTTTGCCTCCTCAGTATGTGTTTCAATGCACACTCATCATGGAGCATGAGCCATAAACCTATAGAACATTTAATTTACTGCATTTGACTGTATCAGATTCTGGCAAATTGACCGTAAATTTATATGAAACATTTTCAGGGAGTACTAGGTTTAGCAGTACTGATTTATTGAGAGTCTGCCATGTATAAAAATTACTATTAAACAAACAAATAGATGACGATAGCTTCAGCAATGTAAATAAATACATAAAATGAATCCTCCTTTCAACTTCACAAGTTCAGAGTGTGGAAAAATTAATAAAAGCATTATGAAGTACCTAGCTTGCGTTGTAAATGCAGCTTGTAATTACCTACAGCATTAGAGTGGAATAAAATTAACTCATGTTAACATTTATCAAGTCAAGTGGCATACCTCTGTTAGAGGCCCAGATGACAGGACATGGGGAAGATCATGTTTCCCCTCAGGTTCTCTGGGCAGCTCCAGAGCAGGGCATTGTCTGTACTGTCCGTCTGTCCTGGTAGAAGGGATGCAGGTGCAGTGGGGATGTGCAGACCCTCCATCTGGATTGTCTGGGAATCTAATAAATGGTAGTGATGGGTTCTTTGCCTCTTTTCTGAAGGAACTGTTTGGTGCAAAAAGTATTTTTATTTGACTGACAGGGCTGTTGCAATGATTTGTAAACATCTATTAATGTTTTAAATCTACAGTGGAATTACTATATCTAGTTAGTTGATATCAATACTGTTACAAGTTGACAAGTGTTCTTCGTTCTCCAGTGACTTCACTTTTTGTAGAAGCTATGAATTTCCTTGGCTGGAAGTAGTCTGGTTACTGTTTGTCACTATTGCAGTTACCTCTATACCAGCAGCATGGATGTGCACAAGGTGCATTGTTGATATTACCACTGCCTCGCAGCAGGCACAGTTGCAGCAGTTCTCTCTAAAACAAAAGTTTGTATCTAAGGTAATAAACAAAGATACTAGTAAATGGCATTAACCAGCTGATTGCACTAATACGGGGAGAACTAATGGCTGTAGTGGTTCTATCTGTGACATTGTGGCAGGTCTATCTGCCGTGTTCTGCATGCCGAGGTTTCTTCTGTTGTTTAAAGTTTTCTGTGGCTTTTCCACACAAATGTGTTGACACTAAGTTTCCAATGAGTATTCAAATTGATTGCTTAACTTTGATCTTGAGTTCAGATATTTTTGCAGTTGCTGTCTGGCTGTATTTACCTAATCTAGATTAAGTTAGCTCCATTATCTTTCATCTGCTTTGCTTTGCATTAGTCTATAAAATATTGTTTACATTGATGATAAGCAAAGATAATTGACTATTCTTTCTGTCTTTGAAGTTTTATACTTTCTTCCCCAGGAGAGTGGGCAGAGTTAGCCTTTTTTTTTTTTTCTATTCTATTTTCTTTCAGATGTTTGATTACATTATAGCAGTTTACTTTAATGAACTTGTGGAGTAGAAGTCTATAAAGATAAGCAGCAGCTCTTTTGCCTCTTTAAAAACTGTAGAAACATTTGGTTATTGGATATATACAATTGGGAGTTCTTTTTGTAGTGAAAAATGGTGCTTTGTAGCTTTGCCAAAGCATGAGAACTATCACACTGAAAACAATGGTACTCCTCATGAAGCTTTTTTTTTTTTTTTTGTAAGAGGCTTTTCATTATGCAACCGAGAAACTTAAAAGACTTTACGTTTTAAAATTAAAATGCAACACCTACCCCATGTAGGGGACACCTACAGAGTCTTTCCTTAGATTGCAAGGGAAAGTTGACTCAGGTCTTCTGAAGCAAAAGGTGATAGTTCTTTTACTTCATCTATAAATCTGTCCGTTGTTGAAGTCCTTTGTAAAGTACTGATACCCTAGGTCCTCCTGAATGAGCAACTTGTTTTCACTTGAGGCCGTTATATTAAACAGCAGTAGTTCTGTGTCACCAGTTAGCTGTTGTCTCAGACACGTTACTGCTCTGTTCTGTGCTTCGTATATTTATTCTCTGTAAAAGTAAGTATTCTTCTAAGTTCTAGAACTGCTCATCACTCAGTCCAGCTCTATGTTCACATTAACAATTGATTTAATCTCCATCTGTTTGTGAGCTTTATGTACTCAGAAATTCTTAGCCTCCAAAAAAAAAGCCTACTGTAGTGGTGGTACGCATGTTTTTTGGAGAATTCTTGGCATGATCTAAATAATGCAATCATTTAAAAACAAATTATGAGGAATATCTGTGAATAATCAATGTCATTCCTTATTACTCTTTCAGTGGAAAAGGAAGCATAATACCGTGCAATCTTGTTTCCTAGGCCCTGGAATGCTGTCCAATGTGTGTCATAATTGCTTTTTGATTGTTTCACCTCAAGAAAACTAGATAATTTTCTTGTGATTGTTGCTTCTCTAAACTGCTGTGATTAAGAAACTTTTATTAATAAAACTCTGAGAATTATGCAAGAAGAATAATGCTAACCTAAAGTTAAATCATAACATCGGATGAGATGTGACATACGTTGAAATCAGCACACATAATTATGGCAGAATAGTTGTCCCTGAATTAATGGGACAAAATACAGATAAGGTATTCTGATAGAGCACAGTTTAAGTGAGGAGAATACACTGAAAGAAACAGAATGATGTAGTTTTAATAAATATGTAAAACAATTACCTATAGGGCTGTGCTGTTCTGATAGACTTAATGATAAGCAATATTCTTGTTTAATTAAATGTAATGAAGGACTACTCTTTGGATTTATATTTATAAAGAAGTTACTAATTAACATCAAACACTATTTTTATTGTAGTAGTTTAGGACTGAATAACTTGGGGCCTAATTAGACTATTTATATTCTGTGGTTATTTTAGGAAAGGTGCACCTCTCCTGAATTCTGGCTCACGCTGTGTAGCTAAGTGGAGTTACTGCTTGGGACAGTGACTATAGACTCCTCAGTGTCATCGCTTTGCTGGTTTGTAGCTCTGTCAGTCCATGGGCAGTGTCTGAACTGTCAGGTTTAACTAAGTTGTTTTTTTTTTTTTTTTGAAGGAAAGTAGCTTAAATGGAATGAGAGGATTGCTCCCACCAGGGAAAGCAATAGCTGGGCAGGTTAGTTGTTGGGGTAGAGCTTGTGAAAAGCTCAGTTTTTTGAGCAATTTTTGAAGGAGGAAGGCATGGAGCACATGCTTTAGGAAGGGAGAGGCAATTGCTTAACTGTGGGACCACTTCCAGTTCAGAATTAACTGGCCTAGAGCAAAAGAGGAGCGGGGGAGAGAAAGGTCCTAATTTGGGAAAGAATCGAAGACTTTCTGTACTGTCTTCAGCCTTTTTCACCCTTCTAGGAGGGAACGGTGCAGGTGTCTGATGGGAGGGGGCATAAGTTCTGCCATAGTTAATGTCACTGGGGAAGGAGAGAAGAAGAAAAAAACCTCAACTCATCATTTAAATCAGTTCAAAATTATTTATTAATTTGTTAGTGCTGTTTATGCATACGTGCCATATCTGCTGTTATTATCCAGGACACGTTAGCAGGAAGAGCCATTTGAATTCCCCACAGCTGGTTTCCAAAGTCTTGGCATGAAATGAGGATGAGCTAATGCGTTCAGGAGGGGCTATTCCAGCCCCACTGAAAACCAGACTGTAGGTAAAAAATATGTTAGACCAAATGATGCAGCTGGAAAGAGTAGAAAATGTTTTGGATATACTATTCTTCCTGGTCTTTCTGTTATATCCCCCTGCCCTTTTTCTCTTACACGCGGTTCTCTATCCTTCAGAGATTCCTTGTCTGTGCGTTGTGTGCAAGGTTTACAAAGTGCACTGAACTGCTTAGTTTAAACCCAGAGCACAGATAGATGGTGTATTTTGGGAAAAGATTGTTTCAAGTCTAGGGAAAGTGTGGTGTTGGTCAGAATTGGTCCTTGAGGCTTGTGCAGTCTGTCTGAAAACTTTTGTCTTCACAGAGGTATAATAGACTACCTATTTTACCTCAGAGGACAAAGGTGGAACATTTGCTGCAGCCCACTTAAATTGAAGTAGAGTTGTCAATATCCAAGCTAACCAGATTAAGATTTTTCCAAAGGCTTAGGTAGCTTCATCAAGACTGTGAGGTGTTTATTCTTATGTGTGAAGACAGTGGATATTAAGACATCTTTCTGTGTGCTGCTTTCTTCTTGCATAGAATTTGATCTTATCTTCATTTATGCATGTATTCTGTGTAACAAAGTGCTTATACCTGAAATGCGCACGAGGAAGCAGTGAATGCCACTTTAAATATTTCTCTTGCCCTGATGATTTTTCTCTTGCCTTGGAGGATCACTGGCTATTCAAAGCTATTTACTTCCAGTGAGGATAGGCTATTAAATAAGTAGCTGTTCCAGATTTTTTCTGGAATATATTTTCTATTGTCCTTGAAAATTCTGCTACTGACTTCCTAGATCATAAACCTTAAATGTTCCAAGCATTTACACTGAATTTTAGGTTTGGTGATATGATTAAATATTGCCAAGACAAGGGCAATAATCAGAAAGTCAGCTGGCCTCTGATTCATCATCCATTAATGACAGTCTGTGGAGGGGCAAATGCAGGATGAGTTTTGTTAGGTTTAGGGTGATGCAGTCTGTTTGCACATCCTTTTCCCCACTCGTGTGCAAAGATGGTGATGCACATTGACTCATGTCTCAGCTACCTGAGTAATGATTGCATTCTGTGACCATGCCCACTAACTAGCAGCAGCATATTGCTGTAGGCTTATGAAAGAGAATTACTGCTCCTCTAGAGTTTTATGCAAAATCTAAATTCAGTAATTGATCTAAACAAAGAAAAATAGCCTTAACTAGGCAATGTCGTCTTTTTTGTGGTGTTTAGTCAATACTTTTTGATAGCACTTTTTAAAATGTGAAGCTATTCAACCACGGTAGTCGTTAAAAGCATATAATACATGAAATTGGTTGAATATTGGTTATGGTTCACTACATCACTTGTACTGTTTGTTTTCCTAAGTTGTGTGGTGTGATTTCTGATCCTGATTAGATGACTTTGGAGCTTTTGAGACAGCCGTATGAATGATTCTAGTGAGATTATTAGTACAAGCAGGAGAGTTTTATTTTATTTTTTTTAACCCCTTACCTTAGGATCAGAATCTAATTATTAAAAAGGCTTAGCAAAAATAGTGAAAGATGAATACAACTGAATCGTGACTTTTATGGAGACAAAGGCTTGGCTGATAATTCCTAAAAGTCCTTGAAAGTTCTCTTCTGAAGTTAAGAGTTCGTAGTGCAAAGTATTTTAAATTTTTAATTATATCAAAGTCACTGTACAATTTATGTATAATCTGTCAACGAGATGACATCTGTGGAGGTTTTGATGTATTCTGGCAACTAAGGTTTTAATGCTAGAAGAAAATATTTTCTTGCTTTAATGGTATTACACTGAATAGGGGACTTCCTGTGAAAAGTCTACGAATATTCAAAAAATGCGAAGCACTTCAGAGAATATTCTACAATGCATAGTTATTCTTGAAGAGATTTAGTAGCTTTCTAAACTAGTAGCATGTTTATCTCTGTTGCCTGTGAGAATAATAAGCTCTACCTGCATCTGCATCAGCTGTATAATCCCTACCTGTACAGTATTTGGTATCTTCCACAAATGTTTCTTGCAAAAACATTAGAGATTTAAAGCTTAGTGTACTAACACTGATAAGGATAGACTTGGCCTGGATTCTTAGCACTGAATGTCTCTAATATACCTATATATCTGAGGAGCTGAAACTGTAGAGTGAGCAGAAATACATTAAAAACACTGACTTAATGTGCATAGTCCAGTTTAAAAATATATCTGTCTCTATATATCTATCTCAACAGGAAAAGCTATAGTGCTTAGTGTGACATCTACTTCCAGGTATCAGAAGTTAGAGTGAAACATTGCTCTGGCATCTCTGACCGACACGTCACCATAGTGGTCCTTAACGGAAAAGGTCCGCAGGGCTGCCACGGTGCAGTGTGAAGGTGATATGGAGTGGTTGTGATGGGATCACAGACTCTGAACTCTTGCAGCCTTAAGCATTGCCTTATAGCAAAGCAAAAGAAAGGCTCCACAGTGTGGGAATACAACTGGACAGAAATTTTCTTTTTGTGGTCATGGTGTGGTGAAGAAATAGGTAGAGGGTCACCAGTTTGAAATCAGAACTGTAGTTTGTGAAGGCTGTTTTAATACGTAACAGAAGTCGCGGTTCAGAAGTTCAGTGGCCTCATTCACTGGGATAAACTATAGGCTAAATCGTGTCCTCTGCACCTTGTGTGTCATTGGGATACTTATTGCATCACTGAATTGCTGTCTCGTGGCCCATTTTGGGAAGTGCATCCAGGATTAGAGAGGAGAGAGAAGCAGCAGAGCATGGGATACTGTAACAGCATGTGTCTTAATTGGGGGATCACAGGAACAGTAACCCTATTTGTTGCATACGATTACTTTGAGAAGTCCATCTGCTCTCTGCCCTTGCTGTCACCCTTTGTTAGCTATCCTACTTTCCAGTTCCATCCCTGTCTTTCCTGGCAAAATTAGCCAGCGAAACTGTAATTCACTATATCTTATTTCATATAAATATGAACCAGACTCCAAGCTATCTGATCACCACTAATTACACCCATGCATGCTTTCTCTCTATTGCTAGTGGCTGATTACTCTGTGACATTAAGACAACTTGCTGCCTGTACAGACAGTGAGCCTGCAAACATGGCCTGGAGTATTGCCAGAGGGCACACTATAAAGGGTGTGAAGCTGTGTGTGTCTGGTGGTATAGTGTGCAGGGGGGAACCCTTCAGAATAGGCTGCCACGGGGACAAGAGGCATGCTGTGAGCCCAGCTGCTCCAAAGACTGCTCACTAGAAGAAATGCAGGCATGACCGCTAAGAGTCAACACTGCTAAATTCTGTAATTCTGTAGCAAAAGTATTATTATTTTTCCCTGTGGGTGAGGTTTCCCTCACCTTCTCTCATTCTCTGTAGCTACAAAGAACTTAAAGCATCTGCACGTTTAAAAATTTGATCTCAAGATCATCTAGGAAGAGGGTTTTAACAGTACCTACAGGCCTAGCTTCCACTGGATCTTTAGACACCGGAACGACTCTGAAAATATGGCCCTAGGTACTTTTAATAGAAAGCTGGCTGCTTATATATATATATAAATATACATATTGCACTGCAGGGCTCTTGAGTAATAATCCCTAATGCTCTCTGACAAAAGGCTTCCTGAATTAATGTAGCATATCTGGGCATTGTTCCAATGAAAATGTTGACTAGATGCTACTCTGGCTAAAGATACTGAAAATGAATAGCTTCAGGCAGGCATTACCAACTGGGGAGAGTTTCTTCTCTGCCCAAAGTGCTGCTTTGTGCATGCTTTATGGGGAAGGAAAGACTAAAAGCAGAAACTGCTCCCAGATTGTGGAAAAAAGAAAATACTAAGCAAGGGGAAAAGATAGTTGCTGATTAAACAAATTTTAATTCTAGTACAACTTATGCATGATAGTGTTGTCCAGATTTTATAGCTTGTGCTGGATTTCATTTAAATCAAGGTGGTAGTAAAGATGTATATAAATAAAAATAAATATATTAGTACAGCAACAGCTGTGATCAGTCAGTTTTTTACCGTAATTAGAGTTAACTTGCAATTTCTTAAGACACTTGAGTATAATTTAAAAAAAAAAAAAAATTGCTTTTAAAATGCATCTCGACAAACTGAGCAGCTTGTCCTTCCCTGCAAGACTTTCCTCAAAGGTTACTGTTGATTTGCTGTTGAGCAGGCCTTGCAGGTGCTTTTGGGACTTCTCCCCTGAACAAGAGGGGTGAGAGTCCACAGTGGGAGAGTGGATACAAATAAAGAATTTGTCAGTGCTCAGTTTTTCAAGAACTTAATTTCCATATGAACTAGAAAACTGGATAGCTTTGAACTACATGTGTTGGGAATGTTTAGGCTAGAGGTGCAGACTAAATTGAAGCAGGGCACCCCTACTGTGTGTTGTGCAAATGTAGGAGCTCAGCATCTGCTCTTTAAATATGCAGATTGATTCCTATTGCACTGAATTGTTAATGGCATGTTATGTCCTATTAGATAGGCTAAATTGCTTGCTATTATCTGAACATACGCTAGTCTTCCATATGTTTATTCTTCTACACCTATGTGTAGTGATTAAATGGAGAAACTAGTAATTTAATGGGAAATGTACATGTATGTACACATATATGTGTGTGTTTGTGGTGCTGGCGTGTCTTTGTTTTTTAAGAAGTGATATTTAGGGCTGTATTTACCCTAGTAAACTAAGTAAGGCTAGAACCTTTCTCTGACAGAAAAACCACCCGGCATAGAGCAGCCTGTGTTCAAATTCTTAAATTCTTTTGTATCTCAGACACAGAGGTTGCTCTCAAACTGCCAATTAGCTTGGGCTAGAGACCTTGAACCACTCCCGAGCTGAGCCTGGAGGTTTTTCGGAAGAGCAGTAGGGGCCATCATGAAAACTTAGTACTGGAGAAGGCTGAATTTCAGTATCTTGGAACATTCCCTGGCAATATTTAACTTACTGCTGTGCGTGTTGCCGAATAAATGGTTGAGTTGCTTGACTCAAGTGTGCTCATAGCCATGTGGAAATGTGTGAATGTATATTGAACTCTACGCTATAGGGCATCTCCAAGTCACAGGCAGTTCATCCTTCCCACTAGTTAACAACTGACACTGGTTGTGCTAAAACAAACCGCTTGCTGTGCATGTGTGAATATACATTTAAAAAAAGGAGAGGGAGGTAATAAAGAAATCCTATCTAACTGTAGTACATGCCCTACTTTACCTTATTTGGCAGTGAATAGGTTAAAAATTCTTCCCCCCCCCCCTCGCCCCCAGCCTTCCCATTAGCAAATTAAGAGGAAGAAATGGGTAGGTAATGAAAAATGCTTGGTTGGAAATGTTCAGAAATGAAGTCCAGTAACACATGTAATAGCATTAGGCGGTCATAGGTTTATGGGACTTATTGATTAGCTAATGGCAATAAAGAGAAAAGATCAGGATGTTGCAGGCAGTCTCTGAGATATCTCTGAGCCAGAGAGCTGTGATCCATCACTGATTTGCATGATTCTGAGGGGGAGGACATGGTACACTAAATCCACAGGGAAGGAGAAAACTCTCATCTACTAACACTGATTTTACCGCTCTGTCTTTATTGAAATGCATGCCAGAGAAAAGGAAATGTTTTGGACAAGAAGGCTGGCTGTGTGAACAAGGAGATGAGTCTGAGAAATGATTCTGCATTGTAGGTATTAGAAATTCTAAAATACAGTTTCCACTCTTTAAGTGTTAGAAACAAGAAAAAGCAACTATTCTTGGTTAACCTGGGGAGAAGCAAGTATTTCATGGCAATCTACTTTATCCTGTAAAAGATAGTTCAGCATCCATGTCACTGGAAGTTCCTGATTTCCTGGGCTACTTGGTTAATTAGGATTACAAGCCTTATTCTTTTAGCTCATGACTTAATTCTGTGAGACTTGCTAGACAGAACATGCATATCTGAGGCTCACACTGTATCATGGCAAAGGCAATCAGGAACCAGTCTTCACAGAAGTTAATAGGCAATAAACTGAGAATGAGTGTGGCCAAACTTCCTGCCCTTGCAAGCTGTTCATCAAAACGTGTTTGAGAGCTGAGATTCACATTGCATCTTGGACTGATAAGGGAAGAAAGGGGCTCTTGAGATGGTTCATAGGTGAGGCAATGCTAGCAGTTCCCTGGAGTCCCATGGCTCCCACTGTAAGGCAGGACTGGCCTTTGCAGGACCTGCTGCCTCACTTTTTCTACAGCCAAGGGCCTCAAATACCTATTTCCAGAGTGGTTTTGCTGCTAGCCATGTGCTATAGCCACTGCACAGGGCTGTCACTGCTTAGGAATAAAGCAAGAGCCAAGGGAAGGCTGCAACGTAAGAAAACTTCCTGGTTTCAGAGCTGAAACACTAGGTGAAATTCCAATATTTTTCTGTATTTTTCTTATTCCAAACTGCAAAAAATAATACAAATTGCGCTTTCTAGAAAAGTCAGTTACCAGCTACTCTGATCCCTAAGGGTAAGCATAGGGTGGCCATCTTTGTCCATTGGCTTTGTGAAATAAAAACTTAAAGTGCAGGCTCGGAGCTGATTCCTGTAGTGGATGCAAATGCAGGGAAAAGCTTGGTTTGGATTCTTCTTTGACTTAGAAAAGGCAGTGACAATGCCTTTGATGTGGAAAAGCTTCCACCTCATTTCTGCTGCCTGAGTGCTCTCTGCAGCCTAAGAGAAGACAAGTGGCCTTATTTAAGTAACCTGCTCATAAAAGCTGCATAACTTGCTGTGGGCCATTTCATAACCCCACTGGAAATGCTTCTTGAAGATTTAGGAAAGTGATTTTAAACAAGGTTTGCATAAGGAATCTTTATGCCCTCTTATATTTGATATCTTGATGAGGAAGCGAGACTGTGTTTTTATCTTCTAAAAGAAAACCAATCCTGTTTCTGTTATTCAAGTCATCAGTCCATAGACAAAGGAGAGAAACAAGAAACAAATGACTACAGTGACACCCAGATCTTTCCTATTTTATCTTGACAGGATTTCAGTTATATGATGGTGCTTTTTTTTCCCTTACAGCTATTGCCTCCTGTTACTTTTTATGGTAATTGAAGCTGGGCCCAAAAGACCTTAGAGGATTGTATCTTCTCCTCACATGAGTGACACTTCAGTGATAAACTTGAACTTAAAGTTACCGAGGCGTAACTGAGGGTTCATTTGATAGCTAGTGGTTTTCAGCAGCACTGCAGGGCTTCAGGGCCTCAGCGTGAGTGAGACTGTTAATGTCCTGTGAGGGAAAACAATAACACATTTCATTAATGCGTTCATGTGTGAAGCATCCATTAGTGCACGGGAGGTATTAATGACGTTATGCTTTAAACTGACATGTGGGGCATGACAGGAATTGCAAGGTCTGATGAGAACAGATGACAAGATCAGCAAATATTTGAATGGCTTCATTTGCCTGCAGGTCAAACCATAGCGTAGGGGAACTGAGAAAACTAAAACCTGGGAGAGATTAGTGTTTTCCTAGCGTGGGCTGAATTGCAGCAACCTGAAGAAGAATTATTTACTAAGTAAATAGAGCAGTCAGTAAGGACAATAAATATGTAAAAGGTAAAAGCTTAATTATTGCCAAGCCTCAATCGGTGATATAATTCAATGCAAATTGTTAACACCACAGCACGGTTTGAGGTATAAGTATGTAGGCAAATATTTTTGCTTGTATGAATACTCATCCAAGTAATTTTTGGTTAATTCCCTCTTTCTGCCTGCTGGAAGGTTTTAAAATATACAGCCAAATTTGCTGCTGACTAACTCAGCAGGATTGTTGCGCTTTTTGCCAGAACTGAATTTTGCTATGGGATCTTAATAAAATAGTTCATCTACAGGTCAGCTGAATAAGTTAGAGCTGATTATTTTTTCCTTCTCAGAAGCTCTGGTTGTCATACTTGTTTATTTTGTCATACTTGTTTATTTTGTCAGGCTTGAACTAGCCGTAAAGTAGCAGATAAAGGCCTGTTTGCTTGTTTTGGACCCTTGTTGGATTGCCACAGGAGGCTCACAGTGCAAAGGATTTGACAGCTGCGACTCAGCCTTTAGATGACAGTAGTGCACAGCTCAATGCCATCCCGCATAATTTAACATGAATGATCTGACATGCTTGGCAGCTCCTTGAAGAAAGGAGGAGGAAGAGGCCGCTGTTTTGCTACCTCTGATTCAGAACAGTTTCCTGAAACCAGAGTTTTTCCATTTTAAAAGTAGGAACGCTCACTAGCTGGCTAGTGCAAGGAGATGTGCGTTTTGAACGTCGTGTTAGTGCTGCTGTGCAAAATCAAAGCCAATAACTTCTATATTGTTAGTTCTTTAAGATTTGTGAATGGAAAAAAGCCTACATTTCACATAAATACCTACCACCCACTTTAATCAAATACATGAAAAATTACCCAGACCTCACTGTCCTCTAATTTTCCATCCTGTAGTCTAATGTGGTCCCTTCCTGTCCAGGCCTCTCTCAATTTATGTTAATTGGTCTTGCAATAGTTGCAAAATTAAACAGTGATACTTTTTCACCCTGAAATTCTGGAAGAGCTGTTGAAAAGCTTCCATTGCAACTGCATTCACAAACATTTCTCATTTAAGGTGAGATCTTCCATTCGTGGACTTTCCTTAATGTACATTTTTGGGTGGAGAAGCCCAAACCAAATTCCTTCACCATTCTGAGTTAGCAAAAGGCGGAAAAGCGTTTTTCCCACTGAGTTGTTGCCATCATGTAAAATATTACCAGGGATTTTGTTTTTAAGCTTTTAATAAGCTGCAGGGTATTATATGTATTTTGGTGGGTTTTCGGCTCTTATCTTCATAGCAGGCTGTACAGGAGCGAGCACACTAAGGGACTGCATGTTAACTTTTTCCCACTGACTCATCTAACTACACCCTCCTGATTTCTTGACCATCCTTTCCTTTGAATTAACTTATATTATGCCATCTCCTTCAAATGCAGATTCTTCAGAACAGAAGGAGCTGGAAATGGCTGCCTGGTGTAGTAGGTGAGGAAAGGAGCCAGCGTTGAGCTGGAGACAGCTGATATTAGTTTATCCCCTGACTTACGTACTCCTAAAAAACGACAATTGAGAAGGAGCCGTGTGAGAATGAGTTTGCAGATGGAGCTCTGTTAAATCAGTTCTTGGTACTCTCTTAAGCAGTGTTTTCATTTGGACTTTGAGTGCCGTCTGGTTTCTGTTCTCAATTTCATCAACCTTTTTCTCTTGCAGATAGGCATTACTGATTAGAAATTATCAATTAAAAAAAGCCTTCCTGGCCTACTGCAAGCATTTGTCTAATGTATTTGCCCCTTCTTTTCAGGGTCCTCTGTTTGTCGTGGTCTGATCTTGCCACACAGTTTATTTTTAAATTTCCAGTCTGCTTTAGAAACAGAAATGATTTTGATAAACAGTTGAACTTTTGGATGCTTATTTAGACTGATCCTCCAAACCTTTAGTGACTTTCCCCTTGCTAATCCTGAAGTAGCATCTCTGACATTGATGATGATGAAGGGTGGTGTATGATGCTGATGTTGAATGTTAAATGGTGAAGACAAGAGCCTAAGATAAAAGGAGGCCTTTCAGCTTAAATTATCCCATGGCAATAAAGTGGTACAATGGAAAATTTGACCTTTTTGACTGGGAGTTCTCTAGAGGTAAATGGCAAAATGCCATGCCTGTCTTCTGCCTTTCATGCAGAAAATGACTGACCAATATTTCTTCCCATAGCATGCCTTGTCTAACAGAAGGTAAGAAAGGGCCAGATGAAGAAGCTGGAGGGAAGTAGCTTATGTACAAAATAAGTCTAAGAAGTTGGAGTTTTTACAGATAAGCAGACTGTGCTCTACATTTTATTCGTGATGAGACCTGGCTCTCAGAATATGAAATTGAGTTTTTCTGTACATCTACAATGACTCTGATGCATGGGGTTTTTTTGGGGGTGGGGTATATGTTCTGTAAGACCAATGAGTCTAGCATCGGGGATATGAGCTTACGCCTCAAGACAATAATGAGGTAAAATTGTCATTTTAAATTATTTTTTTTAAATTTAGGTTGTATCCATGCTGCATTCCAGGGTTGTTAAATTACTCCTCTTGTTAAATTACTCCTTCAGAAGTGAAATCTGATCGGGGGAAAAACCTCTGCAATGGCAATAGTGGTTATGGTAGAGTGAGAGGTCTGAATCTTGGCGTTCCACTACTGAGAGAAGTGCTAATAGTGCGAGTTTCCTACTTAATCATTTCTAAAATGTTTTTCCCAGCATTCATCGTAAATATTCTGGAAGGCCCTTTCTTAAACTGCAGGAATGTGAGATACACTTTCTAGCCTTTACTTTTGCAGCTTATTTGTAGGGCCAAACTTCAGTCTTCACATAACGGCTCTGAATTTTTGTGCTGTGAAATGCTGTGGTTTCTTGGACTGACAGGCTCACCGCACAGGGGACTTGCAACTGAAGGTGCTAAGTATGAGCTACTATTCAGCTAGGCCCCCAGATCACGTGCTGCTCTTGGTGGAGTTCTTCAAGCCATATGCTAAGAAGCCCAGGGGAATTTTTTTCTTCCTCGGCAAAGTTTATTACAAGCTGGGAATTTCTAACTTAAACCAGAGGCCTGGCAAATACTTTCTTTGGCTTTGCTATTTATTAAATAAAACTTTCATCTGAAAAAGCGAACCAAATTGACGACTAAGGGTTTCTCATCGTAAAGACAAACCTCAAAACCTCACTGTTGTTAGGCTTTTAGAATAATTCTGTAACATTACTTGAGCAACTCTCACCTCCCGCTTGCCTACAAGACTTCCTCTGTCTTACTTAAGTTTCCTACTTCATAGTAAGCTCTGTCTTCCTTGGTATCCCACTGGAACAGGTGGGATGAGAGAAATGTAGACAAGCAACTAAATGAGCTATATTTTCCTGATCAAATCACTGCTCCCAGCTTGTACTCTCCTGACGTGCCAGTCCAGGACAGATCTGTGCTACCCGAGCTGTGAACCACCACAGCTTTCATCCCTATGATTCAGGGGTGTGGCCCACATAGGAGGGAGTGAGGATAGGGAAGGCTCTTCCAGAGGTTGTGTTGAGAAGTGGATGCCAGGTGCTTGTGAGTGGCCTGCCTTGCTGGTAGATGGTGACAGTGAGAATGTCTTTGCTTTTCATGCAGTGATTTTTACTATGTGACAAAGTCATTCTCACATTGCAGGAGAGTTTTCTTGATAGAGCCTCTGCAAGAATGTGTTAGATACACTGCAAATCTAAATTATTTTTTCATTTTTTTGCAGAAAGTAGGATTTGGGAATGTCTAGTTTTCTTCTGGGTGAACTGCAGTGTCTTTCAAATGTCTTGTAAAATTCACACTGTGCAGTGTAAAACTTTGGGAAAACTGCTCATAGAGAGACTCTGTAAACAAATTCCAAATGCATCGCTCTTCCATGTACCGCTTTTTTATCTAAACGTTTTAGTTTCCTGTTTCATGACTGTTAAATGTATTAGAACAGACAGATTTGTGTTGTCTTCTCTGACTGTTAGAGTTCATAAGCAGCTGCATGGATCTTTTCAGAGAACTTTGGAAAATTGCTAAAGGAGTATTGGAAAGCAACTCTACCTGAATTGCAGGCAATCAGCAGTACGCGTTTCTTCTGTAGAGTTGAGTACCAGGAATCTTGACTGTTTTAATATCTGATGCAAACTTTTATAAAACTACTGCTCACTTGTAGTTAGCAACTTCGGAGAGTTAGCCCCAACTTAGGTACTTTGTATTTTGCCTATTGTCATTCACCAGCGATGACTTTTCTTCACTGATAAAAGATTTAAGCAAAGTGATCTTTCTTACTGCTGAAATGTCATATCCTGATCTACTGGCATGCTTTGGACATGTAATAAATGAAAACTAAACTAATATTATTAAGCTGTTTTATTGCCCATAGTTTTATGTGTAATAAACTTACTAAGCCTTCAGGATATTTTATACATATATACATAGATAAGTATACGATAAAATATATAGTAAAATTTCTTGCTATAGAAGACTGAAGTGGACCAACTCTATCTTAAAGAGTAGGACAAAAGATCAACTCAGGGAAGAAAGAATTTGTTGCCTCTCATGTAGAAGTAACCCATGACATGCCCTTTAGAATTCTTTTTCCTATTAATTTGATCCTTCCTGGTGTGGTAGAGTAAAATGTTTGAGGAGTTCGAGCGGTAAAAATGGTATCTGTGTGAACTAGGATTACAAATATTTCTTTTTTAATGCAATATAAATAGCATATCTCTGTGAGAACAGGATTTCAATTGTTTCATCAGGAAGTGCATGACTAAGGTGCAAGAATCAAGTCTAGCTTTAAGCGTTGCTCTGCCACAGATTCTGGAAAATAAGCGCAGAGCAGAAAAAGGAGAACAGGGTAGTGACACAGCCTGGCTGTTTTTGTTTGGGCTAGTGTAGTGAGAGTATCTGAAATGAAGTCTAGGAATAGTGTGAAGATATAAAGTTTGAATCTGATGAAGGGGGAGAGATCAGAGGAAGAAAGGAAGTGGGTCAGCTCAGCAGATAAGAGAGTAGCTGTTTAACAGATAATATTTGAGAATTTGCAGTTTTACAGCATTTATACAAATTTACTGAAATTTTCTATTGTATTCTGTACTCTGTCCTTCCCACAACTCATCTGACAATAAAATGGCAGCGTTAATCAACTATTATTCTCAGATATCTTCTAGGAAAAACTAAGAGTTCTGAAATCTCTGAAAGGATACCATTTCTGTGCTTATGCCTGCTGTGCAGTGGTATATTTCACTGACAAACATAATAAGTCAGTAGTTCACGGCATATTTCATTTAGACGCTAATTGCGGTTCTGGCTCATTATTGATATTAATGATCCAGCAACTTTAACTGTTAAAGAACTGGATGAATTACGCAGAGATCACGGTCCACAAACTTGCTACTCTTTTAATAGATTCAAATGAGAATTAGAATATGTATGAAAACTGGGGACAAAAAGGAATAGGAGTCTTTCAGCACTGTTGAATTAGTTCATTTTATTGGAAATCAATGTAACATTAGTGTGGACTGGTGTTTTGACCATTAGCAAAGCTGGATCCCTGTCATGTGCGCTAGGTGTCAGTCTTGGAGCTGATAGTGCAGGTGAGCAAAGCAGAGACGAGAGAGCTTTTTGAAGCTCCTGTGTGGGTGAACTTTGCAAAATCCTATTTTTCTTGTAAATCAGCAAATTGCACTGCTTTGTGCGCGTGCAAACATGAAAATTAATAAAAAAATAAAAAATTAATAATTTTCCTGAAGAGGATCACTGCTTCTTTCCCTAGGTGTTGCCTATGATGCTTAGCACCGCAGTAAAAATTAAAGCTCCTTACGTGTCAGCACTGACCCCAGGAAGGCGAAAGTAAAACCACGAAATATTAGTTACGGCATGATAGCGCAAAGCAACTGTGCTGTCCTTCTGCCCTTCTGGCACTCTGGACAGAGCTAGCTCAGCTTGCATTTCTGTTTGCGAAGTGTAGATATGACTGAACTGACTTAACTCCATTTTTTGAAGTTTGTGTGTACCTACAGCTGTCAAATGCTTAAGAAAGTAACCCCCAAAGAGTACCATGAAAAGGGTAACATCTGCCACAGCCTATGCGAAGAATGTGGCTTTATTTATCTTTAGTTACAATGTAGCTGGTATCCTTACCTGAAAGCAAGACTATTCATGGATAGGAAAAAAAACATTTCAGAAGACTTTTGTTTTTTATTTGTTAATTGGCCAAGCAAAATAACTTGTTCCCAGACAGTTGCTAGTTCGTTAACATGAATAAAACTACCCTCATGAGTTGTGGAAAAAATGTATATTTAAGTATAAGATTTCTTAGCTAACATCATGAAATTCTATGGAGTTTTCCAATGGATGCAAGCGCAGATTACAAAACATGGATCAGGACTGTAGTCTGAAATTGCACCGTATTTAAAAGTGGTAAGATCAGAGAAGCTGAGCCAAAGTCACTCCTTATTTGCAAAAGGAAATGTCCTTTTTGCTAGGTCTGGCAACGGTTATGCCTGTCATCTGACTAATGTGTATTTATGAACGTTCTTCACTTTGCTATGATCTGTAGGTGTAATTCAGACACGCTCTTAAGTCTGATTTGTTCACTGAAAAATTTGTACGTGACTAAATTCTTATGATCGTTGAAAAGAATCTGCAGAGATGCTATTATTCTTTACTAAATTCTGTAGGCTTTTATAAATTCATAAAGAATCCTATTACATATCAATAGAGACTTTATTTCGTCCTTCTTAAATGTACATAGATTTTTTTTCCTGTACTTGAGTCAAATATTAAAACTCGTGGGCAATAGGAAAGCATGCGGAAGTTTGAGTATGCTCTGATACTCGCAGCAAGTTCAAGAACATTTATTGCCAATCCTAGCATTTGCAACTGGAAATAAGACAGTTATAGTTTATATGTTTGGAAGATCAACAACTTGAAAGCTGTTATCAAAACAAGAACTTGTTATACATAGTGTTGCAACACATTCATATCTAAAAGGTCTATTTGATAAAGATCCTTTTTATAGCACATCAGTATCTATCCCTGTCACCAACATATATTATTTATATAGTCCTATTAATGTTCTTATTCAGTTTAGAACAGAAAAGAGTTGGCTAATCATCATGACTGATCTGTAATTCTTGGCTAAAAGTTTGTGGGGGAGGGGAAAGGGGCAAGAGAAGTAGCTGTACAATATTTCTGGACTTGCCATACTGTGATTTTTTTAAAAAAAAATATTTATTTATTCATCCTCTAGGAGAAATAGCTAATTACTCTTTACTCTTTCCTCGTGGTTTGCTTTTTTGAACCTCTTGAAAGAGTTATGAAAGACTTGAGCTTTGCTATTGTCCCCCGAAGACTAATACTGTGTGCTAGTGAGTTACTGTTGTCACACTTGCTTCATCTTTTAATTTATGGGGGTGTTGCTGGTTAAGTTTAATAAACATAAATTTTTTTTCACCTACCCATTGCTTCCATTACTATTGCCTATCTGGTTTTCATTGTAGGAGAAGAAATAAAAACAATATAAATGCCTGGAGACTGAGGCATATACCGATGTTATTTCATCTCTGTCTTGTCATGTGAACTAAAATATGACTTGGAAAACATTTGGACTGTGTGGGGTTTTTTTTGTTGGGGGGGGTGGTGAAACAAATCACGTCTGTGGGTTGTGAAAACCCTTAAAAGGTTTTAAGATATATATGGCTAAAGTAAGGCTCTTAACCTACTACTTAGGAACTTAGGGTGAATGTTCTTTTTTTTGGTAACTTGAAATGCAGAATGTCCTCACTGTCTTTCACTGACTTTAAAGGGGAAATGTGCAGAGGGCTCGCTCATCAGTTCTTCAGCTCTTGCTTCGTATATGAGAATCCTGTTCTCTTAGCTCATGCTAGAGAAAAGAAACACCACATATATGTTTTCTACTTAAAAGTTTTAAAAATGTTTTTCCCTCTTCATGTATGTAGTTTGTCTACAGTTTTAAAAGTACAGTTTAGCTTATCTACATAACTTCCTCTTGCAAAGATTCATCTGCCTTTAACTGTTATGCTGTTTCTGAAACAGTTACAGATAAATATACCGTACACCTTTACTCAGATCTGCTGTTCAGTTGGTACCAGTTTCTTGGAGAAAAGATGTCAGCCAGATAGTTTCAAATACAGCCACTCTCTCTGGATCTCCTGTATCTCAGTGCTCAAAGTTCCTGCTTACTGAAACAGAATAGCAATAATTCAGCTAGGTTGTCATTTTTTAAGCTGATAACTGTTTTAAACCTCTACTTATTTGTTTCAGCACTTAAATTCTTTTATAGGAGTTTGTCCCCTCAGAGTAGTAATTGTTATCTGAAAAGACAGCAACTATCTTAAAGATGCTGTTAGTATTCGTGCTTTTTGAAAACATTGGTTACTATTACATGTATGTTTTCCTGCTGGAGTTGCAATCCCTTGTGAAGAAGTGATTAGTAACCAAAATAAATACAACTGGAATTGCAGCAAAACTTTATGTTCATGATATATGTTGCCTATTTTAAACCATGTGTTTTAGTTTATTTACTTATTTTCATTCACGCGCATTGTGTATTACTTTCTTAATTTAAACGCTAGCTGGAGGGGAAGAAAAAAGAAAGGCGAAATCCAGGCATACTTTTAAAACCTACCCTAGTATTTCATATTAGAGTTTCACATGGGAAACTTGCCCAGAAATAGATTTTATGGCTGAAGACTTGGTAGGTTTAGATTAGCTTGAACTGGTACTGGTATGAACTTTTCTTATGTCTCACCTTTTTTTAGCATCTTTATTGCACTTATAGCCTGGGAAACATGCTGTGAAATTTGATAAGCATCTGTAAAAATATCTCAAGTTCAGTCTGTCCTGAAGAGAAGAGGAATATAGGATTTAATTTAGACAGTGACACTATACCTTCCTGAAAATGGCTGATGCCGGAAAGTCTTTGGAAGTCTTCTGAACAGTCTCCCAAAGTAGAGAAGGTGATCTTAGGCCTAGTCATTCATTTTAGCATTCATCTTCATTCTGTTTAGCACTCGTCAGAGAGATGCCGAAGTACATGTAATAGTAAACTTTATGATCCTGGAAACTTGTGCTATTGGCAATGTAGGGAGATACAACTCCTTTTAAACTCTCTGATATTGGGAATAGGTTAATTTATAATGATCATGTACAGTGTGCCAGTAAAATCAAAGGTAGGAAACAACTTTGCCTTGGAAAGGGGACTCGGAGCCAAGAGGACTAATTTAGTGACATTAATGAGCCATGGATCCCATTTATAAGGTGCCATTGACTTCCTGTCAATTTTATGTAAGGTGCTTTTGACCAGTTTCTCAGTTATAGCTATGCATATAGTTCCTTCAAAAATACAGGCTGCCTGCTTTCTTTCCTCTCATTACGCCGTCTAAGAAGTATAGCTCTAAAGTTGGCCCCCATTAAAAGGTACCTGTGAGGATGAAGCTGGAGGAATGGAAGACCCTAGGCTGCTTCTCTAGTGGGTATCACATAATTACCCCTCAAATGGGGAGCAGGATGAACAGTAGATGTTATGCTGAATTTCGAGGGTTTAAGGAAATAACGAGTACACTTAGAATACAGTCTGAAAACTCTTCTGTCTATCTATTGAAAAAAAAAAAAAAAGGTTACTCCTAAACGTCTTTGTCTAGGAAGGATTGCTGACGTGCTGATACTGTCTTTGCATATATGTAGTAAGTTAACTTCACTGCTTGAACCTCATCCCTTTTTAAAGGACCACTCCTTTAGCAGCTCCTGAGTCCATTTTTGTTCTTTTATTGTCAACTTAATGCTCATTCCAGGCCAAAAAGCATGGAAAAATCGTAACTGCAGAGTTTAGAAATGTTTTGGAAATATCTGCAATGACTCATTGTTTATTAGGTACCCTTGAAATGTGTTGGGTACCTCACAAAAATACACAAGGGATTATTGCCCTTCAGAGATTCCAGCAACTTCTGGTTTGCGTGTTTGGCAAACATTAAGATGTTTATATGAACCTCAAAGGATTTAAAGTGATTTTTCTGGGAAACAGAAAGCTCTGTCTGAAAAACATTCTATTGGGGGGGAAAAAGGTGATGACAGTGGACTATTAAGCAGGTGGAAGCAGGAATTTCTGCCCCAAAACTGGGGAGAGGCGTAGGAAGAAGAATTATTTTCCGTAGTAGGAAGGAAAATGTGTGAAAATGCCTAGTGAATTTCAAATAATAGAAAATATTTCTGAACTAGTCATAGGGGAAAGAAAGAAATGGGCTTGTCTGATAGTCAAGACAAGTAAGCTACGACTATACACTGTCACCAGAGTGGAAAAAGTATTCCTTCTAGTGTAGATTTTCCGGCTTAATTAAGCTGTCCTGCCAACTGTGCAACAACTTTGACCACACGCAAAAAAAACTACCCTGCATTTAGAGTGGTGGCTGAGCTCTCCACTGCCTTCTTTAACCTGCCTGAGTTTGAGACTTATTTTTTGTATTTAAAAAAATCAGATGCTTCTGCATGCCTGGAGGGAGTGACTGAGCTGCCTATACTGCTGAACAAATGAGAAAAGTAATGACAAAGGTGACAGTGACCAAGCAGTTATTTCTTCCATCTGTTTGTTCTTTTTCTTCCATTACATGAGAAGTAGATTTTTTTTTTTTTAATAGAAAATTTAATATAGAATGTTATCTGGGTGAATAGCTTAGGGACAGAGCTTTTGCTTTGAGGAGACAGGCAAGAGAGGAAAAGAGTAGGTGTGTATGACAAGATGAAATTACTTAACCAGTACCAGCAGATGAGCAATGGCAGGAAAACAGTAGGCGAACATGTGAAAGATGAAATTATGTAACTCACATCAATAGATGAGCAGGCAAAACAGAGGGAGTGGAGAAAGTATGGAAGGACAGATTGCATGAGTAATCTTTACAAGACTGCTTGATGTAGGATCTTAATGATGGCATAAGAAGTTGAATCAAGGTACTATTTTGATGCCAGTGCAGTGGGAGAATGACTGCTGGATGGGTTTTTAAAATGTAGGATCTTAATGATGGCATAAGAAGTTGAATCAAGGTACTATTTTGATGCCAGTGCAGTGGGAGAATGACTGCTGGATGGGTTTTTAAAATGTAACTGAAAGATGACAAGATTGTACATTTACATGTGTACTGGGAAAAGAAATGAAAGCATCCCAGATGATCACATTAATTGAGAGTTTTTGGCCCGATAATGAGGGACAGTGAAAACACTGCCATTTATACTCATGTATTCAAATGTGCATTGCTGTGGTTGGGAGCACTTAACCTAATCTGTTCAAGTTAATTTTTCATTTCTGCATTCTAATAAAAATGGTAGTGTTGTCCAGTTCCTTTATTTGCCCTTCATGGTAATGTACTCTTATACCTAGACAGGACTGTATCTACATTGACACCTAAAAGAGAAGATTACCTCGTTGACTAAAACCAGAATCAGTGTTGCTTTCCCCCCCAAAAAAGTTCCTTAAACTGTGAGTTTTAGCTATTCCCCATACTTCCTTTAGTGGTCCTCTTTTAGCTTTCTGGGTAGGTTCATGCTGAGTAATGGTTGAGTGCTATGATTATTAAATCAGTGCACACGAATTCTTTTTGTTTTTTGAGCCGTGTGAAGCGATGCACCAGCCAGATGTTTGAGTTAGTGAGAAATACGAGCCTGAACAGAAGGGCCTGAGGACGCCATACTCCCCGGGGCCGAGCTGGACAGCAGTTGAGTTTTGCAGACAGGAAGGCACCTAGAGAGAGGAGCAGAGGGGAACATGAATGCAGAGACCATAGGAAAAGCACTGTGTGGAAGCAGGAGAGCTGTACGGTTGGCAAAGGTGAATGAAAAATGAAGGAGAGGGCCAAGACCCTCTGTAGGTTGGTCTGGTTACCGCTTGTTAAGCTGGTATGAACCCTAGTAGTACTACCACTACTTGGATATCTTCACATGCTTCTTTGTTACACTGCATAGATGTGCCCTGATAATGCAAGGGAAGACATAAAGAGAAGTTTTTCATTACTAGTCTCCCAATAAAGTAAACAACTTCCCGTTGCTCTAAAAAATGAACTTGACAATTGCCTTCTACCATTCAGATCTGTCGCAGTTTACTTTTAGGGGTTACAAACCTTTTTGGAAGAAAAAATTAACAATCTTTGAAACCACTAAGATTCTGAAGATATTCTTCAAAATTAGTAGCTTTTACAAACAGTTGTTGAAAGTGAGACCTCATTATTGAAAGACAACCAAAACAAAGGCACTAGGTTCTGTGAATCCTCTGTCTAGGTAAAAGGTGAAATGTTGATTAAAGTTTGCTGAGCCTGTGATACAAGTTGGATTTTCCATCTAGTTCAGTCTGGCGACACCTACTGCGATGGGGTTACCGTTTATAGCAGCAGTTTTGCCATCTGGTTAGGAAACATGGATGAAAGTAGCCTTTTCACCTTCATTGAACAGCTGTGTAAGATGGTGGGCAGATTCAGATTCATGTGCTAGTAGGACCTTGTACCCCTTGTGAAAATGTGTCTCCTTTGTTCCTATAGCATGAAATGCAGTAGAAATTAAATAACTGCTAAGAGAAGGAAACAATTAAACTCCCTTAGGAAAAGGACCTGCCTCCATTTTACAGAGGCTGAATGTGGGTTTTGATTCCTGTCTACGTGATGGCTGAAAGCACTCAGACCATAAAAAACAAAGGTAGTGGCAGAAGCAGGGAGAGAACGATGCAGCCAGGCAACTAACAATGTCCTTTTTCTGCCAGGTGAATAACATTCTTTTGTTGTGGGAGCAATGCACACAAAAAATAGTACTACCCCTTTCTGTCCGGCATTGTCTCAACAAGCTGTGCAGGCCATCCATGAGAACAGTGCAGAGCAGTGTTTGGGAGAAAAAGAGCGGGAAAATAATTTATAGGAAATTTTTATTCTAGATGGCTGCCTTTTGATACCTCTTTAAATATCTGATAATTATCTATATCTAAATAGTACATACACGCTTAACAGCTATGATGCTGTTTTGGGTCTTGCTTTTAAATTATATGGTCATACTATTAGCTTTCAGGGTTTCTTCCATTTGATTGAAACTAAACAATCAGTGGGGCAGATAGGAGGCATGCAGCTGTAAAGACTTCATAGATCTTCTGTAAAAAGGTCCATTTCACATGCAGCAGCAAACTGCTATAGAACATTGAACTTTTGAATCCAGATGGTGTTTGTGGTGCTTCATTTTGTCTTTATAGACTCTTCCTAGTGAAGGTCTATTCCATTTTATAACTATAATGGACAGAACTATAACAAGGTATAGAGTGACCAAATATCAGAAACGGAGGCTGTCAGCAACACCCTGACAAACTGTATGGGTAAGAGAACGTTAGCAGTTTCCAAATTTAGTATTTTATTTATATATTTATTTATTCTAAATGTGGGAAAATGAGATGAAAAGGATAGAGCTTTAAGACTTTCATTTATCTTGTGTTTCTGTTTAAGTTAGAGTTCTTGAAGAGTTCAGGTGTAATCACGGCCTTCTGTTGCAACAGGAAGCACCATCTGCTGAGGCATTCTGTAAGCAATATAACGTCTCTCTAGAGATAGTTTAGCATTCAATTCACAGAGAAGGATGGCAGGGACTTGTAAACAAAAGGAGACAACTGAAGCAGTGAAGAATGGGCTGTGCTCTAAAGATTCAATATGTTTCTTTATAGCTGAAAAATCCTGTAGTGCTATAAAAGCCTGGCAGAGATCTCTGATATATTAATTGTGGCTTTTCTCCTCAACCTTACTGTTTGAAAGCCAAAAAGTAATGCCAAAATATCTTTTTTTTTTTTTTAAACGCTCTCCCCATCGAAACCTTTAGGTTTGTATGAATCTGGCCCAAGTTATGTTGCAAATATCAATTCTTTAGGGAAAGAGGAAAAAGATTTAATCACAGCACAACAGTAATCATGTAAGTAGAATATACTTAGGGAAGAGGAAATACAATTGGATATCAGTGCTTACCCAGCTATGAAGTCAGTTGAAAAGAGTAACAGCTTTGCTATATGATAAATGGTTAATACTAATTATTTTCACCTTAATGTCTTCTCATAAAATATTTTAAAGAGATCAGGAGTATTGGTGTTTCGGTAAGGAGCTGAGATTGAATGGGGCCTGTTTCTTGTGTTTGGTATTTTATCAAAGTATTATAACTATAAAAGAGATCTATAGACTATCAGCTGCCCTTATTTTTAAATGGGAAGATGACCAACGATAAGGTACTGTAAGTAAAGGGCACGAAGTCAGTGGGGTTTTAGATTCTCTCACACCAAGCAGGAGGGCCAGCTCTTCAGTGGGTCAAGGCAAATAGCAAGATCCTGTTTAATCAGTCTCATATTGAAGCAGATACTCAGCATTCAGGAAATACTGCTGAGCATCTTGCTTAACATCATAGCTCCCCTTAATTTTATCATGGAAAAAATATAATTGAGAACGATGTCTGCCTGTGGTGATACTGGAATGATTTGTGTGTCGTGAACTGTTTCTTCATGTGATTTTTCTTCTTTAAACATTCAGAAGATATTAGATGTGTGTGTGCTATGTGGGGTGGAAGGAGGGGAAAGAGGAGCAAAAGGAATATGTTTGATACTTGATTTCCATTTCAAGATAGCTATGATGTATTAGATGAAGTAACATGACTGTAGTCCTGGTGCAAAGTAGTGAACACTAAGGGGTCCAGTATTTGTTTTCTTGAATATATATTTAAAGACAGTATTTAAGCTGATTTGTAACTGAGCTAAGTGAAAGTCTAATCAAGGTGAGTAATATATGATATGGGTGGCTTTCAACTAAACTGAAGTGCTTTAATTATATTAGAAGATACATAGTTATTGGCATGAACTCTCTGAAAAATCTTAGCCTTGTTTTCAAACAGTGCGACTTACTGTGAGTGTGTGAAGATGTTAGAAGGTTGTATGTTGGCATTCTACTCATGAATGAAATTATGTCACTGGGAGTTTATATTTTGCCAAATCTAAAAGAGCAGGGTTACCTTTGTTCTGGGCATTGTACCAGCTATGAACCTGAATATGTTATCATTTGTATTACATGAGCTCCACAGTCCTCTGGGCTGCAAAAAATAGAACTCAATGTTAAGGAGATTGTCTCCTCATTCGCAAAGTAAAACCAAAACTTTTAGTAAAAAGTGTTTATGAGAGGGAAACAAAGAGGAGACGAGTCTGAGTCCTTGCTATTCACAGAAATCGAAAGAACCCAGTGTTAAGGAGGACACAGAAAAAGTATAGCTGATAAAGCTGGGCATGATGAACACAATCCTCTACCGCATAATATGTATTTTAAAAAAAGAGAAGAAAGCAAAGCATCTGAATCTCCCTCCACCCTCCCCGATCTACTGTGTTCATTCAGTGATCAGTATGTGGCCATTTCTGATTGAGATCACTGTTGATAAATCAGCTCTGAAGAAAAAGATTCTTTGCTGTGTGAAGAACAGGAAACAATCCTGCAGAAACTGGAGAATCACAAGTGAAGGATAACATTTTCTGAGTTCAAAACATAAAGAATGGAATCAATGAAATCAAAGTGTTAGAGGAATTAAGGCATAGTGGCCCTCCTGGTTTAGTCATCCTTTTCAGAGAATTTCAGGAATTTTGTCTTGTCTTGGAGTGTGGAAATAGATTCTTTATTTAGATCTGTTGGATTTTTTCCGATGTTATCTTTGAGGTATGAGTGCTTTTTATAAAGCCTTAAAGCTACAACTTGAAAAAGTATAACGCACTAATGCTTTTACATTTAGAAACGAGCAATGACTTTAGGACTTCCCATAGTGACTAACCATTGCTGGAGAGCTGTTTGGCACTACCTCTAAGGCCTACTGTCATAAATTAACCCTGTCAACTACTTATGGTGTCCTGGAGTCCTACTGTGATGTGCAGTAAACTGGTTAGGACTAAAATGTCTTTAAGGAATTGCGTAGTGCATCCTCTAACTCCCCTTCTTACTTGATTTAGAGATTATCTATGCAGAGGCCTGCTCGTTCTATACCTAGAAGTTGTCCTGGTTCATGAGCTTAGGAATTATATTGACGTAGGCATTTTAGACTTGAGATTTATAATATTCATTCTACTCTGCTCTTGTTAATCCAGAAGTGTGTCTGACCTGCCACCTGGAATGACATCCTGGCACATGTAAGCCAGGGGAGTTTGCCCTTTGTCTAATTTTTCCACTCTAGGTCTGTATAATCAAGGAGTCTGCCGATTGCTGGTAAAACGGTTGATATGATGGCTCTTATTTTCACAATTTTGAATTTTTTTTCCAGTCAGGGAATGGCTTTGGTAAAGGACACTTTTAACATAGAGTTAAACCCAATATTATCTGAAAGTGTCACCTACTGCTGTTTCAAATAACACCTTGGATTGCTATACCTTAAGGAGATTTGAGTCAATGCTGCTCTTTCCTCAGCTTGTCTTCTATGTGTATGGTGCTTTAGTAGGCATCTCTGTCTCCAGAGGCACTTTTTGGCACAAAGTTATTTAAGTGAAGGAGATTTACAGTTAGTAATTTCTTTTGCATCTTTTGTTTAGAAGAAAGACAGAATTAGTTTTTGTCTTTTAAATTAACAGTAAAATTAGCAGTTCTAAAATGAGCAATAAGCTAAAAAAACAAAAACCCCAGCAAATCAGTGTTCCCTGATGACAGAGGTAACTTGCTGATTTCTGCTAAAATACTCCGTCTCCCTGCTCCCCATAGCAGGATGATGGGTTTCCTGCTTATACTGTTAGTACTAAAGTTAATAAAGCAAGAGCATTTCAAGTGAGTTTTGTTAAGCAATTCCTGATAAGCTAAAAGTAAGTCTTTAGCTTTATATATAAATACTAGTAACCAACATTCAACTACATTATGTTTATTTATAGAATTGCTTTTTGATTTCTGTTATAAATTTTGGCCTATGTGAAGAAGTAAAAATTGTGAATATATAATACGTATTATACATATATGAATATGTTCTCTATATTAATCCATATTATGTAATAATAAAGAAAAATTTTTGAATGTACTTTTCAACGGTTCCTGACTTGGATCAGCACAGAGATGTTGTGTGTATTTTTTTTATCAAATCCTTATCTAAGTGTAAGATGGCAGGCTTACTGGGGTTTAGAAATAGTTATTTTTCAAGGACTTACTCTATCTTGCGGAAGCTTGTTTGGAAAACTTTTTTTTAGGGCACAAAACTCTAACTGCCAAATTCTAGTTCTGGTAAATCGCAAAAGAGATCACTAATCTTTCTAGTCAATTATCTCAATTCCACTGCATCTTTTCCACTAGCATTTTTAGTGAATGTTTGAAATCTCATCTGAAGTCTGTTGGCTTCTTTAACTAGTGTATTAATAGGGGTTACTGCTCTTGTTGCACATGTTCATACTGGCCGAAGAGACTTTCAGGAAGTCCCAAATCTTATCTGAGAAGTCATGGGCTTCTTAATCTCTGGCATCAAGAGGAACCAGAGAAAAGCATCCCCTGAGAAGAAAGGGGTCAGACCACCCAAAACAAGTTCATATGCACGCACAGACATACGTATCTGTCTGCAGTCTCTTTACTGGAGAAGGGAGGTAGGACACACTGAAGGTCCTGCTGGCAGCAGATGTGACTCTAGGTGCACTCTGGTGCTGCTCATAAGGCTGCGTAATGACACACGCCTCTACCATTAGTGGTGAAAGGACAGCACATAAGTAGAACAGGTATTCCTGTAGCTGGATCTGCAAAAGTATCCCAATGTAAAGTGATGCGGGAGCAGCACTGTTGAATTTTCTCATCTGAGGAAACAGAGGGAAAAAAACTCTCATGAATCATGGTAGTGCTGCACATTTAAAGTGAATTGCCACTTCTAAAAGATGCTTGAGTGTCTCTTTTATTTCACTTATATTTTTAGCCTGATTCTGCAGAAGTGGTCTGTCAAACTTGTGTCCTTTTTATCATGTTTGTTTCATTAGGGTGAGTATTGAAAAATTGCAGGCTTACTGTGGATTTAATCCCTTTTTTTTTAACAGTTTTGCAGTCAGAAGACCGGAAATATGACATTGCAGATAGCATTCAGAAATCCCTAGAGTACCAACAATTGGGAGTGCGTGTTAGTTTCTCTATTACTTGATCAATGCTGTCACTAATGCAAATCTATTCCCACAATGCATGGAGTGTCATTAATTTTATGTTGTTTACGTACTCTTGCCATAAGGTTAAGCAATTCCTACTATTAAGCTAGATGAAATTGCATTACCTTAATGAAATGCACTTTACTGATAAAGAAGAATGTCACTTTCACAAGTGGAAGCGCTGTTAGCAAATTTTTACGAGAGAATTCCCAAAATCATATCTTAATTGCTTGGACAGCTGTGTAGTTTACATAACGAGCAAACAATGCCAAGGTTTTTTATTTTCTTTGTCAGCTGTATTGGATGTTAGTATGCATGGCGGACCTTTTTTAGGCCTTTTATTACTTGATTGCAAATCATTCTTCATTGCTGCCCAAATTTATGGAAGGACATTGCTCCCTGAGGTGCCGTATCCTTTCGGGTCTGTAACTGAACATGACTGATGGCTCCAGTGTAACAGTTGCTTATTACGGCGCTCACTGAGCTATGATTGCTCCAATACTTTATGTTGGCAGATGTGTTTCCCTTGGAACAGCGTCTCTGAGACAGAGGTCATTGATCAAACCCCCCTCTGGCTGTTCCATTATGTGCAAATTATTGCTAAAAGCAGAGAGACTGGGAGAGGGGGGAGCGTGCATGTGTGTGTGCGTGCGCGGGGCTCTCCTCACTGCAGAATTCAGGGAAGGAAAAAAGCTAACGTAATGAAGCGGGAAAAAATTATATCTAAACTGGAAAAATGTTTTTGTAATGTGATCAAATGGAGGAGAAAGAAGGAAATTAAGACTATTTCATTGGGGGAACAATGGCATAATGTGGTAGCTTTTCTTTTCAGCTGCACAATGCACAAGATTTCCGGCTGTGCTCTGTTGCTGCTGTGTGTTCTTAGTGCCAAAGTTGAATCAAAAAGGGTCAGGCAACACCTAACACACTGCTATTAACATTTGCTAAATACATGAAAGAGCTTTTACATACTGGAGATGGCATTGCTATAAAGTGAAGATTTTTCTGCACAGTGCACCAGTTCCACGAAGTAAGAATAGAGGGAGAGTTGCTGAATTAAGCAAATGAAAGAAGTGATTTAAAATAGCTGCAGAAAAGGTTTTGAGTGCGTTCTAAAGGCTGAGTGAGACTATGAACACTCAATACCACAAAGCCTCCCTTTGACTGAGGGTAAAGTGTGTGTCCGTGTGCTATGATCAGCGCTGAAGAGAAAAAGAATGATATCAAGATCCTGTGAGCTACTTACTAGAGATCCAAACTCTGAGAAACTTTATTTAAATATAAGCTTTTGCTATGAAGTTAGCCTGTCATAATGAGGCAAGGTGATCAGAGAGAAGTGAGGAAAAAAAAAAAAAAAAGCTTCTGGAAATTTATTTATTCCCCCTCTCCCTTCCTTTCTCCCCAAGATCTGAAAAAAGTCAAAATTATCTATCTGGTGTCTTGAAGCAAATCATAAATTAAATAAACTTTCCTAGACAGTTTGAAGTTGAAAATAGAACATGGAGTTAGAAGAAATATTCTGATTTCTTTAATGATTTATTTTGGTTTCTTGACCCTGGTTTCCCTATTTTTGTTTTACAACTTATTCAAAGTAGGCTTGCCTGCATATAAAAATGCAAGCGAGTTCTAGTGTGATCCCGTATAAGAAAATTATTAGTTTTTTGGTACAAGTAAGTCACTGATTTATTTTACAATCTTTTCTACCTTTGTATCGCTTAGTATTGTGGTCACAAACAGAGAAAAATGCTAAATAATGAAAAATACAGTTTCAGATACAGTAGCTTATGATCAGTAGTTTTGTCTTTGGGATCTGTCCCATGAATCTTCATCCATGGACCTATTCAAAACTTAGCTGAACAAGATCCTAAGCAAACTTAGCTCTTTGAATAGAGGTTGGGAGTCAAGTGACTAAGAGACCTCCAGAGATCCTTTCCATTTAAATTTTTCTGTAATTCTGCAAAGTCTATTGGGCTACCTGCCATCTGTAATAACTGACCATGTCCCTGAAATACCACTCTCTGTCA